>NW_025336479.1:16566165-16754235 GCF_004798865.1 Varanus komodoensis | reverse complement strand
ATTTTAATTTTTTGTTGTAAGCCGCCCCGAGGCTTCGGCGAATGGGGCGGCATAAAAATGTTTTAATAAATAAATAAAATAAATAAAAAATATCACTTGCCATTCTTTTGCCTGCTGGCAGTCACCCTTAGCAACTTAAAATCTTAAAATGTTCCACAGAGGCCTAGAAACTGTGTGTCCACTCTCCAATGTAGCTTTTGCCCACCTCATGATCACAACTATAAATATATGGTCTGAAACTAAAGCTATAATACCACTGAGAAGTTTAACACAAGCAGATCAAATATGCAGAACAAATATGATCAAATATAGTGGATTATTTAAAACTCTGGATATATTACAACTTTGTCCTTGTGAGTTACTGAGACATAACTGTCACTTAGATCTATTCTAATAGGCTACTTCTACTTCCTACTTGCTCTTACTTGCTGGGACCCCTTCAGTTTTATCAAGTCTTTCCATCATTCCTTTATCACCTGCTGTTTCCAAGCAGCAAAGAAGTATAAAATAAAATGACTTTGGGAAATAATTGCCCATTTTGTCTATTAGTGCAAATGGAAAATAATTAATATCGACCCTTGATCCAACATTGGGGGTACACGTAAGAAGCCAGCATGTAAAGTAAGTGCCAATACTACATACTACTTCCTTTAAGTGGCATTAATCTGCCACTTATAGTCAGTATAATGGAAATTAACATGCTTAACTAAGTTTTTTCAAAATTAGGATTCCTAAGATGAACATTTCCAGACTGTTTCTCAGACTTCTGATAGCTGGGGCAAAGTTTCACATCCTCTAGGATTAAAAATAGATGCACACTTCTCTGTTACACTGTAAAAGCTATCTATCTGCTACCAGCACAACAGGCAGAACCCACTTTCAGGTAAGTTAGGGATGACCCCCACCCAAGTATTGCACATACCCCTTTGTCTACTTGGGAAACAGGCGTGAGTCATGCTTTTGAGCAGGATTGCCCCTGCCAGAAGGCAGAATGTGGTATAATGGTTAAGAACATAGGTCTGGGATACAGGCGATCTGCATTTTAGTCCCTGTATGGCTATGGAGCTAGCTCACTGGGTGACTTTGGGCTAATCACAGACTTTCAGCCCAACCTACCACACAGGGTTGGTGTTGTAAGATTGAGAGCAGCAGGTGGAAAATAATGTAAGCTACTTTGAGTCCATTAAGAGAAAAAGGCAGGATGAAAATAATGAAGTATGGCAATTGTTTCAAGTAGTAGATGTTGGAAAGCAGCAGTGGCAACTCCTCCAGCTGCTTCTCTTGCATCCTTGAGCTACTGTCTTGTCCTGGAGAATAGAGCTGCATCAGTCACATGAAACTATTCTGTAGCCCAAAACTATCCTGCTGTATTCCAGTGTGGTAATCTGTTGCTAGTGTCCCGGTTCAGCTGCTAATACATTCAGTCTCTCAACAGAGAATGGAGGGGGCATCATCTTGTCCATTGCCTCTTGGGCTGACCCTGCTTTCTAGACAACAGTGATTTCTTGGAATTCTGATATGCTTGTCAAGTGAGATGTGAGTTAGGTCAAGAGATCACAGTCCATCCTTTTTCAGGATGAGTTCACTCCCCTTATATCGGTAGAGATTGGGGTAATCAATGGTCCACAAGGCATCTGTGCTCTGAGGAACAAGGGATGGATGGATGCAGTATATAGACTTGATCTTTTGAGGTATGTTTTATTCCTTTCCAGTCATGGCACACTAGTATACTCTCTAGTTTAGAAATCATCATATTAACACCACAGACTGTTAGATCTCCTGAACATTGGAATCAAGAGCACATGCACTCATGGGGGCAAAATCGATGCTGAACAAGAGAAACTTGGAAAGAGGAAGGGCCTTACATTTTTCAACCCTGCCATTTTTTCCTAATCTGCTTCAGCTGATTTCCTTAACAATGGGATACAGAATCTGCATATATTTTCCCACAGAGTGAGAAAAGCAGCTAAGCAATGTGATTTCAAGCACATAAATAGTTAAGCAGTCTTTTTTGTGTCATTATTCCACTTAAACTGGAAACTTTCCAGGGCTTCTTTTCATTTTTAAAAAAAGAAAATTGCTTGCCTAATGTTGTGTTTGGGACATTCTCTCTCACAAACACATATTAATGATACTGTAATAAACACATTTTAGGTTGCATGTCTCAGTAAATGAGTGGTTCCTCTCACTGGTTGCACCACACCATGCTGCTGTAAGTGGCACTTGAATTTCTTTCTCGGTCTGTGGTACTATTTAGAGCTTACTTTCCATATTCCATCTAGCATAGATACTTTTGAAGTAGCAAAAAGCACCAGGAAAAGAAGTATGCAATATCAAGTGTGTGGGGAAAATGTGCATCAACAGTTTAGGAACAATGCCATGTATGTTTAGGATGCAAAATGTCTGGCTGGGGAAAGCTAGACTTTACAGGACATTATTCTGTCTAAACATACTTAGGATTGTGCCCTTAATGGATATTTTCTTTGGTTACATATACCTACTGATACTATACATGAATATTTTATATGCTGTTAAATTGTTTTATATTTTCATAGATCATCAGTTTTTGCTGTCATACTGACTGTATGAAAGACAGATCTTCGGAAACAGAAATATAATGAAAAGTGACATCACTTATTACCTCCAGTCCAGGGAACTGTGTAAAAAATAGGCATACTGTAGTTCTCACTGTGACAGAAAGGACTCTGTGCCATGGGTGGTCCAAAGAAATGGATGTATCCGTGATCCAATGACTTAGAAGAAGTTGAAATGAGAAATGCTCTGTTAAATGCCATGGCATCCATAAATCATTCTATTTAAACTGCTTACTTAAAATATTAAGATGTATTTGCTTTATTAAAATAAAAATTGAATTACTATCCTGACAAATGGCAAAATGCTTACTTTAACAGTAGACTCAGCACAATTTATAAATCCTCCATAAATGTGTGTAGCTTTATTTTCTTCGAGGCATCCTCTCAGGACCAATGTTTGAAAGTTCTATGAACCTCACTTTAGCCAAAGTTAAGCACTTTGATGTCCACAGAGCCCTTAAGCATGTGCTTCAACATGTAAAATTGAACTCAGAATGACTGAAGAATGCTATCAGAGTAATGGTTCCAATCTATCTAGTATATATTGCATTTTCAGGAACCATAGAAGGGAATGTTGACTCAAGAAAGGAAGAATGGTGCTAGTTCAGTAGTGTTTCTTCCTCTCTCTTCAACCTAGCAGATGTTCATACTACCATAAAATCTGCTTCTGAGGCTTTGCCAACCCCCAAGAGCAGAGTCTGAGGAAGTGGGGAATCTCTCCCCTCCAGATACTGTTGATAAAGTTGCCTCCATCAGCAAAATTGCAGCATATGGCCTGACTGATGCAGGCCATATGGAACCACAGCTAAAAAGGAAAAATGTTTTACAATCAAGACCATCTCATTAGATTAAATTTTTTCCATGGCCCCTCTGAAAAACTCCTCAGAGGATAATGAGCTGGGGGACCAGGAGTCACTTGGCACCAAGGTTCTGCCAGTAGACCAGGGGGCCCAGGCCTTCAGGGTTGACGACTATGAGTGCATAACCTGTGGATGAAAAAGATCTGCCTCTGATGTGGGAGCAGAGAATCGTCCAAGTGCTATGGAGAGATACTACCTGAAAAGACAAGCACAGTCTAGACAGGGTGCTAGACTGAACCAGAGATTCCCTGTGAGAAAAAGTCTGTTTGCATGTAGGAGGCTTGTTCACGAGGACTACTTTTTTCAGCTGTAGTCACTAACAGCTCACAGATAAGGTCTCACTGTGGCTCTTGCAGGCTCTGTGAGTAAACAGCAATGTAAGCCTGAGAGCATTGCTGGAAACAATATTGAATGGAGCTTCCTGAGTCTAGCTTCATTCACTCCAGACTGTTTCCTTGTATGAGTGTACCTTCTGCTTATCTGCTGAGTTGCCTTAGGATGATGTTGTCTGTTGTTAGGATTACCTGGGCTGGACTCTTTCCCTTTTCATGACTGTCTTTTGTCCTCCGTGTTGCCTTGGAATATTGTTGCCTATGACCTGAACTGTTGAGACTTTTTTTTTGGCCAGTCCTCTATTTATGCTGATCATCTAGGAACTTTTGGACATTTGAGCTTGTAACCGTAGGTCACATTTGTGTGAATGTAACAAAGTTTTAATTAGTTACATTTGCATCTTGTTTCCTTTTTTTGAAATTTTGCCTGGACAATGTTAATAAATGTCTCAAATATACTATGTGTCTTTTCAGTTACTTCGCTTCTTGTTCTTCAGTTGAGGTATGTGTTGGGAGTAAGAAAGATGGCTGCTTTGGGTACACATTTTCAAGGGCTGCTGGCTGGTCTCCAGAAGAATCAGGATCAGGAGGAGGAGGAGAGCTGTGGAATATAAGCCATTCCCAGACATTGAGATGAGAGAAACAGAGATGCTTATCTCAAGTCCAGTTCCCTGGGTGGGCAAGCAGTCTCTGGAAATAATAACCAAGATATACCATTGGTGGAAGGGGACTTGGAGTTGGGCAGTTTCTCACACGCAGATGTGATGGGCATGGCTCTTGACCTCATATCACATCAGCAGAGGAAGGTGGCCCAGTTAGATTATTACCATGCAGAGAGAAGGCATGTTCATTTTCGGAAGGGCTCTTCCATAGGGATGAGGGCCATGCATGCTCATAAGAAGAGTTCTTGGAAATGAATAATAGATTAGGTTCAAAGAAGTGCTCTCAGCTTCATCCTGGGTGTTTGTGCATTTGGAAAAATGCTTTGGTTAATAAGGAACATTTTGCAACAAGTGTTAGTGGCTCTGAATGTGTGGATGGAGGAACCCTAGCTCATGACAGTATGTATAGTCCATTCACATGATTAGTCAGAAAGTGACTTTTTTCAAGGATCTGTAGTTCTATTAGGTGGTGAATAAGAACATTGATTTAACAGTTGTTTGACAGGAAAAGGGATTCCCATTCCATTCATTCCAACAAACATAGCACAATACTTTGGTCCAACTAAATGTTTACTAGACATTGACTGCTTTGTTGGAGCAGTATTTAGAGAATTTCCTGAGCTGCCTTACTTAGCAATAGCCAGGGCTGGAGCAGGACTGGGCCGAAGGATAGGCTTCAAAAATTGTAATGTATTGTGGCACATTAGAAGGCCTTATACTGCTCACATATCTCTATTGCCCTGAAGAGGTTTCTAGGTGCTAGGTGCGCAATCCTGAACAGCTTACTAAGACTGCAATCTTACGCTTGCTTTTCTGGCAGCAAGCCCCATTTAACTCAGTGGCACGTATTTCTCAGTCGACATGCATGGGATAGTCTTGTAAGTTAGATTCCCGCTTAGCTCACTGGGACTGTGAGGTTCCTGAAAATATCAGATTTCCTCATTCCTTTGCAAATGCTTCATCTATATTCTTGTGTGTCTTCCAACAATTTCCTTCAAAGCCCCCTGACTTTGTTTGACACGTTACTCGACACAGGAAACCTTTAATTAAAAAGAAAACAAAAGTATTTCTTATTCATGAAATTCTTTTTGTTTTGTTTTAAATCAGTTTTATTTCCCCCCTCTTACTGGCATTCAAGCTGATAGCCAATATTTTCTACACATTATAGTTAACTTGTACTTCACGGGGAATGGTTATTTCTTTCTTTGCGGAAAAGCAATCAATTCCTTCAAGTACTCAGTAGTCATGAGGCTGAACCCCACATAAAGATAGTAAATTATATTAAGCTTCTGTATAATACTTTTTCAAAGTGTACAGGCCAGACTATGTGCATGGGATAATAAGAAGCTATAAAGCTTTTTCTTCCATGGCCCTGATTAGTCATCTTTGCTTTTAAACAAATCATTCATTTTTATTTATATAAGCTGGGCAGGAAATATTCATGATGCAGTTTTACACAGAGAATCCACACAGGAGAGTAATATTTCTGCCCAAAATATATTGGCTGTATCACACAAGAAATGGTGTAGACATTTTCATCACAGTTCACCAAATACTAGCACTGGAAAGGCTAAATCATGCTTAATGGCAGCCCCTGTACCTCTCTCTGAGATAGGTGCTGGAGCGTATGCATGTGTATTGCCTACAGGTTCCCAATTGAGCAGCATAGAAGGGACAGTTGGTGAGAATTGCTGTCTCTGCACAAGAGCTATTCAAAATTCTGTTGTGCTTTGTGTAATGAGGAGCTTTTGTGATAGCAGAAAGCACGGTCCCTATGTGTGCAGCCCTTTATGAATGCCATTGTGGATGTCAACTGATCCTAAGTAGCCTGGCCTTTATGGACTCAAGAATGAAACGTGACCTGGGCATGATAGTCCTGAGCTAAAGGAAAGAACTGATCTTGATGGAACTCATTCAACCAGTTGTATTTTCTATCTACTTTCTGAAACGATTCATTGATGATTTGTAAAGAAGGCAACAATCATTACTTGGATTAAGACCCCTCATCTAATTTCTATTCAGCTGTGAAGTTACTTTAGGAATGGTGGCCACTGAGGCAGTCTACTAGGTGAAATTGCTGCTCGCTACTGTTGCGGAGAGATTGCCTTGTACCTTTATGCACCAGGAGGTATTGTGGGGCAAAGGGTACTGGGCAAACAATGTGCAAGGCTGGCCGCTGATGTAATATTAATTCTCTTTACATCCACACTAGGCACCAATTCAGTAGAAACCATGTGTGGGGAGCGCTGCTCCCATCTTTGTTGTTTCCTCCTAGCATGTTGAGGTATAGGCAGGACTTTTCCTTCCTCTTAATGTCAGTGGCCATTTGTGGCTTTGCGTAGCAAGCTGCTTCACTGGCTGCAACTGACTTTGGCTTGTAATAGATGCACAGGTAATTGAACATACTTGTGCATAAGATTGTACTATAAGAAGAACAAATGGAAATATCTTATGAACCTGAGTCTGACTTGTGCAAACTGTACAGGGATTCAAGAGCGTGTGTTCACTGATGAACATAAATGTCTTGCCCATTTTTTAAATATTAGCAATTTTACAGGTTGATGTAAGAGTCTATAATATTAGTGTCAATAATCTTCTAATAGATTATTAATCCAACGTGGAAAATGATTAGAAAAGGGGATGCTCCTCTCTACTTTCAGATCTTGACTTTCCTGAGGACCAATGAAACGGGAGCAAAATGTCCAGTTGACACAGTATCTCGTCAAAGTACACAACATGACAAGGGGCTGTCTATCTGCCTGCTCTCTTTAGTAAGATGACCAGACCCCATTATTTTCTGATCCCTCTACATGAATTGGAAAATGCAAAGTAGTAAAACCACAAATGAAGAAAATAAATTTAAAAATCTGTCTGGGACTCTGCAGATAATACATTTTCTTGTCTCCTTTCCCATTTTAGAAGATAATTGTCTATGAAATAACATGAATTTGATGTTTGAATTATTGTTTTATCCCCAGGGTGTGCATAGACCTCCAAATATGTGTATGGAAACTATTTCTCATAGGCCTTTTTGAGGAAGGATATGTGTTGTAAATGAATCCAGTGGACTTTTTAAGTGTTAAAAATAAATGTGATAAAATGCAAATCAATAGCAGAAAAAGAGAAACCTGGATGGAATCTTGATCAACTTTGACATTTATGGCATTAACAAATGCTGCCTGAGCAGAATAGAAATGCCAGCTAGATGGCTCGAAGGCAAGTAGTTTTAAACTTCAAGTGGCAAAATGACTTCAGTATGAATACCTTAGAATACCAAGGTCATTTCACCAAAGTGAGTTAGTGAAGACACTGCCATTTTTTTTAATGTAGTTCTGAGCTTGCTTCCTGTTACATCCCAAGAAGAAGTTCTTTTAAGATTTTGAAGGGCTGCAGGTTTTATTGTTCCTTTCTAAAATAAACACTTCAAGTGGCTAACCTTAGCTTGCCCGCTAAATGGGAGGTTGCTTTTTTGTTTTGTTTTGTTTTTGGTGTATCTTTAGTTTTTAAGCTTTAGAAATAAAATGGAACAATAGGAAACAGACATTTAAACTTTTGTACCTTGTAATTTCTTATATCCTGCTATTTTATAACTTCTTACCAATTGCTTAGAAAGACAAGACTGAAAAATAAACAATATTCACTTAAATCTAGATTATTATTAGTGAAGTATTGCTGGAACTGGAAGACGGTAATAGAAAGGTACTTTCATGATTCCTCCTTACCCCTGAAGCTCCTCTGACCCTCTTCTGGAGTGCTGCAGGAGCCTCTGGAACAGCATGAGAGATAATAAAACTGCTGCTGATGAAGGCAGCTGGTGATGATGTTACATTCGTACCTTGCCTACATCCTTCTTGTAAGGAACTCAAGGAAGATCACAAGGTTCTCCTTCATTACATTTTATCCTCATAGCTATCCTGTGAAATACTTTAGGCTGAAGTTCACTGGGCAACTCCTCCAAAGTCTCCCAGTGAACTTCATGGCTGAGTGGGAGCTGGAACCCTGGACTCCCAAGTCCAAGTTCAGCAGTCTCACCACTATGTCTCACTGACTTTCTTGATTAGGGGTCCTCAAACTTTTTGAACGGGGGGCCAGTTGAAAAGTTCTGGCGAAGTGTGTGGGCTGCAGGCGGGTGGTATGGGCCAGGGCGGGGAGGGGGGCGCACACGGCAAGGCAGGGGCGTGTGTGCGCAGAGATCGTTTTCTCTGAGCGAGTTCAAAATGATCTCCTTGCGAGCAAGCCGGTGCATCACCGTGCGCAGGGTGAGGCGCTGGCTTGCTTGCAAGGACTCGCTCGGAGAAAAGGATCTCCTTGCATGACCCCTTTTCTCCGAGCGAGTTCAAAATGATCTCCTTGCGAGCAAGCTGGTGCCTCGCCATGCGCACGCGTGGCAAGCTATGGTGGGTCGGATAAATGGGCCTGGCGGGCCCATAGATTCAGCGCGTGGGCCATAGTTTGAGGACCCATGTTCTTGGTGAAGGATCTGCTCCATTCCTACAGTAGGGAACCTGGGCTGATTCCTGGTGTCTTCTATGAATTAACAGAGTCCTTCTCTTCCTGGAATAGCTATTTTGAATGTAACCCATGGAACCAGATCATAAAGATCCCCAGAGTCTAAAGGAAGCAGTGTGGAACTAGCATGTCTTGTTGCAATTGATTAAAACACCCCTCTATCCACTGTGATGTTATCTTCCAATATGGGCTAGTAGAAAAGTATGTTTAGTGACCCAGTGCTAAGGTCATGTCATACACACATAGAACATTTCCAAATAAAGGGTTCTGTGAATCACATACCCGTTTTCCTGCTACCATTCATGGATTATACTGATCATCATTGTGACTGTTGGTCCAAATGTACTTGCAAAATTAGGGGCCTCTAAATGCAATGGTTCCCCTGAAGCAGTTTGCTCCATAATACCTACTCTCTGAAGGTTCAGTTTCCCTTACTTCTGATTTCATAGTAGAAATGTCTGAAGGCATCAATAGGAAATATATTGTGTCTAATCTCAACAGTGCCCAATTTTCAAATCCTTCAAATACTTGTGGTTTATAGACCAAATTGGACTATTCCAGGAACAGAAGGACTCATTTTATTCATGGAAGGTATTAGTTTAGATGTTGTCCAGAACTAGTTTTGGCTTCTGAAGACATTTTAAGCAATTTGAAAGACTATCTTCAAAGTCTAGCAGCTATGGAGACCTCAGGAGTAGGCTGTATTGCTTACTGTGCAGATTTTGTGTAATCCTATAGAGACTTAGGCATCTGTGGCAAATGTGTAGCATGTGTTCACAATTATATCATTATGAGTGCCACAAAGTCAGGCTTCCAGGTCATGGGCCATGTTGGGTGCAATGAAGTTCAGGAGAAGCAATTTATCAATCTGAGCTAGTGTGAATGTGATAAGAATGAATGCTGCATCATGGAATTCTTTCAAAGAAAAGGCTAGATGTAAGATATTTTTCCTTGAGGAGACTGGGCAAAACAGCCCTGCAATGATGACTAACTTTGTCCTGAGACACCTAGGAATTACTAATTATCAATAGCAGCCAGCAAATGTACACAAATAAGTCACTTTTTTACCCGCAGGAAACAGGTCAAGTCTGACAGGAATGGATAAGGTCATCAAGAGTGATCAAGAGCGATCAAGCACCCATAAATCAATTAGCAGAAGTCTGGGAAACTCTGAAAACCTTCCCCTTCCCATGGAAGCAAGCTTAGAGAGAAAGAGTCTAAGAAAGAGGCACTTAGCAAATGGCACTCAGCAACCCCAACCCCCACCCTTCCTGCCCACAAAAGGACTGCTATTGAGAAACTGCTGCCTACTCTTTCTCTCACTTTCTGTTAGCTTCTCTCTATCTATAAAGCTCTTAGACAGGAAGACAACATCAGGTTAAAAGCTTGCACCTGCTCTATTTTTTCTTCTGAATAAACTCCTTTGCTTTCTAAGTGTTGAAGTGTCTGTGTGAATGGAAGGCTAAGGTGTGTTCTATTCTCTAGCAGCACAGGTTAAACTCCATCAAACGATCCAAAACCTCTTAAAGCAGGGGTCTCAACCTCGCGGCCTGCGGGCCGAGTGACGGGACGGGCGGGGCACGGGGAAGGGGTCCTGCGGCCTTCAAAGCGCCGTTGGCGCCCAGGCCGGCCATGGGATGAGCGGCCCACCAGCACTGCAGTGGTGGAATACTTGATGCGGCCCAGCCTCACCCAGACTCTACTTCCAGCGGCCCCCAGGTCAGTTGAGTTTGAGACCCCTGTCTTACAGGAACCTGACCGACAATTTCCTCCTTTTGAGGTGCATTGCCACCCAAGATTACTTGGCATAACAGATGAATCTTCAAGCTCTACCTGGACTGCAATGGTCAGGAGGGGGAAGCCCTTCCCCTACTATCTCACCTCGGCCCTTGTCTTGGATTTCCAGTTGACTTCTCAGATTTTCTTCCTTCTACCACTCTATTCGTTCCTACAAGAAGAAATTGACTGAGCCAGGTTTGGTGTATTTCCCTTGATTTTGGGTGTGCTGAAGAATAAGGGCTTGTTTCTTTAGGTTCTGTAGATACAGTGCCTTCCTTTGTCTATACCCTGCATGCGCTATATATGATTGCACCCCTTCCACTGCTGGAGCATTGATGGCAGAGCAGCAATGGCACTGCTGCCATTCCACTGCTTCAAGGAGGAGTTCTCCAGCAATCATCCTCTTACTCCTAATGTGGACTACTCTCTTTGCCAGTAGACAGAGAGATCTTAAATATTCTATGGCACTTGAGATGCCCTCTTTGGGACCATAATATTGTGGCTTTTGTTACAGGCATCAGAACTATGTACCATTCTCTGACTTGCCACACAGAAATATTATAAGTATCTGTCAAAATTATATAATCTCTTACTGTGTTTTCAGAAAACAGCTTCACATTTAGGCTATTTTCTAAACTGAATGCAAGGTATTTGTATATAATATAAAAACTTTTCATTCTATGAGATTCTATTATCTGCATCAATAAGTATGTATTTTTTCCAATGTAAAATGAATCTGGTGGCCTGGAATTCAGAGACATTAGTATATTTATTTATCTGGACGGACAGACTGCTGGCTGGCTGGCTGGCTGGCTGGCTCCCCCACCCCTTTTTGTGAGGGGTGAATATATTGGTTTTGATGCAGCAACAATTCCCATTTCCATTAGCATTAACTCCTTCTCGCTCTCAATTTCCTATCAGCCATGGAAGTTTCTCGGAATCACTTTCAGGTATGAGTTCATCTTATGTCGACAGTAGCATTCCTGACACCTTCCATTTGGAGCTTCTGCAACTCCCAAGTTTCCAAACTTAACTAAACTAACTTTGCCCCTTATTACATATTACCATAATGTGCTTGTGTCCTAGGGTTGCCCCTTTGCTGGGCCAAGCAACGTATTTATCTTCTGTCACACATGGTTAGGTCTGGTTTACAGTGTTATATAAGCCACGCTTATGACCCCATTAGGGAATGATTCACCACTGTGCATGCAATCTACCCTGTGTTGTGGCTGGAAAATTTACACATTACCCGCAGCAGCAGGAGAGTGACCCCAAGAGAGCAGCAGCTACGCCGCTGAATGTAATGTACAATCTTGGTCAAAATGATTTTCGTTTTGGTGGAAAACAGGTGTGTCTGTGTGCGGGGAGGGATGGCAGGGATTTTTGGAACCGCGAACACATGCAGGCAACCTGAAATCCAGCCTGCTTCATCTGCTGCATTTTCCCATGCCCAAGAACTACATAAATACACTTATGATCTTTGAAAGTTATATGAATGTTTGTCCCTTCCCTTTACCTAGAAACAGCTACCCAATTATTTGAGCAATTGAGTATACCCTTGTGTAGGGGAGAAGTAATATTGAAAGCCTGTCTCAGTTGCATGTTAAATGAGGTAATACAAGATGCTGGTGAAATAAATTTTTTCCAGTGAGATAAATTCTATTAATAACAAACAAATGAATAACCACAGTGTAAGATTGCTGGGATGACTAGAAAAAGGATAATGAAAAACTTAGGTCTGACTTATGTAATAGTATTTAATATACAAAGGTGATAACCAAGTGTTTGCTTATTTGGGAATATTTGTCTTCTATAAATGCCCTCACTTCAATGTTTTCTGTAGACAGCATAACTTGTATGATGTACTTTGGCACAGATTCTCATGTCTGCAGTAAAAAGGAGGGAAGTGAGATATAATAATGCAAAAGAACACCAGGGAGATGGAAATTCTCCATGGGGAGAAGGAGACATTAAGAAAGCAAGAAAGGTTTCATTCAGTCTTTGTTCTCTGTAACTGGCTACCAAGGATATTAGGTTTGGATTTATGTCCTATAGTTATTTATCATTGTAACTGCTGCAGTTGGAAGGGAGTGCATGGAGAATCTACCAGGCTTTGTGTGAGGCTAGCTGAGACTATCAGTGTCTGTCAGGTGGGGAGATAATAGTCAAAAGCAGGGACAGGATGAAACAAGCCAGAGGCCACAGCAGTTGTGACGAGTGGGAAAGAGATGCAGGGCAGCTCCAGGTTTCAGAGCACCATAATTAGTCAAGGGACAGAAGGTTCCAAAGTATGTAATATTTAACACATAATGCTGAAATGCAGTTCCCTGCTGGCTTTGGATATGTCACCAACTCCACACAGTGTTTAGTAGGGGGCATGTGTTTAACCATATGCAGGTCATGAAACTATGTTGTTCCTTTTTAAGGAGAGACACATGCCTAATCAGAAGAGGAATAATGACTCACATCAGAAAACACAGTAATTTCATTGAAATGTGAGTTTAAAATCAGAAACTGAAATTATCCTTATAGTAATCACAAAGTTAAAATCCTAACAGCTTCAAATTGTGCATAAAAAGTACACAGTTTAACTATCTAAAAGCTCATTGCAAATTTTACACTCTGTTTATGTTAAAGGAAAAGAAATGTGAAAGTAAAGTAATCATGTAAATTGAATGATAATAAGAAGGATTTTATATTTTTAGACAAGCTACAAATGAATAATTTAAAATATATCGAACAACATATTTTATTAACATAAAGTTAATGGTATATGTTTATAGGATCTGATTTTTCAAAACTTTGTACCAAGGCATTATCATAATCAGCTTATATCGTGTGTGGTGTGCCATTTTATGTACATGATTTTTGAATGTCTTTCATGCACTCACTGGCACAGAGACTTAGCTTAAATCTTACTCATGAATAAGCATTAGTCCTTCTTTAAATATGCTTTTTATTTTCATAGCCTCTCTCTCAGTCTAAAATTAAATTGTATGTACATTATAAAATGGAATCCTGTGACAGGTATTCTAAAATGACAGCAAAAGTAACCATAAATAACCTGTAAAATAGAGTTGAAAGAGTAATCTTCCAGGTATGATTGTAATGTGTATAGTGGGAAAAATTCTTCCAGGTCCTCTGTATGTCCTACTTCATTTACTTTCCAACAGGAAAAACAAACCCTTCTGCATAGTGGTAAAAAATAAGATGCAGGAAAAGGTCAGAGACTTGTGTGCAAAGGCTTCAAAGAGATGCAATCAGAGTAATTTGGTTGCCCCTCCTTCTACTAAGGCCTGTGATGTTCTCTTACTGTGGCTATGACAGTAGAGAAAGTGTTGAAATATCCAAGGTCTACAGTTGAGGGATTTCTCTCAGTTGTCAGTACCACAGCTGCTCTTTGCAGCTTTATAGTGGGGAATGAACTTACTTAAGTTCTAAAAAGATGTGTAAAGGTACTACTGAAACTGATAGCGGGGAAAAGTTATACACTTGAGGCTGAAAAGAGATTCCAAACTGGTTGTCAATTTCACTTTTACCAGTGAAGGGAACTCTCCAGACCCATGGCAGGAGTGAGGTAGGAAGCTTGCCTATTTTATCTGCTGGCATTTGCAATCCTTGCAAGGGGTATAGATAATGCATAGTTAGTACTTTTTGAGTCTGAGGGTTGTATGCAGAACTCATTGATCAGGCAAGCAGAGGGAAAGAAAACTAGAGACTGAGGAACTCATTCATGCGTCAAATTTGTTTGGAAACTCCTGTAACCAGAGATCCTCCACAGAGTGTCAGTGGATATCCAGTGTCATGGAACAGCACAGTGGAAAACTCTGCATAAACTTGTATTTTCAAGTATCTATGTGAATGAAATATATAGGAATACATATATGCACACACACGCACATTGCAATTGATATTTTCAAATCTATGAAGCCACCTTCCTTCCTTTCCCTCTCCTTCCCTCCCTTGTGGAAATTTTTAGCATAAAGATGTTTAAATATATTAAAGGAAAATGACATCTAAATAGATATTCCCTCTTCTGGGGAGTAATATGGTATAGTTTATAATATGTATATATATTATACTGCCTATGTAAAGACATGTGTGATTGGATGGGGATGGGAGAGAATTGTCTTTAGTTCACATTTTGAAAGGTGGCCACAGTTCCAGAATAAATATGTGAATCAGAATTCACTGAGTATGTTCCCTGAAAAAAATGCATACAACATGTATATTTTGGGAAGAAAATAAAATTACTCGCTATAGAGAAACATGCACACAAAGGCACAGGACTTTTAACAAATGTTAGAAATTTATGCAGAAATGAATATCAACAAACTTGAAGGTGATAAGTAAGAATTAAACTGATGCATCCTTGTCTACAAAGGGGTACACATTTTTGGAAAAAATTTTTTAGCACAGCTTAGATTTTACTTACAGATGATCATTCTCTATATAGGGGTGTGTAGGGTGGGTGTACCACCGTACACACACACATACACGCACAGGCTCTATAAGGATCAGGTAGGGCATATTTTGCACATCTACATGTGTCTTGGATTGGGCTTCTCTGAAATGATACTTTCCATAAACTACATGAATGTTTCTGTTGGCTAAATGTTTCTACTGATTAAATTAAGAACGTTATAATAAGGGTAAAAGGGGAAGGTTATTCACCTAGCACTTTGTATACATAGTTTTGTGTCACTGAATATGCCTGCGTGAGTAAAGTGCTCCAGGAATTGCTTCTTAAGAGTGGCAACTGAGAAGGCGGGAGAGTGAGAGACTATTTGCAGACTTAGGGCTGCAGAAACAAACTTGGCATGTTTAATTACTTTTAATCAAAGAACTTGATACTTTGATAATGTGCTGGATACGAATGCTACAGCATTTGAGAATAGTTTGAATTAAAAATTCCAATTGATGGTTTGTCAAAATAAAATATAAGAAAGCTAAGACAGTGAATATGTAGTCTCATGAGCCTTCTTTAAATACCTCAGTGAGTAAGTAATCACCAGTAAACATTTGAAGCCTCCTAAAATGTTCAAATGATTAATTTAAAGAAGAAACAAAGCTTTTTTCTCTCCTTTTTGTATGTGGAGTCTTATGACAGACTTCAAACATTCCTTAAAAAAAGAATACTTTGTGATGGAAATAGTTTTTCCTCTGGGGTTTTCTATCACTATTTGATACTTTATATGCTTTCCCCATTATACTACAACCTCTATAAGGCAGCAAGGAAGCTATTGAAAAGATGTAGTGAAAATTAGAATGAACAGAATCTCTTGTTCTCCTAAGTATGAGTAACAAAACATTTTCCAATGTTCAGCAGAACTATTTCACCCTCATAAAAACTAACTGTTTGATCTTCAGAGCCTTAACAGTGCACAGTCCTATTCATGTCTACTCAGAGCTAAGTCCAATTGAGCTGAGTGATGCTTACTTCCAGTGTATATGATTACAGTCTTATAATGAAATTCTACACATGAAGAAGTAAGTTCCACTAAGTTCAATGGGATTTATTCTCTAATAAATGAGCTTAGGACCGCAGCCTCAGTAAACTAAAACATGACCGATCAGATGGCTGATGCAGTATCTGACCCACTTAAGCTCTGCTGTATTTAATGGCTTATGTGAGACTCATACATAAGCTTCAATTCAACTTTCTCTGAATATATTATATGTCTTTGCTGTGTATAAATACAGTTGCACTGAGAAACAAAAGAAATCAGCAGGATGATTTAAAAAATTCCTATTGATGGATAGTTTTGAATACTGATTAAAGAAATCAGTGACAATAACATATAGATCAGCTGCAATTTCTAGTATTTGAAAAAAGCATGTTGTTGTTAAGAAACAAAAAAAAAAATCAATTACAACAGTGTATCCTTACCATCATTGAATTCATTGGCTGAAATTAGGTCTTGGAAATAACAAAATAGGATCAGTCTTTTAAAAATTGGTAAGACTAAATAACTGTTAGATGTAAAAGTCATACTGTATTAATATATACTTGTCCTTCCTTATTAAAGATGTTACGTCATATAAGCAAAAGAAAACAGGAACGTTCTTTCAGATGCTCAGATTTAATTTCATAACCGTCATGGAGTGGTGGCTAGAATGTTGAACTGAGAACCATGAAGCACACTGGATGATTTTGGGCCAGTCAAAGACGCCTAGCCCATCTCACCATATATGGTTGTTGTTCTGAAGATAAAATGGAGCAATGCAAATTGGCCTGGGTTCCTCAGAAGAAAAAGGCATGATATAAAGGCAATATAAAAAATAGCTTGATACTGTGAGGGCTTTCTTTTTTTTTTTTAAGAAATGCATCCTCTTGCTGAGTGAAGTAGGAATGGGTGTAAATAACGAACAACTGTGTTGCACATAAGAACACATTCCTTTTTAAAATTCACAATGGCAAATCTTATAGAGTGATTCACAGAAACACTTTTACATGGCAGTTTTTATCCTTAATCTTTTTGGTTCCTTTCCTAACTATACAGCTTTTCTACATAAATGAACAGTCTAGTTGCTTTACTCAGTTTTAAATAGGAGCCAATCCTATGAAATAGGTGGAATTTGGAGCTATGGTGCAAATTTGTGAACATCTCCAGATTCTACCTTCCCTGGCAATTGTATCTTGAAATGCCTTTGAATCTTTCTCTGCTGAAAATGGTGCCACTGTCTAAATAGTGTATTATGGTGATGTTATTGGCACCACTCAAGGAACAAGTTGCTGCCAACATTTAGACCTCAGTTGACCGCATAGCATCTACCAAAAAAGGGACGAATAAACAGAACATTTTCCCAACAGCAACATTTTTCCATAATCATCATGTAGAAGTTTCTATGAAAGTGGATCATGGCAAAGGCTTAAAACGGAGGGCTTTGCAGGTGGTCTTACAATGTCCCCTCTCTTACCATTTTCTGATTCCTTCTACCACCAAGACATGTACCTTCTCCTTAGTTCCTTACTGGTATCCTTTTGTGCACCTGAAAAGCCAATACTCATATCCATGTTCTCCATTTGAGAAATGCAGAATCAAGTGGAAAACTTGCATAGGAGTATTAGCTTGGAGGTACAGTAGCGAATGGCGTGTCAAGTGGGTGATTAAGTGCCAGTTGCCACTTGATAACAGTAGTATCAAGTGGCAACCTGCATGTGTGGATGAACTGTGCCGTATATAATTTTCATATCATTCCACATGCAAAGCTTTTCAGTAGATACAATTCACATTTTCTGCTGCTTGTTATTATTTCATTGTCAGCTTATTGCCAGAGGATTTATGCTTCAACTTAGTGGACTGAAGTGAATAGGTCTAAGGGCCTTCTCTCATTATGCTTGCTGTATGTGGCAGCTTCAGGTTCTAGTCAGCTTATATTTACTTTTTATGCAGCAGTGCCAAATATTCAGCCAGTAGCATGAATGTCAATGCCAGGGCCATGCATGGTTCATGGCTTTTTAAAACACATTACTAAAGAAACAGTCCTAGACTGTTTGAAATTGGACTATCTGATCCAATTTTTAGATTTACCTGCTGTAGTGCAACTACACTACACAATCTTATGTGGTGTAGCACAGCAAAAGTGGAATATCTTTGCTGTATAAGTCTGTTATATCCCTTCATTGTACGTGTGTGTGTGTGTGTGTGCACGCGCACTTTCTTTTCTCAAAAATGCTGAAATTCCATTTGTTTCCGTCTTATGATTTAGGAGCAAAGGCGTTGTGCAAGGACAGCAAAGAAAGGTAGCAAATCTTACAGGTAACACAGAAGATCACTGGATGAAAGAGGTAATTGAGTGTTCTTTATAGATTGCAATATTCAGCATTTATTCAGTACTTTATAATCAAGAAAAAATGGGTGGGGAAGAAAATAGCTTATATGAGACACACATGGCATGTGTATGGTTTGCAAAATATTTCTTTTTCAAGAGATTATACTCACTTTGCCATATCTGTTAGCATTCAGGTTTGGGCAACGAGGAGTTTACCTTGCTGAGCAGAAGTCAGGAACTGGACCCAGCAGGGTCAGTAACAAGTTGCATGGTCTAGCCCAGGGCAAGCATGGTTAAAATCCAGTAGTAGCAGCTATGGATTTGACTTTCAGAGACAAGCAATGTGTCACAAGCAAGGAAGCATTCAGGTTCTGGATAAGGCAGAGAATGTTCAAAGGGCTCAGAGGCAAGTTATACACAATTTCAGAACGTGATACCCAAAGTATAGTGAGGCCAAGTAAAGGGAATTGATGCTACTACTTGGGAGAAGGGGCCACCTGCTGAAACTGGTGAGCAAGACTGACATACTGGTTATGTATGGTCACAAGGGCTGGATTCACTCTGCTGGTATCCAGGGACCAAAGAAGCAGCTTGTACAGATATTACAATTTCAGCAGCATGTAAGCTGTCCAGCTGACACAGAATTAGGCACCTGAGCCATTGCCTGGTTCTAATCTGTTGGTAGTCCTGCACCATAGGAATTCAAATTTCCCCCAAGCATTGGCGAAACAATAGGATTGCTCTTCTATGGATACAAGGCAGGCGTGTGACTGGAATCTATAAACAGTACAAGGAAAATTCCCTTAGTAAACCACCATTTGGAGTCAGGACCCACTTCTGCACAGCAGTGGATAGGATAGGGCTCTCAGGCAGGCCTAGAAATGAAGACATATTTTTCAGCCAGAAGATAGATTGCCATCTTGGAAACTTTTGGAGACCACAAGAGAGTACCTGGGCCAAAATGGGAGGCACCCCCACATGTATCTGTTTGCACAGATATGAAATGAACAGACCGTCAGTTGAGGAACGGACTGTGCTCAATTTACATCCCTGTTGTGGCACTCTGTGTAGGGAGCTTTAAACTGGCACACGGGGTCTGTGAGAGTCCCAGAGTACCTGGATAAGGAGTAAACACTGACCTGTTCTCTTAACCTCCCCATCCAGAAATTCTCATGACAAGGAGATTCTTTTTCTAATTAAAACCTCTTCTGAAATCCAGGATTTCCCAAAACATTTTGAACACCAATAACTCAACATCAACCGCAATTTTATATAATGCAGGTATTAGGTATAAAGAGTATCAATGGGAAATGTTCCACCTTTAGACCCCCACTCTTTCCTATTTTGTAAACATTACATTGCTCTTAAGAGGAACACAACTGGCCTTTAAACAATTTAATGAATATCCAGATTCACCTTGTCACGAGTGTAGGACTATTTATAAGGAATTAGTAACAGCCAGAAGCCTTGATGAGAGAGGAGGAAGAATGCTCTTCATACCAGGCTGGCAAGAAACCGGTTGTTAATAAGAGAGGCAAAGGCCTAGCAGGCTCAAAATTAAAGATGATAAAAGATGGTGGGGAATATTAACATATCTTAGAAGCCAGGCACTTAAATACTGCATTTTGCCTTCTAGAAGCACACCTGGCAAGAAGTCAGCAGTTGCTGAAGGAGTAGTTAATCTAATTTTTGGCTAAGTTAATCATCAGCTCGTAAAATACTGTTTCTGAGTTTGCATTGAACCAGTTCCTATGAATCAGATGGAAAGGTTTATGGGAGGTGGAGCACTCATTATAGGTCTCCATGGGAGGTACTTGTAAGGCTCACTAGAAGCTTTTCTGCAGCCAGAGAGAGCTCTCCACTGCTTCATCTAAGACGAAACAAGATGCCCAGCTCTCTGTTGCTCCCATGCTGTGGATGTTTTCTGCTGAATAGTCCCAAAGAAAAGCTTTCATATGTATTTTTGGAAGTAAAGTTACTAACAGTTGCAGAATAACTGTAATCAAGATCATGCTGGCTGGGAAGTGTGGGAGGAGATTAGCGGACGCCAGAAAGAGTGGCGAAATTTCAGACAGTCTGAACTAAACAGAAGTTTTAGATGGACACTGATAGAAAAAGAAAAGGCTTTGACTTCAGAAATGTCACTAAAATGGGAAAATGTTTTGTAAAATATTGACTTCTACTAACCTGTTCTATGATGGTGCCACAATTATCTGAAATTATAAGAGGAAGTTGGATTTGCCTTCCGTGAGGGGAAGGGTCCTGCTCATGGATGATCCCTTTTTATTTAAACGTCATTTTAATTGTTAACAATATTTACTTATTTATCTGGCCAGGGCGACTTCTTTTCCTTTCTTTTCTTTTATCACTTTTCTTTTATAACTTCTTTATATCGTTTATATTTCTTATTTATTTTATAATATTAATTTTAATTTTATATTGTTATTTTTGTATTGTATTGTATTGTGTTGTAAGCCACCCCGAGGCTTCAGCAAGGGGCGGCATAGAAATGTTCTAATAATAATAATAATAATAATAATAATAATAATAATAATAAGTATTCCTTCCTTCCTTCCTTTGACTTCTATTCCACAATTAAACTAGTCCTAAGGGCTTTCTAAGCAGATTACAAATATACCAATAAAAACATAATAAACATATAATAAAACATATAACGATAGGAATACACAGATATGTATAGATTAAAGTAGCATATTAAACTAAAAAACAATATAAAGCGATACCAATTAAAATTGAACAACATAAAATCAATTATTAAAATAAATTAATAAAATGTCTGGAGAAGAGGATTGTTTTTGCCTGATGGTGAAAAGACCACGATGATGGCATATGTGAAATTTCATTTGGTGGGGAAAACTTGGTGGATTTTTCCAGTTTGTTCCTGTGAATTTTATTTCCCTAACCCTGGCACTGATTCAGTCTGAAGCTAGTTGAGCCAGTATGCAGATTCAGTGGAGTTTTGTGGTGACAGTTTTTAGAGGAAATCTTGAAACAAGTGCAAATAGTTTAATTCTTTAACATTCTTTAAGCTTGTGCAAGCATGCACAGTCACAAGTCTGCTTGCCTGCTATGTAGCCCTGCAGAAGTGTAATTCTGATGTAAGAGGGGAAGTTCCTCTTGGGGCGCATATCCAGGCCATGCTGACTCTGGACTCTGAGGAAGAGAAGCAGGGGGAGGCCCCTCTGTAGGTGTGCTAAACAAATGCCTGCCAGTGATAATGACCTGGAAGAGGACTAACAAACTCAATCCAGCTTGTCTGAAGCTCAATCCAGACAAGACTGAGATGCTGATAACAGGTGGTACTTCTGACCAGATGAAGGGTATTCAATCTGTTCTAGATAGGATTGCACTTCACTTGAATGAACAGGTTCATCGTTTAGGGTTTCTTCTTAATCATTTTAGCCATTTGGGACCAGATGTTCTGAAGATGAAGCTTGTACAATAAGTAATAACTGAATCCCACAGGTCTGAACAGTTCTGGCCTGCTTGCACTACCAGCCTGGATGCTTCTGAGCCCAATTAAATGTGCTGACTTTAAGTTGTACAGCCTCACACAGTTTGGGACTGCAATACTCAGCAGAGTGCTTCTCCCAACCACAGTGCATCTGGCCACTAGGTTCAGCCTCTGGTGCCTTCATCTGAACGCTAATCTGAAGGAGGCTCAGAGTGGGGCAACAAGGGAGAGGGCTTTCTTTGTGGTAGCCTCCCAACTATGGGATAAGCTTTCCAGCGGTGCCACACTTACCTTTTTTGGTGCCAAGTTAAGACCTTCAAAGATATACCGGAATACTCAAGGGCTTTCAGGGATTACCCATCCTAGACACACATGGGTTTCCATTGTTTAAGGTGCTTTTAATTTGTTTTTAAGGTTTTATATTTTGTACAAATTTTATGGCATTATTTTGTATTGCTTTTATGAGTTGCTGTAAACTACCCAGAGAGCTTTGGCTAATGAGTGATACAGAAGTGAAATTTATTAGTAGTAGTACTAATATACAATTCTGCTAGGGTAGCAGCAGAAGAAGTATGTGATGTATCAGTTCCCTAAAGGATGCCACAGCCTTTAAGAGCTGAGTAGGCTGTCAAGGACAGGACATTTTGAAGGTTATTCGTCCATAGGAGAAAAATTGATGGTATGTAACAAGAAAGTATTAATATTAATAGTATTAATACTTATACATAGCCAAAGGTGTACAATCTTCATACACAAGGGAGACATTAGAAAGCTTGGGGAAAATTTAAGGTTTACAGAAAGTTTAAGGTTTATGTAAAATTATGAAGGAAAAATAATGCCTAAAAAGAAACCCAATCCTGTAGATCAACATGGACTGAGAATGCTGTTTAGCCACAGAATATTGAATGAGAAAATAAAACCAAGGTAGAAAGGACACTGGGCTTAGTTGCCTGGGTGGAACTGGCTTCTGAAAGGAGATGTGGCCATGGCAGCCCAGGAATCTTCACAATGCTGCAGGAGAATTGATTAGCTGGCAGGATGGAATAGCTGAAGACAAAAGGTAAGGAAACAAGAGGGAGGTAGATAGTATTTTCTACGCTTATTGTTGTCCATTGTCCTTTTCTCCATTTCTCTTCTCCATTTTTCTCCTCTGAGAAAAATGGAGAACAAAGAGATAGACAGATAGATATAAAATTGATGGGGGAAATGATATTATCTGGATAGGCCATTTCCTGTATCATACTTTCCAGCCCATCTAGCAAAATCTGCAAGGCTGGAAAATTGGGAGGTAAAGGTTGCTTTGCTGCTCCTCTGGCCTGCATTGGATGATCAGATGATTCCTATTCTAGGGACTTCCCATTACCCAGGGCACAGTTGATAGGATTGCACCCTAAATTAGATGAGAACATCTCTGGTAAGCATTGTATAACAGAAATGGATATAAGAGGAATGCATGTCAAAATATAAAGTTTCGATAGGATAACATTATCTAGTTTTACTGAGCAAGACTCTCAATGGATATTGTTAATGTTATTAGAAGTGTAAGAAAAGGCATATAAAATGTTTTTAAAGTCTAGGACTACATTATTCTCCTTCATGGATCACTGACTCCTTCATGGATCACTGCCTTGTTGTGGTGAAGGGGCTTGTGTAGCTCAATGAAGCTATGAGCTATGCCGTGCAGGGCCACCCAAGATGGACAGGTCATAGCAGAGAGCTCTGACAAAACGTGATCCACTGGAGAAGGACGTGGCAACACACTCCAGTATCTTTGCCATGAAAACCCCATGGACAGTACCAAAAGGCAAAAAGAAGATGAGCCCCTAAGGTCAGAAGGTGTCCAATATGCTACTGGGGAAGAGCAGAGGGCTAGTACTAGTAGTGCCAGAAAGAATGAAGTGACTGGCTCAAAGCCGAAAGGACACTCAGTTGCCGATGTATCTGGTGGTGAAAGGAGAGTCCAATGCTGTAAAGATCTATGAACCTGGAACGTAAGATCCATGAATCAAGGCAACCTGGATGTGGTCAAACAAGAGATGACAAGACTGAACATCGACATCTTAGGAATCAGTGAACTAAAATGGACAGGAATGGGTGAATTTAATTCAGATGACCATCAGGTATACTACTGTGGGCAAGAATCCCTCAGAAGAAATGGACTAGCCTTCATAGTCAATAAAAGAGTAGGAAAAGCAGTACTGGGATACAACCTCCAAAATGACAGAATGATCTCAGTTTGAATACAAGGCAAACCTTTCAACATCACAGTAGTCCAAGTCTATGCCCCAACCACTGGTGCTGAAGAGGCTGAAGTTGACCGGTTCTATGAAGGCCTACAGCACCTTCTAGAATTAACACCAAAAAATGATGTCCTTATCATCATGGGGGATTGGAATGCCAAAGTAGGAAGCCAAAAGATAACTGGAATAACAGGTAAGTTTGGCCTTGGAGTACAAAATGAAGCAGGGCACAGGCTGGTAGAATTTTGTCAAGAGAATACAATGGTCATAGCAAACGCTCTTTTCCAACAACCCAAGTGACGACTCTACACATGGACATCACCAGACGGTCAACACAGAAATCAGATGGACTATGTGCTCTGCAGCCAAAGATGGAGAAGCTCTACACAGTCAGTAAAAACTAGACCAGGAGCTGACTGTGCCTCAGATCATGAGCTTCTTATTGCAAAAGTTAGGCTTAAGTTGAAGAAAGTAGGGAAAAGCACTAGGCCACTCAGGTGTGACCTAAATCATATCCCTGATGAATATACAGTAGAGGTGACAAATAGATTTAAGGAATTAGGTCTGATGGACAGAGTGCCTGTAGAACTATGGACTGAGGTTTGCAACATTGTACTAGAGGTAGCAACTAAAACCATCCCAAAGAAAAAGAAATGCAAGAAAGCAAAATGGCTGTTTGAGGAAGCATTACAAATAGCTGAGGAAAGAAGGGAAGCAAAAGGCAAGGGAGAAAAGGAAAGATGCACCAAATTGAATACAGAATTCCAGAGAATAGCTAGAAGAAATAAGAATGCCTTCTTAAATGAACAGTGCAAAGAAATAGAAGAAAACAAGAGAATAGGGAGGCCCAGAGATCTCTTCAAGAAAATTGGAGATATGAAGGGAACATTTCATGCAAAGATGGGCATGATAAAGGACCAAAATGGCAGGGACCTAACAGAGGCAGAAGAGATTAAGAAGAGGTGGCAAGATTACACAGAGGAACTATATAAGAAAGAGCTTAACATCCCTGATAACCACGATGGGGTGGTCACTGACCTCGAACCAGACATCCTGGAATGTGAAGTCAAATGGGCCCTAGGAAGTCTGTGCAACAACGAAGCTAGTGGAGGTGATAGTATTCCAGCTGAGCTATTCAAAATCTTAAAAGACGATGCAGTAAAAGTGTTACACTCAATATGCCAGCAAATTTGGAAAACTCAACAGTGGCCTCAGGATTGGAAAAGGTCAGTTTACATTCCGATCCAAAAGAAGGACAATGCTAAAGAATGTTCGAACTACCACACCATTGCACTCATTTCACATGCTAGCAAAGTTATGCTCAAAATCCTAGGCTCCAGCAGTATGTCGACCAAGAACTACCAGAAGTACAGGCAGGATTTTGAAGAGGCAGAGGAACTAAATTGCCAACATACGCTGGATCATGGAGAAAGCTAGGGAGTTCCAGAAAAACATCTACTTCTGCTTCATTGACTATGCTGAAGCCTTTGATTGTGTGGATCACAACAAATTGTGTTAAGTTCTTAAAGAGATGGGAGTACCAGACCATCTTATTTGTCTCGAGAAACCTACATGTGGGTCAAGAAGCAACAGTGAGAATGGGCATGGAAGCACTGATTGGTTCAAAATTGAGAAAGAAGTTCAGCAAGGCTGTATACTGTTGCCCTGCCTATTTAACTTATATGCAGAGCATATCATGAGAAAGGCAGGCCTAGATGAATCACCAGTTGGAATTGAGCCCTTTGAATTGTGGTGCTGGCGGAGACTCCTGCGAGTACTTGGACAGCAAGGTGATCAAACCAGTCAGTCCTACAGGAGATCAACCCTGACTGCTCTTTAGAAGGCCAGATGCTGAAGATGAAACTCAATTACTTTGGCCACCTAAAGAGAAGGAAGGATTCCCTGGAGAAGAGTCTAATGCTGGAAACAATAGATGGCAAAAGAAGAAGGGGACGGCAGAGAATGGGGTGGCTAGATAGAGTCACTCAAGCAGTTGGTGTGAGCTTGAGTGGACTCCGGGGGATGGTGGAGGACAGGCAGACCTGGAGGAATTTTGTCCATGGGGTCACGATGGGTCGGACACGACTTTGCGACTAACAACAACAACATTATTGGTTGGAATGGAGATTATTTGGAAATATCAGCCTAAAAAAACCAAAATTGAGGAAGAAGGAGAATGGGAGAAGAATGGCTCTTACACCATGGATTTGACTACCATCTTTCACTGTGGGTGAGCTTGCGATGCAGAAGGCCTGATATCTTCCGTACTGGCTGTGGCTGATGAGGAATATCCATAGGCAAGGAATATCTATTGCTCGGGAGCAGATACTTAGAAAATTTTCTATAATTTATCTGCTGTGGAGGCTATATGCAAGATAGCTTTAGCTGCTTTAAGAAACTTCTTTTGGGTTGAAAGTTTGATTGTGGTAGAATGCTATAAATTTCACCAGTAGGAGAGAAACAAGGAGAAACTACAGATTAATATAGTGCTGCTCTGAGGGAAACAATTATGGCTCATAATTCTGGGAATATGGCAGGGAAAATTCTTTGGGATCAGTGGGTGGAAAAGATAGGGATGCCTCTCATGAAGGAATGCCTCTTGCTGGAAACTCATCTTGCCTTGCAGAAAGCCATGGCAATTGCCAGTCAGAATGAAATTGCAGTGGCAAAGGCAAAACCAATGGATCAATGCAGACAAGCTGGGAAAGGTTCAGAGAAGAATGACAAAGATGATCAACAGACTGGAAATAAAGCCTTTGAGTGGAGCCTGGAAGGACTGTCATGTTTAGCCTAAAGAAGACTGAGGGAAGATACGATAGCAATTGTCAAATACTTGAAAAGCTGTCACACAGAGGAGGGACAGAATCTCTACTCGATCATGCCAGACTGCAAGACATGGAACAATGGGCCCAAGTTACAGGAAGCCAGATTCTGAGTAGACATCAGGAAAAAACTCCTGCTGCAGCAAGAAGTAAGGTTGTAGGCTCTCCTACACTGAAGGCATTCAAGAGACAGTTGGACACCCCTCTGCTTTAATTTGGAGTCCTGCACTGATCAGGGGTTGGATTTGATGGCCTTATAGGCCCCTTGCAGCTCTACTATTTTATGATTCTATGAATACAAGGCAAGACACAACTAGTGCAGGCCAAGCAGCCTTTCCAAACTGGACCGAGATATTTGGGCAAGTTTAAAGATGGTACAAACTGTCACTCTGGATCAATGCAACATATAATGAGATAAGCCAATTGCCCTGCAAGGGAGTTTCAGTGAAAACAGGGCAAAAGAAGAGGGCATTTTGCCAGGGTGTGCTGGGATACACAGATTCAACAATGTATTTGAAAATTCACTATACAAGAAACTTTAAGTGTTCTATCCACCTTGTTGAAGCTACTACAGTGGATAGCATGGTGTGAATTGTTAAGAGTATCTTTGCAGAAAAGAATTTCTAGGACATTGAGTTCATAATGCTTTGTTTTCTGGTTTTTTGTTTTTTGTTTTTTTGTAAGCCATCCAGAGACTTTAGTATTGGATGGCATATAAAAACTATAAACAAACAAACAAAATAATGGATGCAGTCTCTGCAATCTCCATACTGCCCAAGCCTATTTATATACAATTCTTTGGTACCTTGCCACTTATAGCATCTAAATTGAATCTCATAAGGTACTCAAGGTATCCAGTTCTTGGTTCTCTATAAAGCAAAGGTAGCATTTAGACATATTTTGTAGCAGCTGAGATCTGTGTTGTATCAGAGGAAATTTCCAAATTTCCAAATATCTTTTTGTATGCAAGGAGTTAATGTGAATATCACCTGAATATCACCCAACAATATTAGAGTGCATGGTTCACTTGCAACACTAATAGCTTAGAACACAGACAGAGAATTAGGCTGCGCAAAGGGCTTTATTCACAAAGTTAAAATTTGGCATAACATGAGGCCAGAACAACAGCAATTATACTGGTTACCATTTCATGTGAAACATACTGTATTACAGGCTCATAACAAATAAGTACGCGATGAAGCTGTTGAATCTTCTGAGTGGGCTTCCCCAGTTGTTGTAATAAAAAATGCAGGAGACAGCCATTTCTGTGTGGACATCTGTCATAAAGGAGAAGGCTTTACTGAACTGCTGGAAGCTGGATTATTTCCCACCTTTGACTTACAAAATATTGATCATCAGGTCTTATCCCTCACCATGACATGCATTTCCAGTTTGGGGAGCAGTGTGATCAGAATAAGTCCTTGCTGCTTCCATTTTTTTCAGCTTTTAAATACCTTTAAGATAATCAAGTTATTTTGGTATGTTGCATCATTTTTTTTTAGTATGCTTCTCTGTCCGCTTTTTACACTTTAGTGAAGTATTTGTTTCTGAATATGTCAAAGACTAAGAAAATTTTGGGAACTCTGCCAAATCTACCAGTGCTGCCTCCAGCTAAGGTTTCAAAAGCAGAACATGCAGGAGATGTTTTGGCTCTGCTGACAAACATGTCTGAACAGTTATCTCAACAGTCCAGTCAACAGGGCTTTTTCAGTATTCCATTAAAATCTTCAGGGCTCCACTAATGCAATGGATTGTCATCTCAAAGTCATGGGTTCTGTAGGCAATACCTTTGTCAAAAAAACATCAAATGGCTGTGGTTGCTTTTCAGAGTGTATTATTCACCCTTATTTCTCCATTGGTGATATACTTTGTGAGCACTTGGTCTGGGGCAACTGCCTGTCCAGACTCACCTAGCTAAGTTCATGAGTAGATTCCTCTGTGAGTTCTTGGAACCCCTCCAAGATTTTCAACTCAATATTGAACATGCTTATTGTGCTCCCAGTTCCACTCAAGGATTCAGGATGGGGCTTATTATCACTTGGTTAATATAAATGTCAACCAAAGAGCATTTCCTTTGTAAATACACACAGTAGAGGGAGCGTCACTGGGGCTTGACCACTAACAACGATTACATTATATCCTGATTATGCAAAATAAGTTTCCATAAGTTTACTCCCCGTTTTATTTATTTATTTAATATGGGAAAAAAGACATAAATACAACACTTCACAACATCAATAAAATAACATCAATTAATAATTGAAAAGTAAATAATAAAGTGCTCCCACCACCCTGGAGACCAGTAACACCTCCACTTAATTTGTATATTATAACATTGATAATAGACTGTTTACAAAAGCAAGGATTGCTGCCCAAGCAGCTGGCTTGAAATGTTATATCACATACTTAGCATATTTGGGTTATTATCAAGTTAAGAAAACAGAGTCCAGAGTCCTGTAGAAGCAGAGTCATTTATTTCTGCCTTAAATATGAATATATTTGAGTTCTCTGAGCATGAGGAACCCCAGTGAGAAGGTGTCTCAGTCTATTGACAAAGCATCAGCACAAAAGTTAAAGTGAGTGGTATTTACAGATCTCTCTGTCTCTCCCCTCTTTCTCTCATATATGTTAGTGTTTTGTCATGTGACGTTGTCTAATTTATGGTGATCCTATGAATGAATGCCTTCTAAAATGTCCTGTCCTTCACAGCCGTACTCAGCTCTTGTATATGCAAACCTGTAGCTTCCTTTATAGAGTCAAACCAGCTCATATTTGGTCTTCTCATCATTTTCTGCCTTCAACTTTCCCTAGTATGATAGTCTTTTCCAGTGAGTCTTGCCTTCTCATTATGTGTTCAAGGCACAACAGCCTCAGTGTTGTCATTTTTGCTTCTAGAGAAAGCTTTGGCTTGATTTGATACAGGACCCAGCTGCTTGTCTTTCCATCATTCCAGGGAATTCGCAAAGCTCTCCTCCAGCCTCATGTTGCTAACATTACAATTTTCTTCCTATGTTTTCATCTACATATTGTAATTACTGATGAGTCATCCACCTATTTTCACCCCTTCCTCTGATCCTAATCCTGCTTTCCTTATAATATGTTCTGCATACAGGCTGAATAGATAGGAGGATAAAATACAGCCTTGTCTGACACCTTTGCCTATAGGAAACCAATACGGTTCTCCATATTCTATCTTCACGGTTGCTGCTTGTCCATAATACAGGATATGCATCAGGACAATCAAGTGTTGGGATAATCCTATTTCTTCCAAGACTGTAGGCAATTATATATAGTAGATACATCAACAGGCTAAAGGAGGGTTTGATTCTATTCAACAAGCAGCTCTCTTTCTAGTTCAATAAATAACTGAAGCAGAGAGATGCTTCTTGATTTGAGTTAGGAATACTTTGAATAACATTATCATGATTACTGTGCATGGGCCAAATAATGATTATCTGACTATGTTTCATGATACTCTTAGTGGATTGGTGAACTAACCTATGGCCACTTCAATGAGATCTTAGAACTCCTGTTGGATTAGAGTACCTCAAGTTCCAGAAAACTGTGGAGCTTATAATTCAGTTTATATGTCTGAACTGGATATTTGGACATTATTGGAGTATATTGCATCCCGGTGAATATGATTATTCCATATAGCTTGAGGTATCTGATCCTGTCTAATCTTGGAAGCTAAGCAGGGTTGTATCGGGTTGAAATCTGGCTGGGTGACTTGAGCCCTGCACTGAGCAGGCAGTTTGATCTTATGGCCTGCTAAGCCCCTTCCAACTATATGATTCTATATTTATTTTCCTATTCCATCAGTTAAAAGTTTTGGATTAGATTATTTACTGCCTTTATTTATTGCAAATTTCAGATTTGCCTTTGCCCCTGGAATCTTGGCACTTCTTAATGACCACATGTTTAAAAATCAAGATCCCCCCTGACATTTGCAAGGATTTTGAAAAAATGAAGTCACTGTTCATTCTCATACCACTTAGTGGGGCATCAGAAAGCTTTAATACAGTCTGAATTATTATATATCTCAATTTTTTAAACAATGCAACAAATATAGCTAAATAAGAGGTTGAAAGTGCTTTTAATAGAGTTCGTAATTTCTCAATCTGCTGAGCTCTATTAAGAGATGCGGGATGTTACATGCAAGTTGAATAATATCTTTCACAGCAGGTAGAATTTATATCTGGAATAGAAGCATCTCAGTTAAATTTTGACATATGATCTTAAACAGTAGAAACACTGCAATGTAATGAGAATGGTAAAATAGACACCTATCATCCAGAAATTCATTTATAGGTTTTAAAATCTATTCAGATCTATATCGTGCGAGTAGTAAAATATTGGAGGTTGATATGGATACATTTTACCCATATTAATTTTTCATGTACAGATTCTTCAGAATGGCAATTTAGTTCAGTTGCTGTATAAATGGAGTGAATTATGAAAGCAGTTATGAATATGAGTACCAGGAAATCTCCTGGTTCAGACAGGTTTCCAATTGAGAAGTATAAAAACTTTTATAGCTTTTTAGTTCTAGAACTGCTTGTTTATATTCCTATATTTTTGAATGAGCTCTACTCTCTGCAACATTAAATACCTATATTACAGTGATTCCTAAACCTGGCAAACTGACCGAAGTCAATATTGAACTAATATTGATATTTAATATTGATATTAAAATTGATCACAGTTTTGCTCAATCAATTGCAGTATACCTGGTTTGAGCAGATCAGGCAGGATTTATTAAACACAGACAAGGAACTAATAACCTCAGCTCATTTTTTGACTTAATTGCTTGGAACTCTGATGGAATAGATCAGGCTGCCTTTGTTTCCTTGAAAAGGCATTTGACAAAATTCAATGGACATTTATTTTTGTGATTTAAAAAATTGTGACGTTGACTGAGATGCTCACTTTCTCCATGGAAATTTACCTTATCTTTGTGACCTCTTGTGTGTGGCCAACCTTTGATCTTATGGCCAAATCTGGACTTAAAATAAGTATAGATACATAGAGAGATTGGGTAGAATAGATTAGACAAGTTGATTCTGAGCTTGAATCAATTAGTGGAGAAAGGTGAGAGGGTTTTTTTTTATCTTTTTCTGATGTCAAACATCATTTTCCTGTGGAAGCTGAGTGCCAATAATTAAAATTGCAATGTTTGCTAGAATCTAGGTTTGTCCTTGCAGTCTTCTCAATTATGAGAAACACTTATTGAAACTAGTAAGTTACATATATCCATAATCTTTATGTATAAGTATCTATTATTGGTGAAAACATATGATACAGCAGAATTCATATTGGTGAAAACATGATCTGTCAATATTCAAATTGTCTATTAATGGAATAGACAATTGTAATATTCTATTTACTCTGAGCAGTGGATAGGTGCTCCAGATTAATTATCTGAAGTTTCAGTGTTGAATAAGATGCAATCTCAAATTGCATCTTATTCAACAAAAATGTGTGTTCTGTGTTTACTGGATGCCACAACAATTTACTAGTAAAGGTCTGTCTAAAGTCAACTAACTGCTGAAGATGTAATACGGCCAATGTTTGTTTTTAATCACAGGTTTTGGAATGTTCACGAGTTACCTCGTTTTGGTTGGATGTTATAATATGGATAAATGTTGTGTTAGAACATACTTTGACATTTTCTCATATGCATGTTCTTATACATTATCTACCCATTTCTTGGGAACTAAAACTTGACCAAGGGAAATGGATTTTCTGTTTTCTTTTGACAGCTAAATAAATGATGCTACAACACTGGGAAGATAACAGCTTTCTTATAGTGCAATAGGAGTGCTAACCTCCTATGGTGCAATCAATTGGAGAGTTAATATTGGAGTTTTCAATGGATGGGATACCTTCAACATTTGAACAGATGACACAAAGATACCCCTCTTGAATGGACAAATGGACATTTAGTCTGTTTTTCTGAAGCTTATGTGCAATTGATACACCTGGATTTATCTTGTGTGACTTACTAGCTTCACAACAAGACAGCAACAATATGCATGCCACCATTATAGCTAATCCTACTGCCTGATTCAGCTTGGGAGAAGCTGGCCACTGACACCGTGGTACCATTTGATATCATAGGTTATTGCCATTATACCATTACTCTTATAGGCTATTTTAGTAGATGGCCTTAAACAGTTTTTATTTCTAATCTTATTACCAAGTTCTTAGTTTCCCTCCTCTTTTTTCAGTAGGGAAGGAGATACCATGGAATTCTTTTCTGATAATGGTGCCCAATTTATTTCTGTGATAAGTGACACTTTCCTGTTAGAAAAGGGATATCAAACATAGGTACTTATCAATTTATTATCCATACACAACAGTAGGGGGTTGGACCTGATGTCCTTCATGGCCCCTTCCAACTCTACTATTCTGTGATTCTATAAACGGAAGGATTTCAAGTTTTAAGTTTGAAAGAAAGTCTAGAAAGAGCTAACCTAGAAGGTAAGGCATAGAAATCTTTAAGTTTATAGACTCACATTGAACAGCACAGAAGTACCAGCTGAATTATGAGATGGGAGGGACACATCCCACCTTTAAACACAAAGTTTAAAGTGGCTGGAGTATAAATACTTAAGCCAGATAGTTCTCTACAGTCAGATATAGTGATATAAACAGTGCAAAAGAAATAATAGAAGTATAAAAAAGTATACAGATCACCATTATGGAGCCAAGGAACCAGAAATCCAATGTACTTTGTTTGTATTGCTGAAGAAACCAGGAATATTTTGGAAAAACTAATAATCACTTTATCCCTAAGGCACTTGATAAGATAGGACAATAAGCATATATACTCCCAGTGTCACATGCCCAGCTCCTGGATACTGCTAATTCTGAATCAGTTACAAATGAGTTGATATGCAATGTGGATAAGTTTGATCTGCTGGCACTGATAACTCCAGTGTATTACCGTTTGCACAAAATAGCAATTGAGGACCCATGCCTGATCAATGGCCTCAAAGCACCAGCTGCAATCTCATGAACTAAAGACTATGTTATGTGATCTTCTTAAATCAGATGCAGCTAACAATGTTGTTGAATATAGAACCATGCTGTTTGCAGTTATACATTAGTCTTTTCTGTGTTAATCAAATGGCAACTTGCAATCCTTGCAAAGCAACAGAACTATATACAATATTCCAAGGCTGGTTGTGCCAACAATTTGTATGATATTTGTAGTTGTATAGTAACAGTTTTCCTAAAGTTCTGCATATGGAATTCCTTTCTCCCTGAGCTGTTGCTACAACATTTTTGTTGTTTCCACCACCTTCATGGGTGTTCACCACTGGTTCAGATCTCATCAGTGTATATGAAATTAAGATTAAAAAAAAAAAAACAACCACCATATTATTCACTTATTTGCTTACGTTGAACCACATTGCATTGCCCATTCCACCAGTTCAGAGAGATTCTTTCAGAGCAATTCACAATCCCCTTTTGCTTTTACTACTGTAAATAACTTGGTACCATCAGCAAACATTGGTACCTCACTGCTTAATCTCAAATCCAGGTTACTTATCAACGTGGAGAAGCAGCAAGTAGGACCTGCTCAGTTCTATTCATTTTCCCAAGGTAGTTAAGTCAAATACAACAGCGATTGTTTTCCAGCCCATGCTTCTAGAACTTCGGTACACTTTAAAGTGACTTACATAGTCATGCTGCCTGTTACATTAATCAAATAGCATGCAGTTCCCTGTCCTTTTGTTATTTACTTGCAAATAAATGCCCCAATCTGGTTTCTGACCGTCATGTGTAGTGAGTGGAATTGTAGTTATTCTGCCCTGACCTTCAAAAATTTACCCCATATCCTAATGGGACTGTTAGAAAAAGAACATCCTTTGCATTGTTAGAGGTGGTCCTGACTGGGGCCTTGCCTTGCATGCTTAGGTTAACAAAAACAGCAAAGCAAGGCATAAACTGCATAATTAACAAATGAGTACATTTCAGTCAGCGAGTGATTTGCCCATGTTGCCTCGGAAAGTTTCACCTACCACAGAAATGCCTATGATATCAACATATTTACTTTACAGGAATGCCTATGAGATATACATATTTACCAGCTGGAAGGGCTTTGTTTATTTAACAGTCTCTGTGTTGATAAAAGTTTTCAGTGCTACAACTAAGTGTTGTGAACACTTCGTAAATCACCACCAGCATTTCTATTCCCTAAGTAAATTTTGCCTGATGAAGTCTCTGGCCAAACACATCACAATGCAAAAGTTAGCAATTAGTTGTAAATAGAGAGAGCTTTTTGGGAAAAGTGCCTTCCTAGAATGCCTCTGCCTGGCAACTGGGTGCCCTTTGGTTAACGGTCCACTCTGAAGAGGGAGAGAAGTTCAGCCAAGTCTCCATGGCCCAAGGAGGCCTGCCCTCTGCAGCCCCATTCACTAAAGCTCCTGCTCCCCACCTCCTTGTACTGTGCAGAAGCTGTAGATATGTGAACTGGTTGCTTAGCAACAGCATTTTCGGATTTCTTGCTACACCCAAACAGCCTGGAAACAGGAAGGAAACATCTGAGAGCACAGAAACTTGACTTATACACAGCTAGAAGGAAGAAGGATTGAGGCAGGCAGGATGCAAGAAAGGAGGCCTCACCACGTGTTGCTTCCCTGGCATGTGGAAGGTGGGTGACAAGGTTCCTCACGATGCCCTATCCTCCTGTCACTCCTTTCCCCTCTACATGGTCACAGGCAACATGGTGAATGTTCTGCTTGCTTATGGGCCCAGCAGCTTCTCCAGTTTCAGAGCACTTTCCCAGTGTTTCTTTGATTAGAATGGGAAAATGGGCTATACAGCAGAATGGGGAAAATGCTGCTGCTTCTTCCAATGCAGTTGAACAAAAGCATTGTAGCAGAGCTCCAAGTAAGGAGGTTGGATTTGTCCGTGAGAATTGCAATTGCTAATCTCGTCTATATGGAATCAGTTTTGGTCCCTCCTCCTCCCCCCAGCTTTTTTTTTTTTTTTTTTAATGAAGCCTCTCTTTGGTGCTTAATGCAATTTCACCAAGTCCCAAGACTGGGAATTTTGGTTGCATCAGGGCAGCCGGGGGTGGAGGGGGAGACGGGGGCAGAATATAGCGCATAAAGAACAGGCTACAGATTTGAATTTGTGTATGTATGACTTTAAAAAAAGCTGAGCATGATGAAAGAAATTAACACTGTCAGATTAGATCAAATTGGAACTAAATAAAATAGGAGGGACGCTAAATTGAAATGAAACGCTGTGATTAAAGCTGGTTAAATTATTCATTGAAAAATAATATTTATCCCAAATTTAGTCCTATTAGTATTCAACAATCCTTTGCCAGACTGATTTGTATGAATTTGCCATAATTGTTAGACATTTCGGGATAATATATTTCAACCTCAAGTATAATTTCAACTATTCGTTGCATACTTTGTTACTCTGTAGCAGTACCTGGTCACCAGAAGCTCTTCCTGCCAAAACGCCATATTTCAAGCAAAACGACACATCTCATATATTAAAATGCCGGGTTCATGTGACTGTTGGACTTGCATGCAATGCAGCTGTTCCTTCAACAAAAACATGGCTATGTGTCCCAGCAATCAGAGGCTGAAGCAAAATACCATTTGCAATTTGAATTAATGCCGTCACACATGGCATTGAAATGCTTTCTCTGGAATACAAACATGGAAGCGCTGGTTGTACTAGCAACAGGAGCATAGTGCTCTGTTGCATTTCTCAGTGAGCACACATGTCCTGTACCATGATTTTTACAGACAATTTATTCTTTTATGCTGTATTTTCTCAGTGTGTTATTGAAGACCACCACATCTACTACCCAAATATCACTAAAAATAACTGAAATTGGTATTTTAACATGGCACCCTTTCCTACTATTGCACTCTCTGGTAGAATTCAGTAGTAGGTTCAGTAGAATTTTTGGATTCTGTTAAGTTCATTAGGAATATGCTTCAAGGTGGGTAAGTTACATCATTCTGTAATAAGTACATATCTTATCTACATAGATATAAGTTCTTGCAATGCAAGATTTTTTGTATTGAAAAATTAAAAAGAAATCTATTTCAGGGCATTTAGACTCAGTGATCCACCAAGTGGAATGCAGCTTACCTCCCAGATTCTTGACATCCCTGGATTTTGCTAAACTAGACAGAAAGCTTTCCTACATGAGACATTTTTTGTGCTCTTATGAACCCTGACTTGTGATTTTTCTATGGACTATTTAGGAGACATTGTAATCCTTCCAATTCACTTCTGCTTTTTCAGAGCACTTTCCATTTTCTGGGGAAAATGGTACTGTTTTTCATGATGTATTTGAGCTATTCCACTGTAACACAGCTCCATGTTATGTTATGTGGTAGAAACACAGAAAATGGAGATCTCTTATGTAGAATTTGAATGATCTCAGTGCTGCAATAAAACTGAAAATGTACCTTGTGTTAAAAAAGAAAAGCTCATAATGTTGAAAATGGCATGGTTGCATGTTTTAAATTAAGTTGCTCCTGCAATCACCAATCTGGAGCAGGAAAATCAGGAGCAGGGTGCAGGCCCCGACCTTTATCCTGCTGATTTTTCTTTTTTTGTGGGAGGAGGGTGGAATTTGGCCTTGCCACTTTTGTCTTCAGTCCAGCTCACCATTGGAATGTGTTGCCCAAGAGCATCTTTGAAACAGAAACTCTTGGAATGTGGCAGGAGAGGGCTTAGGTTTAACCCTTTGTCCCAGCCATGGTCACATTCCAATTGTCTACTCTTACCAGTTGCTCTTTGCAGTAGGAAGGAAGCTACCCTTGGGACAGATGAGAGCTTTTATTCAAAATCCAAATAACAGCCATAGGGGGAAGTGATATGCATTGGATCATAGAAAGGGGAAGTAAAGCACATTCTAAACTCTCCTGAAAGAAAAAAACATCTTTTCTGCCTCAGTGTATTTTGTCATTCTAGTTTTTCTCATAGAATCTTATCATATACTGCACAACATAAAGGATACAGTGCAGGATTTTAATTCCTGCACATCACAAATCATATATATGTTTATTCAGAAGAAAGTCTCATTGTTTTTTCAATAGAGCTTATTTCCAGGTTAGTGTGTATAGGAAATAAGCCTAAAGCACATATTTAATACACTATATTAAAATATTTACTTATAGTTTGTTCTATAAATGTTACATTTCAACATTTGTAATAAATGGGATATTCTGCAACCTGAAAAAAATGACTGATGGAGAGAGGTACACATTGGTTCTGCTTCTCTGCTGGTTCCCTGACACACAGAAGTCAAGTGTAATGACGTATAATAGGTGATGGTTTCCCAAACACTTATATCCATGCCTAGAAAAAGCTTCACCTGCTAACTTGGTTTGTGTCAGGCTGCTGACATTGAAACAAGGCCAGTAAAAAGGAGGCTAAAGTCCTAAACTGAGGAAAGAAAAAACAAAACTTCTGTGTGACTCAAATTTCACATACTGCATTTGAATCTTGGTTCATTCTAGCAAAGGGCACCTAAATGATATTCTAATAGACTATCACGTCTATTGTAGTCCAATTCGTTTTGCTAATTAAATATATGTACAACTTTTTTAAAACAGGAAATTAAAAAAGAAAAAAGGAAACTCGTTGCTACTTAAAACATGCACTAATTTAAATAAAAATGCAATAAAAATCTTGAAGAAAGCTCTGAGAAGAATCCTATTTTCTGAACTTGAATCAAAACTTCATCTTTATAATAAGCACCTTCATTAACCACAACTTGATAATCACTTTAAAATGACATTGGAGGGCTAGCAATTATCCTTAAAGCTTGCATAGGAACGCTCAAAAAGCCCAACTGGATGAGACGCAGCTTCCCCTTTCATTTCCAGGCATTTCCTGCTGTGATCATGAGAATTTTAGTTTTCTAACTATGAGACCATTGATGCTCCACAGGAAATGACTTCTCTGTATTATTCCCAGAGAGGACAACTTCTTTGTGTTGTTCCTAGTTAAAGAGACACTTTCCCCTGCACTTCTTGTCTCATGCTATCACTTTCTTTACCTCATTATCATCATCTTCATCACTACTGATGTGGCCAATAGTAGAAGGAAATCAAATGGGGACAGATATCAGAAGTGATGGAAGCTCATGTTTCAAACTCGCACAGTTCAAAATCTTACACCTTAATCAGAACCAGGAACTCAGAAACTTCATATAATAAACAAAAGCCCTCAACTGCCTTTTGGATTTCTTGGGATTCTAATTCCTATCCTTCTTCCTTAGTTTGTCTTTAGCACCACTGCTTTCCTCAACCTAAATTCTATGGAATGTGATAATTAAAGACAGGAAAAATTAGTTTCAAAATGACTTCAGACTTTTTACATGTGTGATTTTTTAAAACACACTAGTGCAAAAGATTGGGTTCATGCACAAATTTCATTGCTAACATTCTGAAAGTATTATTTTGTGTTGATGAAAACCAAAAGGAATAACAGATTGGGGCTGGAAGAACTATGTCCTTTAACTACATTTTCTATTGTATCTATGATTTTGGAGACATGACACAGAGTGGCAAATCACATTGCCTGTTAACAAAGAATTGGCCTTTCATAGATCATAGTAACAAACACCAGCACTCTTGAGTCTTGTATTTGCCAAGTGCTTCAAAACCATAGACTTATCACTGTGTGCCATCGGGTAGTATATGGACTATTTGTACCTTTTATCTTCCCTTACCCTGTGCCCTGCCATATATTCTGTTTGCCTTAGACATGAGAGAAGCTCAGGCAAAGCGGTATTTAAGTTTAATAACAAAATTCATGTCAATTTCTATCTGACAGAAATGCATGGGAACAGGAAGGGTGGCAGTGGTGGCATCAGAGGTGGTGATGGAGGAACATGGCAATGAACAAAGAGAAGGATGATCTATCAAGGAATAACTGTCTGCTATACAGGCTTTTAATACACTGTCTTTTGAAGTGCAGCAGTAATGTGTACCCAACATTAATGTAATAAGAATCATAATATGGAGAAAACATGCTGTTGGTGTACAAAATCATCTTTATAGGACAGCAGACAGGTGCATCTGTGTTGTGAAGCTAGGTCATACCTAGTGGTTTGGTTGATGGCAAAAAACTATTCACTGTGATATGTCACAAGTTAGAGTTCTGACTTTATTGGATTTTTCCACACAAAATTAATTTCATCTCTTTTAGGAATCACACATTACATGAGCTAGAAACAAAAGTTAATTAGTGGAATTATTTTAAGTACATTTGGAAAAAGCAGGTATTCCCAGTACTATGACATTTATTCATTCATTCATTTCCTGCATCTATGTTGTGATTCATTATGTATGGGTGTAAAGCTGGACAGTGAAGAAAGCTGACAAGAGGAAAATTGATGTGTTCAAAACATGATGCTAGAGGAGAGCTTTGTGAATACCTTGGACAGACAGAAAGAGAAGACAGACAAGTGGGTCTTAGAGCCAGTCAAGCCAGAGCTTTCTCTAGAAGCAAAAATGACAAAACTGAGGCTGTCATAGTTAGGGCACATCATGGAAAGCTCACTCACTGCTGAAGACAATCATGCTAGGGAAAGGCAAAGGCAGAAGAAGAAGGGAAGACCAAATAAAAGAAGGGTTGACTCCATAAAGGAAGCCAGATCCTTGAATTTAGAACAGCCAAGCAGGGTTGCCATGGATAGGAGATTTCCATTCATATGCTCCCCATACATCAGAGACAACTTGTCAGCACATAACACAGCAACAATGTTGAGATGATGCCCTCTTCAAACCATGGCACAATGTTACGATATTGAGCAAAATGTATATGGTTGTTCAGAGAGGTTAATTGATTCTGATACAGATGTAAGGTTTCCAGCATGCACAAAGAAATTCTCATGAGAAGCTTCTTCTCTGTTTACTACAATTATGTCTTCAGTCCTCAGCAAACCAAACACTATATCAGAACCAAGTAGTCTGAGTTTTGAATCATATATTCCATGTTCTGCAAGTATTTTAAATCCACAGTCCTATTGCAATGTCCGTGAAGCCCCCAAACCTGGAGGTTTAAAGGCATCAAGGCAAGAGTTGGATGGGTGGTGGATGTGAGCTTCACCTCCTCACTCCTGCTGTTCTGCATTTTTGGAATTTTTTTACCCATCTAGTTGGAGTGTCTTGGAGGAAGAGGGAAGGAAGCTGAAGTCATCTCAGTCTCTTCCCTTCCCTGCTGTCCAAATTGCCAAGCTCTGAGTTTGCTTTCCTAGTTTTGCAAAGCAGATGCTTCACCTGCTCTGGCTGTGAGCAGATCTGGAGTGGAAAGTGTCAGGATCGAGGGCATAGGTGGCTGGAGTCAGGGAAGGGCACCAGGACCAGGCAACACAGGCAAGGCGTTTTAAGTCCAGAATCCAAGTACCACTCCAGCAGCAAGCCCAATAAGTCAAACTAGAGGTGGGTCAATGAGCAATGAGCAAAGTGCACTCCAATACACAAGACTACAAGAATGTAGTCAGAACAGGCCAGAGGTCAGGAACTGAGAGGACAACATGACAGGAAACTAGTAGCTGAGAGAAGGAGGAAAGGTCCAGGATTAGCAAGGTGTGGTGGGCAAGGTCAGGAAGCAAGATGAGATGGGAGCAGAAACAGGCAAAGAGCCAAGAGGACAGAAGGCAGGATCCAGGAGCAGCAGGAGTCAAAGAAACAACCAGGCAACAAAAAGTTCCACAATAAACCAGAGAAAACTTTACTCCTAAGGCAAAGACTGAGGGGATATCCTTTTCCTATATAGCTGTTCTCCATGTCTCCCAGCTGGATCATGTTAGAGCCAGAAAGCTCCCGTGGAACCAGGGTCCTGGTCCTGCACTCACTGGTGGAGAGTAATTCAGATCCTGACAGGGAGGTCCAGTGTCCAGCTTCAAGCTTGGAGAAATGACTTTGACTTCAGAGCTGAAATTCTGAACAACCTTCTGACACTTTATGACAGTGTCTATGGACTACAAGATCATTCCTTCTGACACTGTTTATCCCCTCCCAGAATTGATAGCAAAATCTAAAGCATTGCTTCAAACTGCATCGCTGCAGGCCAAACTTTTGCTTACTGGCAGTAGCCAGTATCACTGTTCACTGTAAGTAACTGCAGCTCACAAAATCCATTTCAAAAAAATTTACAAAATATTTCTACTTCTTCTATTGTGAAATCTGCCATTTTGGTTTTTATTTATTTACAAAACTGCTTGCTGTGCTTCAGGGGTGAATTTGATCATGGTTACATCAGAAGTGTTTTAGGTAAATTGCTGGATAATGTTAGTAAAGATAAAATTAATAAAAGAATGTCAGCTGAAAAAGAATAAGCATTGCTTCTGAAAAGTTAAGTCATGACTTACCAACTTTTAGACTTGAGTGTCAATAAACATGTGGATAAAATCTATTGTGCAACTACACTTATAATACTCTTTACACTTTAAATAAAAGCAGAAAAGGGCAACTGAAATGGACAAAGGGCTCAAGCAAATCCCCAGTGGGGAAAGGTTGGAAGATTTGGGATTGTTCACATTAGAAAAAAAGCAAATAAGAGATGACATGACAGAGGTGTATAGCATGGTGTGTTATTTTTCTGTCTCATCAAACAAAATCTAAGGTCTTCCCACGATCTGATGACAACTAATTTGGACAGTGGATAAATTCATGGTGGATGAAGTTATCAGTGTCTACTCGTCCTGAGGGCTATATGCTATTTTCAGTTTCAGAAGTGGTATGCATATGTACATCAGCTGCTGTGGCACATGGGTGGGAGAGTACTGTGGCACACATGTCCTGCTTGTGTGTTTTCCACAGGCAGCTGATTGGGCACTGCAGAATTGACTTGAGATCCTTGGCCTGATTCAGCACAGTTCTTCTTATGTTCTTATGGTCATGCCTGATCTGCCTGGAGTTTTAATTTTAAAATTTGCCAAGAACCAGTGGTCTCTGACACTTTAATGTTTCTTTTCCTAATGATGAGCTGCTTAAAAATCAGATTTCTGCTCAGTTACTTGAATATTTTAAAATTAATGAGTACTGTTTATTCTTGCACCATTGAGTGGGAGGCCAGTAAAGCTTTTATGCAGGTCAGAATTATCACCTATGCCCTGTATAAGGAGGAGGAAAGCTACAAATATCTTTAGAGTTGACATCTCTTATATCCCAGTTTGCTATTTGCCCAGCTGAGCAACTTTATCAAGAATTGCATAACATTAAATATGAGCTGAATAATATTCTCCCAGCAGGCAGTATTTACCTGAACCTGTTTATGACAGGCATATTGTGAAAACTGTAAACATTCAGGTAAGATTTGAATGCATCGTCTTAAACAGCAAAAACACTGACATTCTATTTCAGCTATTAAAGATGAGAAAGAAATGAGACAGACCTTTCATATGGATATAAACTCACAACTTTTAAAATTTTGATTTGAATGGTATGGGGAGAGAAACACTGGATGTTTTAATTTCTCATGTTAATGTTCTGTGTTTAGATTCCTACAGTGACAGTTTCTATCAGCTCCTTTGCACATTGAGGAAAGTATGAAAGCAATTATGAAAACATGTCTAGATGGGTTTCCAACTGAGTGATATAAAACATTTTCCAGCTTCTTAGTTCCAAAGTTTCATCACCTTTATAATCATATTTTTGAATCATGCTCCTTTTCTTCATTAAATGATGCTTATATTACAGTGATTCCTAAGCCTAGTAAAGAGCATACATATAATATCAACTGTCAACCTATTTAGTTAATTTTGCAGATATTAAATATTGTCTGCACTCTGGCTGATAGTGCAACAAGTTATCAAAATGCTGGTTTGAGCAGAGGACATGGGATTGGTTTAACATAGACAAGAAATTGATAAGCTTAGATTAGTTGTTGATCTAATAGAAACATAGAAACAGAGCGAGTCAGAAGGGGCCTCCCAGGCCATCTAGTCTGACCCACGGCTCCAGCCAGCTCTGCTCACGACATGCCCACCATGTGTATGTCCAGCCTGTCTTTGAACACCCTCACCGATGGGGCCTCAACGACCTCCCGTGGCAGCCCATTCCACACCCTTGAGGTCCTAACTGTCAGGAAGTGCTTCCTGGCATCTAAATGGAACCTTGGTTCCCTGAGCTTTGCTCTGTTGGAGCGCATCCTGCCTTCCTCTGCAGGGGAGAACAGGTCTCTACCCATCTCCATGTGACATCCCTCACATACCCGTATGTCACCAACATATCCCCTCTGAGTCTCCTCTTCTCCAGACTGAAGATACCCAGTTCCCTCAGTCTCGCCTCATACCCCATCCCCTGCAAACTGGCCACCAACCTTGTGGCTCTACGCTGCACTGACTCTAATCTGGCTATATCCTTTCTGTAATGAAGGGCCCAAAACTGAGCAATATATTCCAGTTGTGGGCACACCAGAGTCGTATAGAGTGGTAGTAATACCTCTCTCAATCTAGAAGCCACACTTCTGGCTATGCAACCAAGGGTGGCGTTCGCCCTCTTGACCACCGCATCACACTGCTGACTCATGTTTAGCCTGCGGTCAACCAGTACCCTGAGGTCCCTTTCACGACTGCTGCTCCAGCCACTTGTCCCCTAGCCTGTACGTATGACACCTATTCCTATGCCCCAAGTGCAAGACCTTGCACTTATCCACATCCTGTTGTCTCCTGCCCACTTCCATAGTCTGTCCAGATCCTTTTGAATCTGGAGTACCTGCTCCTCAGTTGTGGCAACTGCCCCAGTTTTAATATCGTCTGCGAATTTGATCAGCAGACTGTTCACCCCTTCTTCCATGTCATCGATGAAAAGATTAAACAGGATCAGCCCCAGGACAGAGCCCTGGGGGACCCCACTTTAATAACTTTAAACAATGCTATAACAGACCAATCTGCCACTACTTCTTCAGAAAAGCATGATGCAGGAGGCTATAGGATTTTGTCTTAATGTTTCTTTTAAATTGTGTTTTAGAAACACCCCTTTTGGGGAGGATGTTATATAGATACACTTTGTTTTGGAGCACTCTTTAATATTTACCTACATACAGGTCTTCTTAAATGATCAATTTCCTAGTTGGAAGTTACTGCAGAGTCAGCACGATTGGACTCTCTGCATCCTTTTGACTGCTAAAAGACTGATATTACTATGTTGGAAGGATAAACACTTACCTGTAATGCAGAGCATTAACGACCAAATGATGTTTTCAAGATCTGAGTGGCTATCATCTCTCTCTCTCTCTCTCTCTCTCTCTCTCTCTCTCTCTCTCTCTCTCTCGCAAATGACAACAAATATAGCTATTATGTGTGCTCCTGTTAAAGTTATGCATAATTCTTAGAAACCAATATTTCTATTATACAAACATGTGTGTATGTAAACTGTATGTAGTGACAATTTCATATTTAAATATATGCAATCACATTTTTCATTCCTATTTATGGTTTTCTTTTGTTATACTAAAATGGATTAAAATAATCTTTTACCCAATCCAATGTAAGTTATATTTTGTCAGAGAGACTTAGAAACAGAATAGAGAATCTAGAGGAGAGAATTACCATCTCAGTGGATAAGAGCAGGAGTGCCAAGCCTTGCCCACTCTGAATAGACTATCAGGAATGGGTCCGTCATATAATGTCAGCCAGAGGAAAAGGGTAGAACCACTGTTTCATAATGTTTCTTGTTTGAGCTAGTTCAGAATGAAAAACTAGACCTACCTCTTCACTGAAAACTCAGGGTAGGTTAATTATGACGGCAAAAAGTGGCTGGCTACTGAGGGAGGGATGGTTCCTGGCATTACCAATTGGAAGGCATCATGCATCTATTTTTTTGCTAAATTCTCTCTAGATTTCTGTAGAGAGAAAAAGTTGAACAAGCAGTGGGAAACCATGGAAAAGATAGGAAGATATAATCATCAGGACACCATGTAAAACGCTGTGAATAAGGCAGGGTAAAGACCTGCTAGAAGCCTCATGTGGAAACACTTCAGGTAAAGCCAAAAATATGTGTCACTGAGAAGTAGAAAGAAATAGTAACTTACGTATAGAACAGCTCGGGTTAACTGCTAGGGTTACATCTTGCCACAAAATTAGGAGTTATTTCTTGCTCAAATAGGTGGAATCTTCCTCATCACAAAGTATGAAAAGCACAGTGAGAAACTGTGTGGGTTTTGAATACAAGCAAAAATAAATGAGATCTAATTTACTTGGGCCAAAATGATTTTGTGGGACAGACTTTTGGCTAGGCTAGACATGGTTGTAGAGCTCCCCCAGCCCCCCCCCCACACACACACAACAAGCAAACATGAAAATAATGGCAGCCAATAAGTATAAGCTCCAAATTCACACTTTTCAGTCATTTTCATGAGAATAATTACTCTGGGATTGCAAAATGCAGAAAAAATTGTGTTAATGAAATATATAGCTTGAGCTGGACATTTATTGTAAGATAAATAACTCATGGATCCTCCAAGTCAAAGTTTTGACTAAATTACTTTGCTTTTGTAGTTCTATTTTGGTTCATAATGAATTAATACTTTCTAGGCCTTTCTACTGATGAGAGAATCCTAATGTAAAATGGAATGTAAAATTTTTTAATAAATGCAAACATATTAGGCAGAATCTGGTATCAGGTTTGGCAATGCATAGTTTAATTCCTCATTAGAAATGTGAATCCATATTTGCTGCTTAGAAAGTATCATAAGAATCAAAACGTGTGGCAAAAATAAGCTTTCAAAGCATTTTGAACTTTCCTGGTATGTTTTTAAAAGGAGGAGATAATTCCTTTTTCAGCAATTGTATTTTATTCTGTTGAGGGTTGATGGCTGTAAAACACCATACCTCCCTTTAAACTTTTCCATATAACTTGATTAGACAGCAGTAATCTCTAATGCTTTCATGTGCAAATTTAGGAATGACCCGGAACAAACGAGTTTCCTTCATCACCATAGCAACCAGGACTATGGAAGAATGCCACTCACCAGGCAATGCAAGTCAAATTTTATCCCTTTGATGTTAATTAACAAATTGCTTTCAGAAAAGTCAATGCATTTTTCCTCTTTAAATGTTTGTGATAAATTTTTAATACCCTTGGAAATGAGGAGGCAGATACTGTATAGCAGCTCCAGACAGGTAAAGTGTGGGCTGTGACTTTAAAAGCGGTTGCCCACACAACATTGTCAAGGCAAGTCTAAACTCTGCCAGCGAGAAGTATTAGCAGGCTGCCCACATCACAAAGCCTGGAACACACAGGCTAGTGCTGGTGCCTTACCCTGATCAGAAGCAGCCCTGCTAGCAAACACCCGGGGCTACCATCCCGCTTTTAGAATACAGCAGATTCATCTAGAAGCTCTGGGGCTTGCAAATGTGAAAGTATTCTCTTTGCAATGAAGTAAGAACCATTTCTTCAACATTTAAGAGCACACACACAATTGCGGGCAGTAGGGCGAGGAAACTAGATCAGAGTTTTAAAAATATACATCTTCTGTTTTCATTTTCACCTCAGTCTTCCTGCCCTGAAAAACCATATACTGAATTAGATTTACAGGAAAAGGTGTCTCCTACCTAAATCTAATTGGTAGGACACACATTTTCCTGTAGTCTAAGGATAAAAGATTCTGTCAATTCCCAATGCACATTGTTCTAGAACAAATGAAGGCATTCATTGGACTTGGTTGGAGCAAAGAGGAAGTGAGCACCCAAGAACCTAATTTCATCTCTATGAGCACCTACATTTCCACATTTGCTTTCTTAAATGGAATTTATTGCACATCTGTGAAACTGTACAAGCAAGTCTTGTCTTTCAAAAGTAGGCATACTCTTAAGAAAAGGCAGAAACAGTTGCCACATACAGACCAGTAATAAGCAAAAATATGGATGGGCCTTTTCCTGGGCCTGGTTCAGGTTTCTCAGGGCCCCTTTGTTCAGTAGGGCATGTTTACTACTGCCATTGCCACTGCCTGAAATTCTTCTTCATTCTCTTTCTCAGCTCTGCTACCACTTGTTTGTTTGACAGCTTTGTTGTGAGCAAGCAAGCAGTGTCCTCTCTTGAGACTGCTTCTAATCACCAGAATGAGAGATAGAAGGTTGCAAGGGGGAAAGAAAGAGCAACTCCAAGATGTTCTTCTAACTGGGATGCAGACCTTTGGCAACCATCCCACCATCTTTAATCTTGATGCCTGTCCAGGCCTTTTGTTCTCTTGCATTGCCCATCCACCCTTCCCTTCATTATGCACATTGGTTATGGCTGGAACTTTCCATTTAACTGTAGTTTGCCATTTTACCTGAAGCAGGAAACTATAGTTACTAGGTTAACATTCAGGAATCAGTCTCAAGCCATGGTTTCGGATCCTGGTTTGTTTGGAACCTGCTGACTATATTATTTATTTTCATTTTTCTATTATGATTAAATTTAGATTAAAACCAAACATATTAAACAAAACTAATTTGGTAAAGTCCTTTGGAAGAGAGACATCTTTAAAGCCATCTTGAAGGTAACAATCTGGGATATCTGATAGATCTCAGCAGGCTATTCCATATTTTAGGGGAAACCACTGAGAGAATTCTTCTAGGTACCTTACATTACTGGTCTGAAGCAAACTTCAGAAGATTATCCTCAGAGGACAGTAGGAGGTGAGGAGGAATATATGGACAAATGTGGTCCTGGGAAGTTATAGTTAATTGGAGGCTTCCACGTTTAATTACTGCATGCTGTAAAAGGAGTGAAGGGTCCGTATATAGCAAAATGCTCACACACATACCAGATTATTAAGATGTGACATGATTGTCTTACCTACACTAATAACTTAGGAAAAAAATCCAGAGAGAAGGCACAGGAAGCAAACCTCTCAGAGTATCCACAAACCAAAGCCAGTAATAGAATGAATGCACAATTAAAACATAAACATTAACAAAAATATAGTATAGCAGAAACATGGCTCTGAAATTTAAGAGTAGCATATACTCCTATCATGGAGTAATTTTTAAAACCAATCCATTGTTGCACTAAGAACATATTTGAATAATTTTTGTTTTCCTTTTTAGCAGGACTAGTTTCACTGAAATGATTGCATGGACTGTTAAAACTAGATATCAGCAACACTTCCAAAAAAACAATGTTATGTTTCTCTAGGAGAAGAAATCCTACAGTAATAAGAACTCTACCAAACAGAAATGTAGAGCAAATAACACTGGTACGTGGGGATCACTGCATACAGCTGTAGCACCAGGCTACATAGGCATTCTCTTTAGAAACAGAGTAGAAGCAATCAGTATGTAAGAGCATCTGGAATGTAGAAATTTGTGTATGTGAGAGTAAATACTTTACACCAAGGGGTATTGGTCCTCCCAGTACAAGCTGCAGTTGATGTGTGTGAATGTAGATATTGCTATGTGCTATGGCTTCATCAGGTACGAGAGTGTGACCATTTTAGCAGAGATTCCCTTATTGCCTGCACCTTGGTTTTTTTGTGATTTGTTCCTTCAAAGCGTATTGCTTGAATTCCTGCCAATTTTCAGTGTTGTTAATTTTATGGCATGCAAAGTCACATAATGCTATCTATGTTGGGGAAACCATTCTCCCTCCCATGTGCATCAGGATATTTTTATGCGAACCTGTTCCTTGATCTTGGAAAGTTGACAAACTCCCAATACAAATATAATAATGGCAGAAACATTTTTTTAAAATAATTGAGTAAAATAGCAGATGTTTAAAATGTTCTAAAATCCCCTTTGAGATTATTATTCTTTCATCAGCTCATCTCTTACTGTTCCCAAATCAATAAGTATATTTCAGATTACTTTAAACAGAAAAGGAATCAGAACTATAGATTTCTAAGCAGTTTCAATTTCTTTGCAGTCACTCTCTGATTTGTTAAAATTAGCAGAATAAAATTAGAATAAATTCATGCTGAGAAGAAAGCTCTTGCACGTATCCCACATATTATTACAAATATGCTTTAGTGTGAGAATGCAATCACTGCATCGTCTCTACAGAATTTCCTGTAAAAGTTCCATCAGTTAGAAGATTGTACTGTGTTTGGTCCTGACATTATATCAGTCAATCATTTTACCTTGTCCAAGCAATTTCTATTAGTTTTATTTTTATTATTTAAGTTTATTAAAGTGCTCACTAGGGGGATTGGCTCTGTTTGAACATAATGGCAAAGTATTGTTCAACATTATAGGAACGGACTTCTTTGAATCTTACGCACAAAAAGCTCTTTCTTCTGCAGTATGACCTTAAGAAGATTGAAAGTACCCAGTTTTTGGTTTAAATGAACAGAGTTTGTTATTATATTCAAATCAAGAGTGGTAGTTAGTTTGAATGATGGTTTATTAATACAAGCCAAGGTCAGAAAATACAGTTTTATTATGTCTTGGTTTAATAAACTATGGTTTACTCTGGGTACAGATATTAAGTTAAGCCAAAAAGTGGCTGTGGCCAATCTCTTCCTTGTCCCCCTGAGTTCAGAGGCGAGAGAAAGACCATGCTCATGCCTGACCCTCCACCAGCTACATTCCTCTAATTCTAAACTATGGTTTAGTGTTATATTTGAATGGAGCCAACAATTTTCAATCACATATTCTTTGTACTGGGCTTTGCTTTTGGTTATTTTTTCATGGCAACTCCTCTCAAACTTTTAGTGGTCACTTTTGACGCAGAATGCAGTGATTTGGGTTTTTTCTCCATAATGTCACAATGACTCAGAGGAGAGAAATCAAACATGGGATTCTCTGATTTCAATTAATATCTAATGTGGTCTACGGCAGAACTATACAGTCCAAATGAACCCTGTGAGATATCTATATCTGACGTGCGTTCCCTGATACCTACTTGACAGTTTATTCATTTATATACTTGTTAAATGATTAATTTGCTACTTTCAGCTCTTATACTAACCAGAAATGTCTTAAAATAGAATAAAACTGACACAGAAACTAAAATAGAAAAGTCTTGAAACTGAGTGGATTTGATACTTTGGCATATTTTAACAGAATATTTGATACCTGTTTGCTTTATTTGTGCAATTAATAGATTATGTTTATATCAGCCCTATAAATATGTTAACAAATATATCAGTTGCAAAATTCTTCCTGGTCTGACTTTTGCATACATACTTTTTATTAAACATTGTTATGCCCTGATACAAGAAAAAAAAGACCCACAGAAACCCATATTACATATTTTCTTCATCTAAGATAGAAACAGTTTGGGTTTTCCTTCAAATTTCAGCTTTTTGCAGTTGTGTGTGCATGTGTTTGTATGTGATGGAATGCACAAATTGTCTATTTCTGCTGAGTTCACAAGTGTCCTGAAGAGGTTCCTTTGAATGCTGATATATTTACATTCAAGTAAATACATTCAAATACTGAATATATTAATACATTTAATGTATTACATTTTAACATTTTTAATGCAAAGAAATATTTGGAACCATAAATTCATTAATTGCATAGTTCAAAAATTAAAAAAAAACTTTACTCTTAAACTGGGCATCTTCCAGAATTCAGTATTGATGGTGGGTTTTATTTCTGAACAATATGGGTTCATTTATTGATTCACTAAATGCATTTATCGTGGTGTGAGTGTTATTTAGTCAAAAGAATGTTATCTTCTTAAATATATTCAAATACTATAATATTGATTTAAAATCAAATAAATAAGGCAGTCAAGTAGAACATGAATTAATTGAAAGTCTCCAGATGCAGTGCTCTGGTCCCTGGAAGAGCATCCAAGGAGCCATAAATTTTTTAGATCTTACCCTCTGAGAGCAGAGAGGTCTTTTCTCAGACAGGAAAACCTGACTTTGCAAGTACTTTCCATAACTGTGTAAAAAAATCTTCAGCTACTTATCGAATGTCAGGAATCATTAAAAGGAGGCATTCTGTGGCACTTTATGGGTATGCCAGAGGAGACTATAGATTTGCAGGATCCAAAGCCCTCATATTCCCCAGAATGGGGGAGGAACTATACCAGACCTGATGGAAATCTATAGTAGAGCATCTTCTGTTTCTGAGGAAGCAAATCACATTATTTATGCAAAGCACATTTATCACATTTCCACCTATGCTAATGAACACAGCATATTTGAAAGTGTGAGCTTGTGTCACATGCAAATGCAATTGTGGGGAAGCTGGAAAGCAGATGTGTGCAGGAAAATGCCCCTTCAGGTTGCATCTGCTTTTGCATTTGTTTTAGCTTTGAAAATTCTTTTGCCCTATCAGAGAAAATCATGAAGAATCAGAGAGTGCTGTTATTTAGTCCTGTCCTCCCACCCCACATGGGGTGAAGCCAGGAGGACCACCAGCACCTCCTTCAGTCCATGTGCATGGCTTGCACCAGCTCCTGACCTAGAACAGGACATTTCCTTACCTCTGGGAAACACAGGTTTCTGCAAGCATAGACACATATCTCCATGTCAATCTAATAATGGGATGGCAAGGCATGGATGAGCGTGTGCCAAGCAGATAAGCAAGGGAAACCTGCACCGTACAACACCCGGCAATGTGTGCCTTTGTGATTTTCTCCATATATGAAAACATTCTGTTCTTGACTGAGTGGTATTGCTCCAACACCACCCCTCCAAGCAGTGACTCCAACACTCGGGAGGCACTCATTCCCACATTCTGTTGGCAAAGCTAAGAAGTGCACTCCATCCATTGCCCTCTTGGTCAAACACTCATTTTCCCCCTTTTTCTTTAAAGAAGGAATGCAATGAAAGAACCAGCAGTGGCACACAGCAACCCCAGGAAGGAAGTATGGTCATGGTCACTGCATTCATATCCTCTTTAAAGGAGGAAATATGAGAGCAGCTTTGGTGCCTTCATAGCCTCTTTTCTGTAACACCTTCAGAAACATGTACTAAGCAACCAGATTCATGAACTATGTTCTCCATCTGCTAGTTAATATTATTCCTTCTCTCTCTTTCTCTCTCTTTCTCTCTCTCTCTCGTTGTGCTAGACAGGCTGTTGTTTCACAAGTACAGGATCCCTATCCTACCCTTTTCCAGGTAGGCAGCAAGAATGCACATCCTAAGCCCACTTTTCCAGCTGTTCCTCTGCAACTGGAATTGTCAATCAATGTGGGAGCCTTCCTAGGATGACAGGTTGGAAACCTGATATGTCTTTATGACATGGAAGGGTGGATCTGTCCCTCAATCTAGCTCTAATTGTGTGCAACCAGTTGTACATAACCATTTGTGGTCCTATTGCTGATGCACATCCACACACTCATCAAAATATGTATACAATCAGTTCAAAAGGGCTCAGATGAGAAATGCACTGTAGATATGGGTATGTGATGATAATGTAAAAGGAAGGTTGCTTATGCATAGTTAACTTTATTGGATTGGGAGGAGAAGTTTTGATAAATCCATATGAAACTGCAACCAAAATGAGTGACGGTGCATACCCATGTAGCACAATATGCAGCAATGTGATCATCTAAAGTTGGAATCCATGCATGGGTAACTGCTGTTTCTTACATGGAAGTATGTCCACACATCCACCAACATGTTGCAATATGTTATGCAGAGGGGTTTTTTTTTAAGTCATTCAGATCTCTCCCTTCAGCAGAGATATTGGATTGTACTCTTGTTCTTTTCTTATGGTTCTGTATAGTGTGAGTTATCTGGATTAACTCATTCTGTAATGGTAGTTGGAGAACTGTGCCTAGTTTGGTTGGTAGATTTTGGTAGAAAATCCCTCTTGTTCCAAGTACTGAACTGAATAATACTGAGCCAGCCCTAACCTAATGGTTGATTAGGTCAATGGTGAGTCCAGCAGTGATTCATACATGAAACTCACTATTCAGGCTGGGATGGACTTGAAGAAACCTGTTTCCATGCATCTCTAGCTGGATTGGAGCGCAAGTATTTCACAACATAAGTGTAGTATGGATGGATTCTCTACACAGATGGATTCTCTACACCAACCTCCCCCAAATGTGTCTCTTCCAACTTGTTTGGACATGAATGTTTTTCAGATCCCAGTGGCATAGCCAGTGATCAGGAATCCTGGGACATGTAGTTCAAAACTGTATTTTGCGCTAATTTGCAGACAAAGCTGCAAAAAACCTTCAAGGTTGGACTTAGAGGTCTCAGTGCTGCTATGCAGAACTTTGACATAGAACCTCAGGGTCATTGCTGGCACGAAAGTTGCCACTGGTTCGTTCTTTAGTACCTGATACCAGGTTCAAAGGACATAGAAGAATACTTGTTTATCAATGATGAATGTTGGCACTGTAAGAGCTATTCTGGGTGGTTATATCATCCTGGAGCTCAAACTAAAAAGAGAGAAAAAGCTGCCATTTTCCACCTCTCTTTCCAAGCTTAAGATGCTGTTTTAGCTGCAAATGACCACTTGCTGCCAAAAGCTGCTTTATGGGATTGAGTTGCTCATCAGATATTCTCTTGAACCAATGAATTGTTCACAACCTCAGGGAGTTTAAAGCCAAAATGTTAGCTAGTAAAGCCAACAAATACAAACTGTGCTGTAGTCAGCCTATCAACATTTTGCAGCCAACTCGATCTTTTGTATTCCAGTCGGTTCCCTCTCTTTAATTACCGCATATTTAAAACTAATAAATGCCATTTCCTAGTATGAGTGAATCTCTCTCCTTCTGATAACGTGCGTTCCCAAGAAAATTAATCATTTTCTCTCTGTAATGATGGCATCATTGACACACTTTTCAGTTTGGATGGCATGCTGAATCCTTTTAGGGATGTACTGAGGTTTCTATAAGATTCTACTTTTTATTATCACTATCAGTAAAGGACAATTAATTCCATTGCAGGTCAGTTGTATGAACAATTGGCCAAGGAACAGCTCTTCCCATGAAGCAGGGTGAAGACTCCGCTTCAGATGGTTGAAAGATGACTTGTGTGCCCCCACTGCCACATAACTGGCCACTGTGACTGCCACCAGCTTTGAACCCACTGCCATGCCTGCTGCCACGGTGCCATATCACCACCATGGCCTGCTTTCCAAACAAGCCAGCAATTCAAGCTTTGGAGGGAAAGGGGAACCTGGATGTTGCCCACAGTATGTGCAATTTCTAGAAACATTTCCTCCCATAATGCTCCTGAGGAAGGACCTCTTGAGGCAGTCATCTAGGCACGGCCGCCACAGTGAAGATTTGTGCTGGCTGTTTTGACAGCTCACTTGGCTCTTTGGAGAGCTTGACTGTCCTGCAGAGTGGGCAGTGGCTGCAGCAATGAGTGCTCTGAGTGGGGACAGTGGAAGAGAAAGCGATGCAGCCAGCAGGGGGTAGGGGAGGGAAACAGATGCAGGGAATGGGAGGAAGAGGGCATCCATGGTGGCAGCAGCCAGCACTGTTCATGCTTCCCTTCCTCAAGAGGCTGGAGAGTTTGTGCTGGTAGGGACAGGGTCTTCTTTTCACTTGGGACTAGTAAAAGAAACTTCAAGCAATAAGCATTGCTTCTTGTGTTCCAAGCAGGCTCTTGCCACAATACATAGTAGATTTTACTCTCTTCATAGAAAAGCCAGGAATATTTCTTAATATTTCTTCCTGTTGCAGCATGCTTAAGGGACTTGGGATGTTTTATTTTTACTTCACTAAAGAGAAAGTCTGAACCCAAGGGTTTAAAAGACACTGATGTCAATGCACCACAGTGACAAAGTCCTGTTTCATGTTGGTCAAGATAACTCATCTAAATGCCCTTTTCTAATTGAATGTTGAGGAACTTTGATTGTTCTGAAATTTAAGACACATCTTATTTTTCAGCATTTTGCATGTTAGGTTATGGAAGGCAAGGGAGAAACTTAAATTTACAGGCACCAACGCATTACTCAAATCACAGGAAGCAGACTCCAGAGTACATAAACTGACCTCTACTCAACCAAGTTACTTCTATACTAGCCATTTCGTGTGGAATTTCCCTGCCTGGTTCACTCAAATAATGCCAAAAGATCCACATATTTTGTTGGAGATGAGAATTAAGGACACAATTTTTGAGGCTTTCCCCCAGCATTACTGGCAAAAAGGTAATATTGGAACAGCTTTTTATTGTTAGATTGTAAGTTACTTCACATTTCCTTCAGTCTTTCAAGAAGGAACTCTAAAAGAAATGTGTACCTGATGCAGTGTGTTGGTGGACTGCTGCCGGCATAATACAGACAAGTTAACTTGGTGAGTACTTAAAAAGCATTTCCTACAATAAGCTTGAGTTTTGTTTCACCAGATTTCTCTATACTTCTACAAACCTCGGGTGCTGCACCCAGCACCTACCTTTTTGTTTGTGGGTGATGCACTTTTGAACTTCCTAAACAAAAACATGAGCTCTGACAATTGGCCTTGGTTTATAGAAAATTATGACACAAATAGCATGCTCTTCTACTGAAATTTTTGTGAAGACTTAAAATGCACCATCCCTATGAGTTTGCTTTGATTTTTATTTAAGGGCTGAACTATTTTAATTACCAATAAAAGATATCCCAGTTGGTGATTTTATAGTCAGTCCTGTCTTTCCAAGCCTGTTCCAGCTATTACCAAAATTCCCTTTAAAACAATCAAACTAAGAAATAACAAGGACTAGTGGCTCCCCGCAGCCCTACCAAGCAATTTTTACCACCCCAAGTTATTAGATGGTAAGACATTGGAAATAATGATTCCCATACATCCTAGAGGCTGAGAATTCTTTGGGTTGTGTTCCAGAACACCCACCCTTACCAATGAGGCATAAAGATTTTCAGATGTTCCTAGCCAGTGATTACTGCTACTCTTATCCTAACCCTTTGCCAGGATGATGGAAAGGGAAATGTATTAGCATGGAGGAAATGTTGGGCATGAGCCCTGGAGTAGTCAGAAATTCTAAATATGTTTGGCCTTATTCATAATGGCCTCAGGAATTTTGAATTGTGGAAATTCATTTCAAAACCATCACTCCTTTTTTTATTAGTTCTCTTCACTGTAAGCAACCATATTGTTTCTTTGAACCCCCTTAGAAAAACCCAAAGTAAAGTAACCATTGAAATGTTCACCTTTCTCCTTTTTCTCTTTTTCTCATATATATATATATATATATATATATAGAGAGAGAGAGAGAGAGAGAGAGAGAGAGAGAGAGAGATTTATAGATATATAGACATATTTTTCTCCACTATCCTTTGCTATTGTCTCTCTTTTTCTTTTATAGTTGAGAAGTCTGACCTTCTCATTTTTCTACATCTATTAGTAATAACGTTTCATATAATTTCTTTGACTGGTTGACTTCATATTTTCAGTTTCTTCATGCATCCACCCCCGATTCTCTTTTCTCCCCCTCCCCTTATCTTTCTTTGAAACCAATCTTTTCATTTTAGGACTTAAACCCAAAGTGATTAGAGCAAAACTATGTTTTTAAAGGCTAGGCTGTAGGAGAGCAAAAGTGTCATATGAAATAATTTGTAAAGCATGCTTTGTTTGACGTCTATTCTCTTTCTTAAAAGTGCTGCTCAGATCCACGGCTAGTCAAACAGTAGTTAGGTATGAATAACAATCATTACTATTTTATTCCCTTTGTATTAATTACTCTTTCACTTCTGATTTTCTTCAAACATGTTAATTATTCATAAATACATGAATATTTCTAGCAGAAGAATGTTTGTTTCTGGTATTTGCCCTGGCTGGTGGTTTTGTTAGCTACAATGCACAACTGGATTAAATCAGATTCTCTGATATGATAGCTAACTGGCAAATAATACAAAGTCCAATGCAAAGACATTTTAATTGTGTTTTGAGCTCAATGTTTATGCTAAATGGCTAAAATCATTCAGGAAATGTGAATCTTTCTATATTAGTAAAGTTTCTAATTAAGCAGGGATAGCAATCCTATGCGGATGTTTGTAACCTCTAAACTCAGAGGCATCCTCTGGGCATCCTAACAGAGTGGGAAACATACACAGGGAAAACTACCTCCTTGTTCCTCTTGCCCTAGAAGCACTCTGTTGATTTTTGCTTTGGAGCAGGAGGAAAGGGAAGCTTGGTGCTGCCAGCATGCATTGTATTGTATCTTGGTAGGTCTCCTAAATTTCTAGAAATCCTCCCAAAGCCATTCTCTGAGGTCACTTTTGGAACCCTGGAGAAGCAGCTAGCATGGCTGTTTCCGTGCTGGCTGGTGAGGACACAGCTGCAGCTAGAGGTATCCATGTAAGGATCCTCAGCTACAAGGTCCAGTTGATTTCCAGCCTCAGAACTGGATCCCCCCGAATGAATGAATGAATGAATGAATGAATGAATGAATGAATGAATGAATACGGTAGATGCTGTTTAGATACTACCTGGCAGTTACAGGACTGCCCATCCTTCAAGATTTGTGTACTTTCTGTGATACTACCTGATCTCTAAGTCTAACAGGAACTTCTGAGCACTCATGGGGCACAGGTCATTTTTATCATAGTAAGTTATCAGACGTTTGGATGAAATGGTTCACTGTTTGCCTACAACCACAGCAAGAATTGGAGTAGAGGAGAATTGGAGCAGAGGATTTTGTAGGAAATCAAGAATCCATGCGACTTTAAGTCTTAGTGATGGAATGAGCTGCCAGCCTTTAGAACAGTCTTGTAGCATTAAGGTTATGGCTTTTAAAAATTATGTATAACACACCATCAATGTTCATGGAACTCTACAGAGTAGTAAAGGACAGGTCTCTGCCTTGAGGTGCATGCAATTTATAACTTACCCCAGGGACACAACAGAGACAGGGCAGTAGAGGAAAAATAAATAGGGAGAGGGGATGGGTGGCTGCATGTATTTCGGTTAGCTACAGTAGAGCTTATTCTGATTAATCAACTGGCATGATCCAATTTGTGCTGGATCATTCTGCTGACAGAAGCTGTTCTGCTGATGGAAGCAGGAGGGGGAATTCCTTCTCTTCCTTGCTGATCCCTTTGAGCCATCAGAACCTTGGGAAGCTCTCCTGGGCAGATTCCTGGATGGAGCAGAGGGAAGGCAAAGCTCCCATCATGCTCCTAGGGTCAACCAATGTGATGCCATGCCACTTTTCCTTTCCTTCTGCCACTGCCCTTGTGGGTTTCAAATATGATGGAGGGTGTTCATGATTCTCCTGTTCTGCCTTTCTACATAAACTGCAGTGCTTTAGCTTGCCTGACACAAGCATGAAAGAAACAAGGTATTCCCAGTGCTCGAAGTCATGGAGAGAATGTCACTTTTCAAAGACACCATGACTCTGATGCAAGATACTGCTGGGAAGAGGCAGTACTTGGTGACTTGTCTATTTCCTGGGAAGCGTTTCCAGGAAAGAAAACTGTATATGCAATTTCTCTTCTAGAAATAGATAATACAGACAGTGCTGAAGTTTCTGCACCTGCTACATGTGCTGCAACATATGCATGTGCAATTCAAAGCTTAGTTCAAATATTCAGGAGGATGCCAGAACAGGAACAGTGACTTTGTTGCTGAATTTCTTGTCTGATGGAAAACACATTAATTGCAATAACAACAAAAAAGTATTTCTGTGCCAGTAACCACATTCCCTTGTGAAAGGGTATTCATTGCAGCAGGAATTGTCATCAATACGCTTCACATGTCCTTGGATTCTGCAAATATAAACAAAACATTGTGTTTGAAATCTGGGTGCAGGATAAGCCAAATGTTGTAAGCTTAGTTTCTGGGTTGATTATTGGTCCAATGCCTGAAAAAGCCAAAACAAGCAGCTTTTCTCTTGCTACTTCCCAGAAAATATGCCTACTTCAAAAATAATCTTTAATCTTGCATATATTCACATGCAGATTTAATGCATTCATTGATAAATAATCCGAAGTCAGATGTTAATCAACATGTTTTTAAAAGTCAGATGAGAGCCCTAGTTTACATAGGAAAAGCAAAAGCTGGAAAATGTTACATGACTGCAACATAACCATACAAGTTGTTTCTTAACTTGAGCAAAGAACTCTGACTGTCACAAGAGGACTCTAGCTTTCCTGAGTTTTTGATTGCTTTTAGCAGAACCATTGGAAAAGCCTCTGTCCAAATGCTGCTGTGTTCTTACTGCTTCTTGTAAAACTCAAGGCAGGCTGTATCCTTAGTGCTAGCTGACTTATAAAAGTGGCGAGTGCAGGGTTGGAGTGCCAGTGTACCCGCTCTTGAAATCATTGTCAAAGAGCCATCCCTCTATTGATGTTAGTATATGCAAGAGAATTAAATTAGGTTCCTCATTCCCTAATAATCTGTAGGTGCCATAAATTGCTATGGCAACCTTTAGAGTGTGGCTTGGAAGTTTTTCCCTCCCTTTATGAAAACCTAGCTACTCATTTATTTACAAATGGAATTTGATTACAGTCTATCTGTTCAAGTAAATTAGGCTACACCTTTCAAAGGACAGAAATGTTCACCATGAATGCATTTTTATACAGTGGTTAAAAATAAATGGTTTTCTTTTTTGGAGGTGGGGGAAAGACAGAGAAATGAAAAAAGAAATTGGCTATACAGATTAAGGAAAGAAGACATCAATCAGTGTTTTTAAAATGATCTCCATCATCAGTACCTACATATTTACACAATTCCAGCAAACTTTCCCCTTCCTATTTTAACACATCTCCTCAAGATGATTATACCTTTCTGGTTCAAGTTGACCATTCATTCTTCCTGTCAGTGCTACAGAGCAGATGGAAGCAATGTCTTATGGTAGCACAGACAATTCCCCTCTGAGGTTACTAAGGTGTCAACATGGATATCAGGCAGAGTGTTGCTGGTATAGCAAGAATCTCCTTCAAGTGCTAAATGCATGAAGAACCTCATGCAATGACTGGCCTGCATCTATGGACCTCTCCTTGTCATCCATACAGGGTTATGGATGCCTGCAGGGACAGCTGTGCTGTCATGAGTCATGACGGCTATGAGAGGCTTTCTCAGCACTTGGGTTCCCAACCGGTGATGGCATGGAGATCTTTGTGTGTACAAAGTTCACATGGCTCCATCAGAATCAGATTTTCTTTTCTTTTCTTTTTTCTTTTTCTTTTTACATTTCAGCCTGTTTTTTGTGAATTGCTGTCCTTAAGAGTCTCAGTGCTGTTCCTTTTAGAGGCATTTCAGTGTATATTTTAAGAGTGAAGATTTTAAATTTCTTTCAATCATATTATTGTATTTTAATTTACTGCTTGCATACTGCCTTATGGGGGCTTTCTGTCCTGAGAAACAGTTTAGAAATCTGCTAATGCTTAAACACATAATCGGTAAGCATCTCGTCATGCATCACCTTCTTCTCAAAAGACTTCTATGCCCACCCATCACCATCTGGAGACAGAGTCAATTGCAGGCATGATAGCCAGGACAGAACCAGTGCTGTGGCCTGTTATGCCACAGAATTCCCTTCATGCACTGAATGCATGATGGCGACTCTCTCAGGTATCCTCCAAGCATTTATGGCATTCACTACCATCTGTGCTACCATCACCTCTGGGACTAGCTTGGGGCTCTGAAAACAGGCCTACTTACTTAGAAGTATTTATTTATTTATTTATTTATTTATTTATTTATTTATTTATTAAAACATTTCTATGCTGCCCCATTCGCCGAAGCCTCGGGGCGGCTCACAACATAAATTAAAATACAAGAAATAACAATATAAAATAAGTCGCCCTGGCCAGATAAATAGGCAAATATTGGTAACAATTAAAATGATGCTTAAATAAAAAGGTCTTCGCCTGGCGCCGAAAAACAAATAGCGACGGCGCCAGGCAGACCTCTCTGGGGAGTGCATTCCATAGATTGGGCGCCACAGCAGAGAAAGCCCTCCTCCGAGTACCTACCCTCCTAATTTCTTTCACGGAGGGTTCCCGGAGAAGGGCCTCTCCCGCAGATCTCAAGGGGTGGGCGGGCATATATGGATATAAGTGCTCCTTCAGGTAACCAGGACCCAAGCCGTCCTGGTTACCTGAAGTAGTTGCTGCATTGCTTGCCTCCTTCTCTGGGATATAGCAGGGTGTCAGTCCTTCACAATCCCAAGGCACTGGCCAATGCTCCAGTTGCCAGTAAGGATGTGGGACTGCTCCTTTCCCCAATTGCATAGTTTTGCACCAATAGTTACCAGTGAATAAACATACCTTTGTTCACACCACTTGGAACAAAGACTAATAAGTTTCCTGTGTTTGAAAAGGTTAGTGTATCAGTTGAAACAAATGCATTTCTTCCACAAACAATTTTATCCGGTCTCCAGGATATTACTACTTTCCTTGCATTTCCCTTTCCCAGAAAAGCCATAACCCCACACACAAACCATGTCTGACTTTTCCTTTAAAAAAACAAAAGCTGCCTTTCCAGAGTGCACCTGTATTTGACCACTGTGGTTGGTTCTTGACACTCTGATAGGAAGAGGCAGAACTCTTCCTGTCTGTCACAGGGACTGGCTGCTTTATTTTTATTTTTTGAATTCATTGGGGAATAGTTCCACTCTATTGGCTTCTTTAAGTGAAAGTTGAATAGTATTACAGGGAAGCCTAGCATGGTGGATCTCTGTACAAGTGTACTTTAAATTTCATGCCAAATGCACCCACTTACTAAGGACATTTTATTGTCATTTTTACCCATTTTAAGACCTCCCCTTTTTGGAAAATGACTTTTCTGCTCTTGCTACAGTTGGTAGCAATGGCACATGTTTATGTATTCATTTGTTTTATATTTGTTTGCTTATTTAACTGTTTGTACATTATACTATCTGGTTGTTATTACAGAATAATTAATATTTTTAAAAAGAAGTTTATTGTACTTTTATGTTCGCTCACTTCCCTAGTCCCCTTCCCTGCACCTTCCAGTTCTCATGACTGTTTCCATGTTTGTTATTTTCCTTCAAATAGTCCTACTCTAAGCTGAAGACTGTTTTTAAGGGTATCTACTACAAACAGCTTTTTTGCACCCTGAATGTACTGACTCAAGGCTACCTTAAGAGCAGCTAAGCACTGAGTCACTCTTTCCATCCTTGCCATAAGTACCAAGTATCCAAACAGCCAATGACTACATCATCTGGTTGGCTCTTTTTGTACAACAGGACATTCAATTGTGTATAAGCAGCATTTGCTCCATTTTGAATTCATAATTATATACTGAGAAGGTAGCCCATACCCCTCTGAGCTTCAGTTTTCTTTATTTTCCTTTATCAATTATACCCCACCCTATTTCTGGGACACTTAGGATTTTCCCTGATGTCCTTTTCCAAATCTTACCTAGCTATTTCCATAGTACCTCCATCTCACTACTTAGAAATTAATTGCCTAACTCTATTGTGACCTATTAGAATGAATATACTGGTTGATGTACTAGAGAGCTGGTATCCTGAATATGTGCTTTTAAAAAATATTGTGCAACATAGTTGTACAAGAATAAAAGGCTGCATTCTTGAACCTTGAACCATTGCCTTGAGCTGTTTTTCCCAACCGAAGCAGCAATTCCTCACCTTCTTGAAGCATAGTACATAGGTCTGCTGTGCAAATGCTCCACCTCTCAGAAAGGTCCATTTTTACCCGCATTCCGCTGTGGCACAGACAGAGCCAAGTTCACATGTCATGTGAGGAATAAAGTTCACATTCCAAGTGTCACAAGTCCATGTGTGGAACAAACAATGCACAGTAACAACAGGGGAACATGCATGTTGTTGTTACCAGATATGAAGGCATTCAAGGCTTTAAGATATTTAGCAGTTTGATTTTAGGTTTAGATCAGAAACATACTTATTTCCTTATTAATTTAAGCAAATCTCAGTATCCTCAAAGTTTCATAAATGCAGCCTGGTCCTAATTGTATTTGCAGTGTGAAAATAAATCTCATAGTGGATTCAGTAGCATAAGCATCTCTCTTACCAAGAAAGCATATTTCTATCTCTGTCAGATTCACTGGCCAGTTGTCAATATTGCCGCTGTTATTGCCAATATTTCTGCTAGCTCCATTGCAACTTCATTGCTCATTGCTAGTGCAAGAGGAACAAGACGAAATTGGAAATGACCAGAATCATTTGCTTCTGGAATGGGACAAATCAGGAGCTCTGCAGACCTATCATGTTTTAGAAATGAGAGTTTCCAGTTTCCACATGTTGGTTTTCCATTGTGCTAGTGGTAGGCCCCACTTAGTAATGTGAAGGTTCTTGCAGGAGCTGGCTCTCCTGTGCTTGTTGTGCTTCTTTCCCACATTCCACATTGACCTAGAAGTATGCAAAACTCAATAGTCACGTGTGTAGCAGCAGAACTCTGCTTGTGCAGCAGCCATGTGGGTAGCATGTGGTGTATGCACATGCTGACCATGCTAATTCTACCTGCGCAACAGTTAGACTTGCTTCCTGCTAGATGCACACACAAGCACTTGGCGTGAATTGGGCTTTGGGCAGAGATAGAGAGCTGGCTCGAGTCCGAGAAGCCAAACCAGGGAAACCCTATGGTTTCCCACCCCCAAAACGGATTCCCCACACTCCTCACTAGTTCCACTATCTTGCTGGAAAGATTGGATACTGCCCATAATCACAATAGAATTGTGAAGTAAGCAACCATTGTCATATTTATTTTTATTTATTTATTAAAACATTTCTATGCCGCCCCATTCTCCGAAGCCTCGGGGCGGCTCACAACATAATATAAGATCCCGAAAAAAAATCAAATATGATGGATTTGAAAGTAAGTTTCAGAGAATATCAAATTTTAGGCTAGCTACTATATCACATTGATTCTCTTAGGACATGGGTGGAACCAATTGATTATAAAATCTGTACAGGCCTGCAGCCTCAAAGAAGCCACACATAGATATTTGTGCTCAATTCCACTTTAATGATAGTTGATCTTAAAGCAATAGGCTGAAGACACAGAATTAAGTTCAGTAGGAACAAATGCCAATTTCTGGACCCAGGAAAAAGAAACCAAAAGAAACCCCATTACAAGATGGGGAATACTCGGTTCAACAATACTGCAAGTGAAAGGACTTTTGGAATTGTTGTAGATTTCAAGCTGAATATGAGTCAACAATGTGATGTGGTTGCAAAAAGCCTATTTTAGCCTATTTTAGGCTGCATTAATACGAGTAACCCTTCTGAATCACATGAAGCAGTAGTTCCCCTTTACTCAACACTGGTTAGGCCTCATCCGGAGTACCGTGTCCAGTTCTGGGCACCACAGTTAAGAAAGATGGAGACATGCTGGAAAGGATTCAGAGGAGGGCAACAAGGATGATCCAGAAACAAAGTGCTGTGAGGAGAATTTGAAAGAACTGGTAATATTTGGCCTTGTGAAGAGAAGTCTGAAGGGAGGTTGTCACAAAGAGGAAGGCCAGGATCTCCTCTCAGTCATCCCATATTTCAGGACACAGAATGATAGGCTCAAGTTACAGCAAGACACATTCCAGCTGAATATCAGGAATAACTTCCTATCTGTCAGAGCCTTATGGCAATGACCTAGGAGTCGTGGCTCTCTCACAATAGAGACATTCAAGGTACAGCTAGACAGCTAACTGAGAGGGACAGTTTAAGTTGGAGTCCTGCACAGAGCAGGACATTGGACCTGATGGCTTTCTGGCCTCTTCCAACCCTACTGTTTTATGATTCTATGCAGAATTGTATGCAGTCATGTGTATGAAACAGAGAAGTCATTGCTGTGATCTAAACCATCATCATGACTGGATCAAGACAAATTGTGTGAAATATCATTTTAAGGTAACCAAAACAGTGGGATTCAATGTTCAAAGCAGCACAGTATTGGCTTCAAGCTCACTTCTCTATGTCAATTTTCTCCTAATGACTGGAGAAGAGTATCTACCTATGGAGGAGATTAAGGCGAATTCATGGGAGGTTGCCAAAAAGAAAAGGATGTTCGGTTCTCTTCAAAGTGTGGGGCAGCTGTTTCACGTGACAACTCCTGTTCATACAACTATTTCCATTCTCATATAGTGGTTTGTCTGTTTTGGAAGGGAAAAGCTTTCATCTTTTCTCTGACATCCTTTCAGCTCTCCTAATGACAGTGCGAACCAACTCTGTTTCGTACATTACAATACATGTGCTCTTCATTTAAAAATGAAAAGGCCATACAGTTACAAGAGGAGTACATTTATAGCCTGGAAATAGGCCAGACCTGTTTGAACTAATTCTTTTCTGACAACTTTACACATTTAGCACGCACACAGAAAGCCCTTTTTTGTCTCTCTGGATTGGTGTGAACTCTGCTCTCCACAGTGACAGAAGACGAATTAACACGCTTTTCATTCCTGCTTACTTTTCTTTACTGTGTCATTTTGATTGGTCCATTCTTACACAAAGAGGTCTAAGAGAAAATTGAACCCTACAAGAATGGTGAGGGTTGCTGAATTTTTACTTACATTCTCAGATTCTTTCTCAGTGTAGGTATGTCAATTGTAAGGGGAGGTGAGGAAGAAATGATAAAAAGCACAAGAGATTAATGTGCTACCGCGCCTCGATAGGAGCTCTGCCTTGAAGGTTGCCATGTCCCAGTTTCTTTACTCAAAGTTCTACACTGATGTGACCTAACACACCACATTATTTATGAATTATAATGAGATCTCACTATGTAATTGTTGAAAGGGTGTCTAGAGAGGGAGCCAGGAAAGGGATAATTCAAACAGCTTGTGTAACACAGGGCTTCTTGATCACAAGAAGAACAAACGGAACCTAGGTTTCAGAGTGTGGATACATTTCACGTTTTCTATTTTATGTTTCATTTTGCACATTCAGGCATCAGATCTATAGAGTTATGGCTTGGCAGGGGTTGCTACTATGAAGCTCTAGTATTTCTAAAATCATAGCAAAAAGACTTTTGAGGTGTGGTTTCCAAGCTTGTGCTGTAACCCGCTGGCAGAAGCCTCTTGGCCATAAAATTCTCTTCATCTTGTCCCCCGCCCCCCGCCCTTGAAATTCAGTTGCACCAAGTGCTTGGAGACACGTGTACTTTAATAAAAGTACCCAGTGATTAGTGTTAGCAGTATGTCAGACTTGCAAAGCACTTTTTTTTGCATTCCTTAGATTCTTTTCTCCTGGTTTGTTTGATAAACTGAGGACGCTGTCCTGGTATACACATTATGCTAAAGTGTATGAAATATCTTATTTTTTACTGCTAAGGAGTCATAAACGTTTCTGAATGCCCAGCCATTTTACAGGTTCTCTTTTTGGTACTCTTATCAAGGAGCAGAATGTGAATAGAAGCAACTCGAAAGATAGTGCTGTCTACTGCACGAACACATTCTTCAGGAGTCATTCAGTCATTCATTCATTTGCCTTGAAGCAGATAGAGATAGTAAGCTGCAACGGACTTGAAAAAAGTGAGCCACCTACAGCCATTCATGCCATATTAATATCCAGGTGAGACCAGTGTTAGGTAAGGCAATCTTTCAAGACTGCAAAATTTTCCACTGCCACCCAAAAGCTGTTAACCTGAACCTATGGAAGAAAGCCATCTCACAAATACTTGAAGGTTTTCACTTGCTGCCAGGTTGTTTCCAAGTGACACAGTTCATCGTACTGCTCTTTTACTGCATTTGTTATAATTGTTGTAATTTTAACATGCTCTTGGAAAATGAAGGTTAGAAAATGGCACAAGTGAAGTTTAAATAAAATAATTAAAATATTTGTATACCTTGCCTATTAAGCCCTCTGAATTTAAATTGAATAAAGCTATATCAAAAAGAGGAGAGAAACATTTCTGACTTCCCTGTTTTACTTAGAGTAGCAAATTCGGAATAGCCTGTCTAGCAAAAATTTGGTACAAAAGATTTACATAAAAAAGAAACAAAGAACGAATAAATAAATAAAAGATAGAGGAGGCCCTAAAAGCTTTCCTTAGGCAAAGAAGCTAGTCTTTAAGCACAAGAACTGAACAACTCAGTCCACACTATGCTGCTTTTTGTAATCCTTCCCTCTTTCTAGGAACATGTATCTTTTTTGCAAAGGTCAGACTTCTCCAGCTTAGTGTTGTTTTGACTACAGTCCCCATCAGTCCCAGACAGCATGGCCAATTGCTTCAGGGGTTGTAGTCCAAAACATCTGGGGAAAGCTGGCCCAGGTCACCTTCTAGCTTCTAGTCCAGGCAGGGCTCTTTGCATATGGGTCGAGCTCCTGTGTCATGCAGAGCATTTGCCATTCAGTGCAGTACTCCAAACAGTTCATCAGCATAGCTACAGTGGGCCTACTGGAGTTTCTGATTTTATTTAAATGTTCATTTTATCATGAAATTTATAGTTGTCAAGTATGAGAACTATTTGCAACAGGAAGGTGGGTTATCTATTTAATCAATCAATGCATGCGAACATCAATGCTCATGTTTACTACAAGACTTTTATGCATTCCCTGACAGATAAGCATAAAGGATTGTGTTTGAGGGCACAGTCCTTCAGGATTCATGGCAAAATGATGGAAGCTTCCGAGACTGGACTCTTCTGATCATCCTATGTCCTGTTGGGTTCATCCAGGCAGAATAAGAGTGAGGGGGGGGGGCTACATTTTTCTCCCCATCTTCCTTGGTAGCATTCTTTCCTAGGTGGGCTAGGAAGCATCTTGTTGGATCATGTTGCCAGCAGCAGGCACAGGGATGGTGACAGTGACTGTGAAGCTTCTTCCCTCCCCACCTACTGGCATACCGCTCCCTGCACCACCATTCTTCTTCTTTCTGAGGTAGGACTCCCAACCTTGGGAAAGGGTGCAGCTGTACAACCTTGGAGTTGTTGGGTGAGGAAACCCTGAGGCCAGATCTTACCTTCTGAAGTTGTAGTTGTGTTTATCTTCACTCAGCATGCGTGAATTGCTCTCCCAAATATTAAATCATACTACCTCTTTTAAGAAGTTATTTATATTAAGGACTGAAGATCATATATGCCTTGAGAAGGCTTTTCTGTCTGGAAGTATGGTTTAAAAATCTTAACAACAACAATAACAACAATCATCTATGCTTCCAAAGTGGCCATTCCTGAACCTTCCCAGCAATGAATGAGGTGATTCCACCAGCTACAGCAATGGGGTGTAGCTTCCTGAGAGATCTCTCCTTCTACTGCTGGGAAGGTTGATGGGGGGGGGGGGGGGGGGGGGCATCTGTTGTGGGGGGGGGGGGGGGGGGGGGGGGGGGGGGGGGGCTGGCCATACAGTTAGGAAGAGCAGGAGGCAAGCAGTGTTGCTTAGGACAGTAGCAGCATGTCATTTGGTCATATTTCAGCTACCAGGTATTCCTGGACTGCAGGGTCCCAACTAGCCTTCCTTGTTCGAGAGAGAACCCCTTTATGAGACTGCATGAAGCTGTTCTCCCTCCCTTTAATACATTTAAATCAAAGATGTGAACAAATAAAACGGTGGTTTTGTGTTTAAAAACACTTCCTGGATTCACATGATACAACAAATACAATCCTAAAATAAAGAATAGATTATGAAATTTATGAAACTTTTGTTTTCCCAGGTTTTCATTTCTCCTAAAAGAATATATATTTTTTTAAAATTAGGATATACCAAATACAGCTCCCCAGTTAGGGTAATAAAGAAGCAAGTTAATGCATAAGTGGATGTTTACACTAAATGTGGACTCTACACATTCTTTCATACTTTTATTCTGAAGTAAGCCCATTGATTTCAATGGAACTCACATACATATGCTGAATACTTCAGCCATAGTCATCAACTACTGATTAGATTTCCAATGAAACACAACTAGAGTCACACCAAGGTTAAATCACAGAACTGATCTGATGTGAAAATGGCTGTTCAGTAGCCCACAAAATTTCTCATTTCATTCTCAGGATGGAACAGTTGCACAAGAGTTGCCATATAAATTGTACAGGCGTACGAGTTCAGTAGCTCTTTAAGAAGGTTACTCCTTCTTTCATCAGTTTCCTAATAGCTTACAAGATGCACTTAGGAGATACATACAGACATACAGACATACATACATGTATGCACAGTATTGATATAGTCAAAGGCACTTCAAAGTCCTTGAACAAGACATGCTAAAGTACTATAATGATTTTAAATTTAAAAATATAAATAAATTGAAAGAAATTAATACAATGTTTATATACTCAAAGGAAAAAAATCTAAAAATGCTCAAGCTCTTAAAATTAAAAATATGTTTAGCCAACTTTATTTGGTATATTAATAGTTTGGTATTTTTATTTATTTTTTATTTTCTGCTGTTTGTAATCCACCCAGAGAATGTTGGCTATTGGGCAGATTAAACATCCATAAAACTTGAATAACATAAGTAAATGTAGTGTTGATTTTGTATTCAGTTGCCTGCATTGCATGCTTTCCTTTGTAACACATTTCCTCTCTTCCTCTTGTCTATCTAATTATGTTTCTTTTTGCTTTATACTTTGCAGCTCTCAGATTTGTTTGCTTATCTGCTGAAGAATACAAAACACTGTGCCATATAGCAGATATTTGCTATTTGACCACAGGTTCATAGGGTTTTGCTTTGTTGCATTCACACAAACAAGCAATAATGTGACAACGACTTGATCTCCAAATTCTAGGACTGCTTTCTAGACTGCTTTTTTTTAACTATCTATCTAACAATCCTTATTCAACGTTCCCCCATTGGGTGCCCTTGTGGTATTTGCATCAGCTCCAGCCAAAACGCCCAATGGTTAGGAATGCTGAGAGCTGTAGCTTAAAATATCTGAAGGGCATCAGGATGCAGAAGGCTCAGAACAAGCAGGGTTTAGACAAGGCAAGTCCACAATAGACAATTGTGTAATATTATCCCACCTTATACATAAACGGGGAGGGGGGGAAGCAAATTCTAGACTGTATGCCATCTTTCTTGATGTAAAGGGAGCTTTTGATTCCATTAATAAGGATAGCCTTTGATTAAGCGGCAAAAGCTAGGAATAGATAAAAGACCCCTTCTACTTATAACAACATTATATTCAGACACGTTCTACCAGGTCAGATTGTCATGGAAAGGAAATTAACCCAACCATTTCCAACTAATAATAGAGTGAAACAAGGATGTATCCTAGCACCAAGCTTGTTTAATCTCTTCCTAAACAATCTAGAATCCCATCTGACCAGACTAGAAGGTCACAGTCCTAGACTTGGCCTGCATAAAGTCATACTGCTGCTTTACACAGATGACGTAGTAATTCTCTTGCAAATGTACATAGGTTTGAAATGCTTGATTAACAGCTGCACAGAATATTTGGATAAAAATGGGCTGCAATTAAATTATAGCAAATCCAAAGTAATGGTCTTTGCCAAAACATGGAAAAAATTCTTGGAAATTTAAGGGAAACAGTGCAGAACAGATTAAGCAATTCAAATATCTGAGAATCAATTTTCATTATAAGAACTCTTGGGTCTATCATTCAAAGCTTTACTTAATATGGCCTGGCTATCAGTTCAGTCCATTATAAGATTCTGTTTCAACAAAGGGAATAGCTATGGGCCAGCTGAACTTCAAGTTTCCTGGGCCAAAATAATACTCCAAGTATTGTTTGGTGTCCCTGTTTGGCAAAACATATTGAATCATTCAACTGAATGGATACAATCTTCATTCCTCTGGAAAATCATGGGACTGCCGGGGTGTGTCCCCTATTCAGTACTGTGCTTGGAGACTGGACAATGGCCTGGCTGAACTTCATTCGGTTTTGGCTATGTGTATATTATAAAGCAGATTGTGATAGCTTGGCGCATTAGCTTATGTCAGATTCCAATGTACTTTCAATAGGGCTCTCCTCACTTGTCAAGAAATTAAAGCTGTGGGGCACAGACCCTGAGCAATTAGGTCTTCTAAGCTACAAGTAAGCTTTCCAAATGATTAAAAGGAGAAGCTTGGATACAGAATTCCAGGAGTTGTTGAGTGCTGCCAATAAAATGGGTTCCCCACTCCGTCTACATATTCCATTCAAAATAGGACAAATGCCCACATTTTTTGCCATTCTTAAGGGACCACAAGAGCACAGGACACATTCTTCAGCAAGATGCCATGCCATCAGCCCTAACAGCAGGTAGATTTAAGGGGCTGCCATATATTGAAAGGCACTGCCAATGTGGGTGAGGCATGGAAACAATATCACACACGGTTTTGGACTGCTCACTTTTTGAGGAGTTGCGTACCAAGTATCTGGGTTCAATTTTGATCAATATGAGAACTGGGTCAGACCAGGAAAAGGTCTGATTTGTTCTGTCCACAGAGTCGGCTGACACAGCAGAGAGAACTGCTGCCTTTCTGTGGGAGATTATTAAGAGTGTCCATTAGCAATGTTGTGTTTGGGGAACTCTGCAGGACTGTGTGGATTTGTGCAGATTTGTACTGTATTGTATTCTTATGCCAATAAATGTTCCTACTAGTACTACAACAACCTTCCTACTGTGGCCTGCCTGGCACCAAATTTGCTATCTTTTCAGCACCAGAGGTCTTTGCAGAGGCTTTTAAAGACCTCACTCATTAGTCAGGTGCCTTTTACTCTTGGATGGTTCTTTTTAATTGACTTTTGATTGTCTTTGAATATTCCTTTACATTATTTTAAATTAATTTTTAATTCTTACTTTTTAAAATCAATTATATTTTATTGTTTTTATGTTTTTGTACACAGCCCAGAGAGTCATGGCTATGGGTGTAGAGCAATGAAAATAAGTAAGTAAATAAAGCTCTCTTACCAAGGTGCTGAACACCAACACTTTGAATTTGGCTTGGAAATGAACTTGGAGTCAGTGAATTTAATGATCAGATCAACCTTTCACAATTCACGACTTAGAGGCTCTGTTTTGAAGTAACTGAAATTGCTTCGTCATCTGGAAAAGAGGCCCTTATACAATACACTGCAGTAATCTAATTACAAGATTACAAGAAAATGGGTAAGTGTTGACAGGCTTTGTTTAAATAGGGTTGCAACTGTTGAGTTGATAGAAGGTGCTCCCAGCCACCTGTGCCTAGAAGAACAATGGCTCCAGGACTACCCCCAAGCTGTGTGCTTGATCTTTCAGGGGAGTGCAATCCTCTCCAGGACTGGTTGAACAGTGCACAGTGAACCACCCACTTTGATCACTTCCATCTTGTCTGGATTGAGCTTCAGCTCACTAACCCTAATCCAGTTCATTAGTCTACCTAGGCACCAACTCAGGCCTCCTACTTTCTCTCTTGGGTTTGATGAATTGGAAAGGTAGAGCTTGGTGGCATCCTCATAATTATGGTACCTCAGTCCATGGACAATCTCTGCACTGGTTCCATGTAGATGTTAAGTGGCCTGGGGAAATGGTCATCCAATAAGGAATGGAATAACTGCAAAACCCAGCTTCTACATAGTTGCCATGGAAGGATACAAGGGCTGATGGCATCAAAGACTTCTGAGAAGTTTCAACTAACAGGATCCCATTCTTTATCCATACTAAATGCAAATACAAGGCCATTTCTATCTTTAAGCCCTGTTTTAAGCCAGACTGAAATGGTTCTACAAAATCAGATTTATCCAAGAATGCCTGTGAGTGGATTAGCAAGCACATGTTCATACCCTTGCCCAAGCAGAGGAGGTTAGCAAGTGGCTTATACATATTCTCCATTTCTAGCTTGACTATGACCTCTTTCAAAGCATGCTTTTAAAATGTTTTGTGTATTCTGAAACAAGCTCTCCACATTTCAAGCAAACACATTTTACTAAAACCTGTTGTATTGCCCAACTACAATGGGGAAAATGTTGGCAATTACTGTGAAGTCCAGGTCTATAAATACCATTTTATACCTATCACATGCCACATTAAGCAAGCATCTTATTGTTGCTCTTTACAGTAGACTGAAAGGCACTGCTTACTACCTGCTAAATGACCATAAATTGAGATTTATATACACAGAAAAGCATCTATCTTAATTTTCAAGGTCTGAAATATTATAAATAATCTAGCTATATGTATTATGTATCCATTTAAAATTGTTTTCTTTGCAATTAAAAAGATGACCCCCCCAATAGATTTAGTAATTTTCAGATTATTTAGACCAAATAAGCAAACACATTCGACATAAAATCATCAGACCTGGATTCTATAAAACACTTTCATTACCAGATTCATGAGTCATTAGCAAATTATGCTGCCCTAATTCGAAAGAACAGATTTATGCAGATAACAGAAGGGTAGACAAGAGCAAGTAGCACATGACTAGGTAAAGCAAGCAACAAAACAGGTAAATCAAAGGCTAATGGTTTAATAGGTTTCTAATGCTTGCTATGCAAAAAGATCAATGAACTGGGGTAGAATCCCTCATTGGCATTAGGAGAGGAAGAGAACAGGATATCTCTGAACTTTCCCGAGATTGCACAAATGAGCAGCATCTTCCCAAACACATTGCAGCTTTTGGGGAATATGATAAGCAACACTGCACACAGGACTTTTAAGATAACAAATCCTTGCCAGGAGCGGGACATTCAGGAGGATAGCAAAAAAGGACAAAGAAAGGCATAGCTAAGAGTGTGAAGGGTAATGTTGTTTTCAGTTACTCATACTTTGGCTTGGTTGTAGTAGGGTATGGAGCAATACAGAGTAAGGGAGCAAAACTATGGCCCTTAGACAGCATCTGGGGGCATAAAAGTGTTCAAGGTCCCTCTCCTCTGAGTTCAGAGATAGCACTCCAACCCTAAAAGGAGGAGGTGGAGAACTTCCAACTCCCACTTTGGAGTTGGGCGAAGCTGGCCTCCTAGCTTTGGACCTCAAGCAGGTGGAAAGGGGCATTTTGTTGTCAGGGGCAGGATGAGATCAAAGAGTACAGAATATGAGCTATCCTAAGCCTCTCCAGCCTCCTTTCTTTCTCCTCTGAACAAACTTTACAAGAGAGGCAACAAAAAGCATCTAGTGAAAAATGCGGGGTGGGAAAAGGCATGAGAAGTGTAGAATTATGTAGAAGATGGGTGGAGAGACATTTTTCTTCTACTCCCATCATGCTAGAAGACAGTGTTGAGAGCCAGTGGTATGGAGGCTAGCATATTGTACTGGCACTCTGGAGATCTGGGTTCTAGTCCCTGCTTGGCCATGAAGTTCACTGGATGACCCTGGACCAGTCACTGACTCTTAGCATAATCTACTTTTCAGAGCTGCTATACAAATAACTTGGAGAGGTTTATTAACTTTTATTGTAATGGCTGCCCAGACACTTCGACAGTAATGGGCCATTTATACAAAACAAACAAACAAACAAACTAGGGTATTTATGTAAGCTACCTTGGGTTACTTGCAAAAAGAAAAAAAAAAGAGAGATATAATGTAATGCAATAACCATAGAATCTTGGCCATCCCATGAAGTTGATTTCTGGGATATTCGGGACAGATACAAGGAATAGGTTCTTCACATTGCTAAACTATGGAATTCACTCTCACAAGATGTAGGGTTGACAAGCCATTTTGCTGGCTATAAAGGGATGAGGCTAACAGTGGCTGCTAGCACCGATGGCTCTATGTGGCCTCCAGTATCAACGGGTTGAGTAGATGCTGTTGCACTCGTTTCCAGCTTGTGGGCTTCTAGTTGGCAGCTGGTTGGCCAGTGTGTGAAATGGACTAAGTGATCCTTGGTCTGAGACAGTGTGGCTCTCCTCATGTCCATATGCCCTTAACCGGCTGCATGCAGCTTACTGAGTATTTCCATCAGATGTGTTCGTATTTGTGAGGAGAAAAAAAAATCCCTTGAGTATGAGCTGGCTAAAAAAGGCTTTAAATGTCTCATTTAAAAATGGGTGGTGGAGGTGGAATTTTGGTTAACAATTTGATGAGAGTGCGTTGGGGAGGAGGAAAGGGATGTTAATCAGAAGTATTTAAGCAGAGCTTCTGAAGTACTGAAGCAATCATTCTGTGTAAGCTACAAGAGTCTGAAGAATTAAAACATTCAAATGTTGGCTGAGGAAGAAAAGGAGATATTCCTGTGAACTTGGTGAATCTTTCACATACAATATAGGCTTGATGTGCCTTTGACAGATCATATGCAATGTCTCTTTTCTGTTACCTAGGCTAGTGCCTACAGTATGTTCAAATATGCTCTTTTTTCTTGGATCAAATAATTTAATTGCCTCCAACTGGCTTTCCGCTGTCATCTTGGGAATCACCCCCATCTTAGGATGAAGACCATCTGTTTGAAGCCACTGCCATAGTGACTGCAGGGTTGAATAGTAGTTTCCAGACAATCTCAGTGGGATACCAGAGATATTTATGTGCCCGCTGGGAGTCCCTCACATTTGTGATTGGTTGAACCACACTGTAAGTAAACAAGTCAACTTAACCAATTCAAACCTTTCCCTTTTTATAACAAAGAATATTCTAAGCTGTAATTTATAAATGAACATGTATTGTTGCAACTGTTATTTTTAGCAGTGTCCCCGCTGCCCCAGCACCAAATATTTCTCTTTTTCCTTCACAGAAATGGTATTTTACCAGCACTGCTACAATCTAATAGCATAATCCTGCCAAGTGGTTGGGAAGCCTTTGTTGGTTTAAATATCATGACTTTCTTGGAACTAATTGTGCAGAAGTGACTTTAGCCATCATACCGAGCCAGTGTCTGTTAGGTCCTTATGTCAGTGTTACAGATTTAAGCTTTTCTAGCTTGCAAAGTTCACCTGTGTTTGCATCATGTATTACTGGGAGAAAGGGAAAAAGAACTTTCTTTATCCTTCAGCTTCTATCCTGCTTTCTCAAGAAGACCGTATTTAACTGAAGCTGCAATCTTATGGAGTGTAGAGTGCATTGATCAAAATAGGACTTCCTTCCTGGAATATGTACATGACTGAGTTGCACAGAGAGTACATAGAATTAAAAATGAAGGGTTTACAGAGGTTATTTCATCTCTAAGCATTGTGATGTGAGGCTAACAGATGCAGACTAGAAAGAGGAAGCTGGGGAAGGATGGAGACATGTCACATGTTGGGAGAAGCAAATGTGTTCTGTGCAGCATTTAATTTTCTATAAAATCTAGTCTTGTACCTACTGTTTTCTTCTAGGATTGCAAGTTATGATGAATTACAAAGATGCCTTGTAAAGTGTATTGATGTGAGTATATACTACATTATCCTTGGAGAAAACACAGAATATATAATTACATGTCTAAACTGTTCAATACCTGAAGCCTTCTGGGAAGATTACCATTAAAACTGTAAAATGCAACATGATAAAACATATAACCTTTAAAACTGTGCAACTACAGTATAAAACCAAACTAAAAACCAGCAGTGGTATAAAGGTTTGAAAATATGATAGCTGATTTAAAAACAACTAAAATGTCTGGCAGAATAATGTCTTCATCTGAGGCAGGGCCGTCTTAACAGCATTATGGGCCCCGGGCAAAGCAGTGGACTGGGGCCCCTACGACAACTACAACTACTGTTAATTTTGGAAGTTTTCCCATTTTCCACGGGTTAACATACACAGATTAGTATGGGGCCCACGGACAAGTGCCCATCAGGCCCATGCGTTAAGACAGCCCTGATCTGAGGCTGAAAGCAAAACTACCAGGTGAGCTCCCTGGGGAAGCTATTCAGCAACTGGGAATAATAATTGTAGGTAGGGCCAGAGGTGTGTACAGATCCTGTAATAGAACAATCATGTTTACTTCTGTTGAAGCCAATTCATAGCATCCTTTGAGCAAGTGGTAAGCACAGTTTCTTCTTGGCCATGGCAGCTTGGCTACCACGGCTGCTAGTTTATATGCAAGATACACTGAGCTCAGAATGGATAAGATTTAGGCTGTCTAACCAGATTTTTCAGTGGCAAAACTGCCGTCTTCCATGTAGTGCTGACTTCAACACAACTGGCTTAGTCTGTGGAGCACAAATGAAAATCAGCAGAGAAAGATAAAATCCACATCTGTCACTGGCTCATGTTAATAGGGAGGTGTTAATACATCTCTGTTCTTGCTCTTCCAAAACTCACTGAGTGACAATGACTTGTAAGAACAACATGTCCTGACCACATTGTTTTAATGTTAAGCCAAAAGTAGTCAGCTTTTTGGTCAATGTGTCCTACCACCCACCCTACAGTGGGTGCAATTGCAAGAAACAATAGGATGTAAGCAGCACTCAAGCATCCTTGATTTCTGGGACTCTTTGTGTTGATTTTATTTTTCCTAGATCATACCTGAAGTATACTTTTCAGAATTACATTCCTTTTCAAAAGCATTGTTATAAAGTGCCAGAAAAATGCATAAATAAGAAACTGGTGTGAGATATTTCTCATTTAAAGTGGAGTTTGTTCAGTTTGTGTGTAAATGGGGAAAGGAGGCTGAAAAACATTGTCAAAGGGCCATGTGGGAGGGAAGTTGAAACTTTCAGCACATGGAGAAACAGGTTCTTTCCTTTCAGCTGAGCTCACTTCTACGATTAAATCTAGGCAAAAGCACCATGTGGAATGGACAGTGTGGGATATAGTTGCTGGACAGGGAAGGTTCAGCGCAGCTCTTCACCCCTGCTGTACACACAAATAGGGCAGATCCACATCTAGCACCTGCTTCAGCCAGTGAGGTATACCTAGTTCCACTCAGCCACGGCACGCACTGGGCCAGTCACTCATCCCTATCCTAAGCTCTCTCTCAGAGTTGTTAAGAGGATAACATGGAGTGGAAGAGAACCTTGTAAACCACTTTGGATTCCCTGGAAGAGGAAAAATAAGCAGTATATTAAGGCAATGGAAAGAGAAGAAGGAAGCAGGGTGGGGCGGGGGGAGGTATTTTATAATTAGCTATCTTTTAAAGACAGGAGGCCAGATCTCAAGTTTTAACAGGTTATGACTGCAACCTAATACTGCATGAGTGGGCAAGTGCAAGTGTATCTAATTTCTTGTATTGACCAATAACCAGCTGGAGGAATCGCATGCCTATGGGATGTTTGAATCCCTGCTTATGTATTATTTTATTTCCGACTGGGTACATTGAAGTGCACTTTGGTGAAGGCCAGCTCAGAAATTAATGAAATGGAAAGGTCATGTAATTGTACAGTGCAATTTATGCACATTGCAAAATTCAGGGAAATAAAAAATTCTGTTCTTTAACCTACTTTCTAGCTATATTCCAGGGGCAGGTAATCTCATTATCTTTATTTTCTTGGCAAAGTTATAACTTGTTGACTGTACAAAATCAGTTTCATGGGATGAGGTACTGTGTGAAATAACTCATAGATGGAAAAGGAGTCACCAAATCAAATGAAATTCTAGTTGTCAGGAATTGTCTGAGGCACGGCATCTTTCACTTCTTGTGCAGGAAGGAAGGTAGTTAATTTACTTTGAAAGTTTTATATATGCTTTATCCAGAAATGGTTAATATTATTTCCACAGCTGGAAACATACTACAATGTAGTGAAGTGCAAATTGACAAACTTGAGCTCATCGGGATTCTCTGAATTCTACTTGAAACTTCTTTCAGTTAATGTCCATATCAGATTTCAGTTTTGCTTTATTTTTTCATGAAAATTCATATAACCCATACATGCACACATTATTCTTTCATTAATTAGGGCATGCTGTACAAGGCATACTCTCAAAAGTACACATGCTTTCAGATGCAAGTTTCTTTTGTCCTGTGAATCATATTGCAGGTTAAGAATGCATGGTCTCCAATGGTAGTTTGCATTTAGATCTGCGTTTGGCTCCAGGGGGTGCAAACTGGGTAAATTCCAGTTAAAATGAACTAAAATTAATTTCTCATAGAACTTTACTACAGCTCCACCTCATAACCACAGAAAACCACTTGTTCCACCATCTATACTCCGGGCCAGGAGTTGTTTGCAGATGGTTTCACTTATCTGTACTTCAGGTGGGCTTGATTCATGCAGCCTTGCTGTTCTGGTGAAGTGATGACCTCGGGGGAAGGAATCTAACCAATGCAGATGACATTAATCTGGTTTGAGCATTTGTCTGAATGCAGGAGGTTACAATTGCTTAGGGGGATGGGGCAACACATCTCCTGTGTCCTATGCCCACCATCCATATGTTCCCTAGACTGAGAAGACCTCTGGAGGGCTGATCTATTTGTGTCCATTTGAGTATGAGTTGATCTCTACAGCATGTGATAAAGCTGTGGAGATTACTGCAGAAAGATGTAGTGAGGGGCAGAAACTTGTAGGACTTTCAGAGACAATTTGACAAGTTAATGGAAGAAATGGCAGGCAATCAGTGTTATGATGGTGGCATGTGACCACAATCAGAGGCAGCAGGCAAGCTGCTAAGACACACAAGTGGCAGAGTACTGTTCTACAGCACATGGGGCTACATGGGTATAATTCATCAAGTCTTTGGTCTAGTTCAGCAGGACTCTTGAATGCTACTGATGAAATGAAGAAAAATTATAGACATTAACTGATTTTCTAGTAGCCTGAAAGAGAAAAAAACAGAAGGTATTATAAAAATGTTTATGCCGTCTAGAGAGTAAGTAGATTGCTTTCCAAATAACTCTTACTGTATCCGGTAAATAAGCCAGACACAAGCAACAGCCACTAACTCACAGAAATTAGTACATTCCATTATTTAAACCAGAAGATGGATAATGTCTTCATTTACCTACTCAAAAACAAAACAAAACCAAAATCTGAAAGCTTCCAGTTTTTGTTTGTTTATGTCTTTATTGTTTTATTCTTTTAAAAGAAAGGCTGTAAAAACAAGGCTTTTGTTAAATAGTGGCTTCAGCTATTTAGTTCTAGGTCTGACATCTATTCATTTGTATCTTTAAATATTTCTGCTCTTAAGCCCTAATTTCGAAATTGACATTCCTGAAGTGCTATACAGTGAGTTCCACCTGTTGTATTTCATTTGTGATCATTATTATCCATGCAGGTCTACTTGATGCATGTGAGAATCAACCCTACATCTCACCGAAATGTCCAGTTAAAGGAAATTTTTAGAGTAAATATTGATTTTCCCAATTACTTGTTCCTCAACAAAATAGTCTAAAGTTACAGTACCAAAAGGGGGAATAAGACCAAAGAGAGAGGTGAGTCTAAAGGAAGTACTGAATCTAAGAAGAATCCAGTAGCACAATAGTCCAGTTTGCACGGTCACTTAAACTAAGTGCCTAATCACTAGCCTGGCAAACAGTTTATCTTTTCATCCCAATCTGGGGAAACATGGATGCTCGTGGATTGTTGCCAGGCTTTTTGAAGTTGTTTCCTCCTCCAGCTGGTCGTGCTACCCAGGTTTTGATAACATGAAAAGCCACAGGTAGGCTGGGCAGGTGATTGTGCAGGTGCACCCAGCATGCACTGGCATGCAGAGTGGCTTAAACCATGGCTTGTTTAAGCAGCAGTGATCAGGCAACCAGACCATTCTTGGGATCTTCAGTGAACAAACAGGATCTCTTGTCTCCCACTTCCCAGTAAAGTCTGCTGTTCTCTTTGAAAAGCTGCTGAGCTCTGGGGAAGCATTTGTAATGGCTTTGGATGTGGCACGGTTAGCAATTGCAGTGGAAAAGGGATTCCATAAAAACCACACTGCACAAGCAGAAATGCATTCTGCCATCCATCAGCCACTTCAGTTCTAGGACCCTTCATCAGGGTGGCAACTGAAACATTCCCCCGCATCAGTAGTTTCTTCCCAAGCAGTTTTGTTCAGATCGCCAAGTTCTTTAGGACTCAAGAAATGCCAATGACATAGACATTTCAGTGAGGTCAGCTGCTGAATACTTTGAGGAATATGTTTTTCTTTATAAATTATCATTTGGCATTTGCCCTTTTTTCAGGGCCCTGCCTTCGGCTGCAGCCAGTTCTGGGCACTTTGATAAGATCTCTGGCTGGCTGGGAAAGAGTGTCTAGAATTAGCTGGGCACATCCAAATATGTGAGAGAATTTAGGGAGACACCACCAGGGAGAGAAGGCAGAGAGGATGGCATGCTGGGCCCACTGCTATTATATGCTTCTAAGTAAAGTGCTTCTCAAAAACACAGAGGGTTGCTTTTTAAGTTATAGGAAAGATGCTATTCAAAGAAGGTTTTATTCCACTCCTTGTTATGGCAGGAGATTTGTGCACCAGAAAATGTCTGCTAAGTCCTCAGATAAAGGTTTGAAGATTTGGATGTGTGCATAGAAAAAAAAAACACAAAAAACCATTAACTAGGAAGTGGCTTATTGACTTAAACATGTGGTTTTAAGGAGAGTTCAGAAATTAATACACAAATACATTAATAGATTCCTGAAATATAATGATCATTGTCAGCAAGCTAGTGAATGTTTTAAACGTACTGTTCCCATGCTGCTTACATATGGTCAAGGAATGTACATGTACACAAGGATGTACTTTTAAATTTATTTTAAAATACATAAAACAGCTTACATCCAGTATGCCCATGGGCAGCAAAGAACTCGCAGGCTACTCCTGCTGGAATATGGGGAAGGATTCCTCCACCCCACCCAAATTCCTCCATCTCCTTGCAGCCACTCTGCAACAATGCCCTGGAAAAGCTGCCCTAGAACACAGTGGGAACTTCCAGAAGAGGAGCACTAGTGGAAATCCTTTGTACCTTTTTCCAGTGGGAGATTCCACTGGGTCACAATCTTTTCCATTAATGGAAGGAACCATTCTGCTTATGAAAAGGACACTCTGGATCCAACACCTGACTTGTAGGCCCACAGGGACATTTCAGATTCTATCTGTTTCTTGCAATGAAATCTCGGGATCCTAGGTATACACTCAGCACATGATACACTGCAATTCTGACATATGCTGGACACAGCAGGCAAATGGTAAATTGGTCTCTGTATTTGATGCCAATTTGCATCGTTAACTGGAGGTTTAATTACACAATGCTAATTTTCGTGCACTTCCTTGAGATTTCCAGAAACTTAACATTCTTTAAAGGTAGCTGCTGTTGTGGGAATTACCTTGTTTTCTAAGCAAAATTTAGCTGATTACTATGTATTTACATACTGTAATTTAAATGGCTAATTACGTAATTAGTGTAAATACATGTAATATGATTTATTTCTCACAAAAGCAGATCAAGTGCATTGCTCTTTGCTTCCAACTCTACAAATTACACTAGCATATGCCTTGACTTTGCCTTTATTCAGGGTTCACACAGCTGAAAGAATACTATTACTCCCTCTTGAATCTTTTGTTTGTCCAGGACAATCAAGTCTTCCATTACCAGTACATCTTGGACAGGAAATGGACTCGATAAAAGATTTCCTCAGTATAAGATTAAGTAGAGTGAAGTAGCCTGTGCATTGGCTGGGCGTTGCAGGCTTTTTTCTATATTTCTGTAGGACTGTGCCCTTACTGGGTGAAACTGCTGTTTGTTTCATGTACGGTCTGTTTGTTTCATGTTATGCTACTCTTCTGGATACGATATTTGGACTTCTGTGCCCCTGTTGTGTGTCACATTGGTTGTATCTCTTATCTAATGCATAACTGACCTACATGGCCATAAACACTGTTGTTTCTCTCTTCTCCCCCCACAGCAGCTCATATTTATTTTATTTAGTCTAGATTTAACAGTTCCCACCAATCTGTCAGGCATTCTATATAGCGCTTCCTCTTTTTATTTTTAGACATGCATTTTATTAGCTACTTTCCAGCTGCTTTTATTCTGTGTATAAGTATTGCCATTCAGAACCTATAGTTTGAGGCACACAGTCTCATGTCTACATTTTTTAAAACGGCACAATGTATATGGCCTTGGTGTTTCATTAGCATTCCATTGCTCTATTTGCTATAGAAACTTTATAAGATCAACTCACATTGCAATAGTTCAACTCATTTCTCAATGTAAAGTAAAATCCTATCTACTCAGAAGTAAGTTCCATTCACTGTAAATAGGATTGCAATATGCCAGGCGTACATTTCTGAGACACAAGGAACCAGCTATTATTACAATAGACTTAAAACTAATGAAAACCATGTTTTTGTAATTCATAAATCAGTGTTTTAATAATTCTAAAATATATGTTTTATGTACACACACACACACACACACTTGAGCCACTGACATCAAAACTGCTATAAGCACTTGCTTATCTCAAATCTTTGCATATTCCCTGCATATTAGCAGGGAAATGAAAGATAGATGAAAAAAAGAGGAGAAAATTCCCATATTTTAAAAAGTGGATCCATTTTTGGCTCTAGGTTTTATTTAGTAATAAAAGGTGTATTTTATGAAAATGGATGTTTTATTGTCTTTAAAGAAGTGGCTATAATTACAATTTTATAACCTTTTAAATTCCCCTGTGATTAATTCAGGAGTTGTTAATGGCTGAATTAAATGTATGACTACATTAACTATTCACAGCATTTATATATGAAATCTAATTCCTTGCAATTGCTAACTGGATATATAAACACTACTATGAAAATATATTAGGTGATTTCTTGGATGCTGTTGTCAGGGAGGATAAAAATCAAGCAAGAGTTCTTGTAAGGGGAGAGATTGAACCAATATGTTAAATCCTGGGCTGCGCTATCTTGATAGGAGATACTAGAGATGGGAGCTCTGTTAAGGCGTCCCATCCATTAGTAAGTTCAAAGCATAAGTTAAAAGTGTAGAAAAGCTCAATGTCCAATGACATTGACTGGGATATCCGAAGACAACTTGCAGGCACATAGAATCCAGCTGAACACGGGGTGGGTCAGGGAGTGCCCCCCACCCCCCCATGGTTCACCTTCAAATGGAGAGAATGCTTGAATGGAGCCAGTGCCAGTCTTGTGTTCTGTCCGAGAGATCAAATCAGTAGCTGAGTAGTGAACCATCTGCTCTTATTTCCCTTTCCAAGAAGAAAGGTATGAGAGGATGTGTTTTCCAGTGTGGTCTGGTTTTTCACCATCTTCCCAGGCTGAAATAGTTGATGGGTCCAAATATTGGGAGAACAAAAGGTACAGTGCTGACTGCCCACTCCAACCCCGAAGCTCCTTGTTTCAGGCTCCGTACTTGCTCTGCCCATCTGTGAGCAGAGCATGGTCTCTCTCTGCCGTAGATCCCCCTGCACCAGGATCACTCATTTCTGATGGTTCTGAGATACCTACATTCTATCCTAAGCTGGAAACATAAGGGGTTCTAGAAATTCTCTAACTGCTTTTAAGAAAGCCTGGAAATCTGATTCATCTTTCCTGAGTGCTGCAGAAGTATAAACACAGCAAACAGCTCAAAAGGCTCCTATCTTCAAGCTTCCCTCTCCAGTGCGGTCCCATTTGTTTCAGCACAATTTATAATTTTGCTTGTATTGAAGTGTCTTGAAGAATGTGTGTGTGTCTATCAGTCTCCTTTTCCCCCCTTAAGCTAAGCGACTTGGGTGTTGGAATCAAACAGTGACCCAAAGGTCCTATATTTCCTTGCAACAATGTTAGCATGATAGATGATGAATTATTCTAGGAGCTGTAATGCTGCATATTAGATGTTCTTTTCCCCTCCCTGTTATTAACTCCTAGAGTTATTTTGTAAACTAGATTTGAAACTCTTTAAATTTGTCAGTGCCACAGATATTGACATTTAATAGATTTCTCTGTGCTCTTTAGTTAAGATGAATAGTATAGATTCTAACAATGGCATGCTCAGATTCACAGAATGCTGGGAAAGAAATTCCCTCATGATGTTACTCTTCATCATGGGACAAGCAAGAAATTAAGTCTTCAAGTTTATGTTTAATTCTCAAAATTAGGAATTACACAGCTGTCTCCTTCATGAAAGCATATTGATCAAACTGGTGAGGCACTATTTAAGTAGTGCTGACATAAGAGTTCCTCTGAGAGTCTGACTTAGTTGCTATATCTTTTATTTCACACTGGGATTGGAAGTCTGTGGCCATGGATCAAAGAGTTATGTTAGGCTCAAGGCCAAAGGTATTTTCAGCTTTTTGAACTTTCAGCACTAGACACCCATGCTATTGGACAAACACCTTCAGAAACTTCTAAATTGACAAAAAATACTTTGCTCATCTTGAAGAACTTCTGCTTTAGACTTCTTTGGAACCTGTATGTGGATATTAATGTGATCTCCAAGTGTGCTCCCCATCTGTAGTTTATACCTGTATATCTCAAATAAAGGAAGCATCTTCTTGAATTTATAGCAACTTACACCTTACTTATCTATGCCTTAAGCCCAACAAGCCCAACAATAATGCTTGTTGAATCACACATAATAAATCCATGCTTTGGATGTGAATGTTGAAGGAGTCAGATCAGGAGCATGCAAGGGCAGCGGCAGTGCCTCACTTCTCCTCCTAAGCACAAAAGGATCTGACCCTTATGAGAACAAGTCAGCAATTAGACAGTGGTATCTACTGCTTCTCTGCCTCACAAGATCTGGTCTTGAATAGGGATGTGTGAGGAATCTGTTATGGGTGTGAGGAATCTGTTGCATTCTCTGGGCTCTCTGGGCTTTCTGGGCTCCCCTGTCTCCAATCTTCTGTGCAAAGGAATTGAGCCACCTGCACTGGACGAGCATTGTTCCTCTTCTGTGCCATCCAAGCAGACTGGATCATCTGCTACAAGTTGTGAGGCAGAAGGATGCTGCTCATGGTCATGTGGGATCCTTTCCTGGAAAATCCCACATGATCACAAGCGGTGTCCCTCTTCTGTGCCGTGTGTAGCAGCTGTTGGGCCATTGGTGCAGAAAAAACTTGCCAGTTGCACAACCTTAATTCCAGGAGTGTTTGCAGACCTTGGCTTGCTTTGCAAGACAGGGACAAGCATGAAAGGAACCTTGAATTCTAGAGGGATGGATTCCTCTAGGGCCCATTCCAAACCTAGTTGTGAGTGAGGGGCAGGTGGATCAGCAGGATGCAGCAGTGAAAAGGAACAACAACTCCAAGGCAGCCTTGCCAGTGGGTTTCTGCTGGGGTGTGGGTGATGCCTGTCCATGCCTATCCTTGACATGGCCCTGTCCTGTGTCACCAGACTGGGTAACTCACACCATTTTCCAGTTCATGGAAAGTGAACCATGACTGTTGCAGAATTGAAGTGGCATTGCTCATCCAACCTTTATCACAACTGTCTGTGAGACTCCTGTTTGAGCATGCTGAGGCTGGATCCTCTAGAAATGCTTTGTAATGTCCTCTAGTGTAATAGTATAATGGGTGATATGGCTATGGCTTGACAGGAACTGGCACCACCTTTTGAGTAGCATTTTGTATTTGTATACCTGGAGATAAATGCATGCATGATGTACTGTGTGGAATTCACACATAAAGAAGGTTCATTTCCCTGCTGGTCCCTTTAAAATACAGGGAACCAGTACATTAGGAAGTTCCATGTACTGTAAAAGGCCAAATGGTGAATAACGCATGAACACATCCTTCACAGCTGGAACGGAGTGCTTATATTTTGCATTCTGCTCCTGAATACAAAACACAGCATGAGAAATAGGACAAATGGTATCAAGAAATCAGCTATAGGAAGCTGCAGTATTGAGGCCTCTCAAGCCCCAAAACCAGGATGCCAGAATATTGGAGTGACTATATCCACGCTGGTAATGAGCTGAAGATACTTATTATTAAAGTTGTGACAATGCAGTCCCAAAAGACTTCTATAATCCTAGATTTTGGAACTCTGATTGCCCAAATTTGGCCTGTACCAAAGGTTTACAATTTAATCAGGAAAGTAACACATGGGAGACTTCATCAGTAGACTGAAAAGCTCAGCAAGAGGTTGAACTTGGAGGTGGGGAAATGTGCTGTGAATATTTTATTCAACTTAATATTCTGGCAGCTAAATTTTGAGCAAGCTGTAATTTTACAAGCCACCTTCTGTTAAAACTGCCCGCACAGAGTTATGTGGCACAAGCCAAGATTCAATCAAAGCATGGGCTGGCAGTGATACATGCTTTCATTCCCAGCTTATGGAGGTCAACATTCTGCTGTTTTGTTGAGCTCAAGATGTTTTTAAAGAACACAATGATGGTGATTACTTTACAAAGAGGTCTACTGGAAAAAAAATCACCCCCACAAGAGCTAGATGTTTTGGCTGCGTAAACACATCCATACGCTCTAGAAACAATAAAATCAAATAATGCAGCTCTCTAAGAAGCTTTCATTAATTTCAGATGGTGCTGTCTTAACCTCATATGCAGATACCCAGATGTGCTTCCTTATGTTAGAGCAGTTCGACATGGCAGGAGACCAGGTGGTGGTGTGGCTTAAGACATTAAGTCCAGAACCAGCTGCACTGGATTCTCTCTTTCTGTCTCTTCCATTTTCACTTCATTTAGTATCCTCAAAGAGAAAAGGTAGGCATTGTTTTACAAAGAAGCAATGAGCTAGAAGGTGGAAAACAGTATTGGGTGCTGGAAACAGGACTGAGAAACCTACAGTTGCTGTGTTGATCCCTGTCTCTCTCCCTCTGATCTGCCCTCCATGGGTTTCCTAGCAGTATCTTAGTGCACTCAGAAAACTGGCTGAACAATATGCTTTTTTTTCTTTCAAATTTAGTTAAGGCTTGAGAGGATTACTGATCTGGCATTTTACAGGCCAACACTTCATATTTTGCATAACTGTTTGTAATTAGCTTTATAGCTTTGCATTTTTTGAAAAATGGGCTTTTATTACACAGTTTTTATGAACTGCTGTGGACCGCCCAGACAGAAATGGGCCCAATCATCATCATCATCCTCATCATCATCATCATGCAAACTAGGCAGAGAGAAGATGGGGAATGCAAAACATTTCCTCATCCATTTTAGAATGCCCAAATATATATCCTACAGACACTGGCACAGCATATGCAGTCTCTCAATGGACGCCTGTCTACTCTGGTGCACTTTTGCGGCCAATTCATGGCCTGTTTCATCCGACATATTTATTTCTGAATGTTATTTTTATGATGCTATTTGCATGCTGATTTTAATGCTTTTGTTTTAATAATGTTTCTTAAGACTTCAGTTCATTGATTGCTTTTTAGCAAATGAGCTGGCATGTAAATATTAATAAGAAATGCAAAAAGTCATCTGGGGAAGTTATTGAACCACAGAGAGTAGAAATTTCTAAAATAAATAAGCACACAAACCTATGGCTTCTGAACATCAGCTGGAAACATGGTGGTATTGGGAGTTCCAACACCAAGTTCTGTACCTTGGTGGAAGGACTCCCAAGGATGAGCCTCTCAAAGTGGTATGCAAATAACTATGCTGGCTTATGTGCATAGAGTGCAAATGAACCTTGGAAATGGAGAAGAGAGGCATGTCAGGGAGGGCAGGGGTCTGGGGCCGTATCTTTATCCTTCATCCTTATCCTTTACCCTTTGTCCATCTCTCTTCCTCCATGGCACTTTACTGAGAAGGCTGAAAATCAGCAAGGCACAGCCACACTGCTGAAACTGCTACTGCTGTTTCTCACTCCATACATGGGCTGTGTGAGAGCCTGCTATTTCAGAGGCTATTTGCTATTTTGGACTGCACCCTAAATGAGTTCTGAAAGAAGGAGATGCACGAACTCTATTTTCTATTTAATAATAGAGTTTGTCAGTGGGCAGCACTGTTCCTTTCCACTTGGCCCCCCACCCCACTGTTGAGATTGGCTGAAAGTATATTTACTATTCTGAAATAATATTCCTTGTAATACACCCTAATTCTCTTTTCACAGTGATTAGGACTGAAGTAAATTTATAGCTCACTTTTCAGAAAAAAATTGTTGTGACAGAGACATGATTGACAATAGGTTGCACACCAAAAATATTACTGGCTCGGGTTGCTTCCAAATCAGCAAAACACCATTTGATGACAGGAGGCCAAAAGAAATGAGATGCAACAGGCAATGATGCTTCTATGATAGCACTTTTAAGTATCTTTAAAGTGGAGCCATTACTATCAGATGTCTTGCTGAGGAAAATCATGTTCCTCATTAGTTCTAGAGGGAAAACTGGCCCAATAGCATTTTAATTTTTTTTCTATTGAGCATATATTGGATTTAAACATTGTGAAACAGTACATCTTAAAATGAACTGATTATTATGCACCCCTAGTGGTCATAGATCTATTTATAAATCCTATTCTGTCCAGGTTCCAATAAACAAAATGAAATGCAGCTGTGTAATACATTGATAACTTTCATTCATTCTAAAAATAATCAACTGAAATTGTTCATCATATCTAAATAGTCCTAAATGGTCCATTGGTGAAGAATATACTTTCTTCCTTTGCCTATTAGAGGAAACAGAAAGAAAAACAAAAAAAGTTGATAAAAGGCAGAAATCACAAATGGAAACCCTGGATACTGTGCTAACTGAGGCACTTTTGAGATCATCACAGGAAAATGTATGGTAATATTCCTAGAGTGATGGTATCACTTTAATAAATGTGCTATTTTACCTGCTAAGTTGTGAAAATCAGTGTTTTATATTCAACCTCACATGCCAATAGTTTCTATAAGTGAAGCCAAAACACAAGTATTTATGAAAAGTAAGATAATAGCAGAACTATTCTTTGACACACACACCCAAACACGCATGCACACCCGGTGCTGAAGGATATCATTGTGTGCATATGTTCTATGTCAGAAACAAACCAAAGTAGCAAATGCTTTTAAGCTAGCAGTAAGATATTTGGCTTCCTAAGAAAACATGTGACATTCCTTTATACTGAATAGGCTGTTGGCCTATAGTGTCTACTCTGGTTGGCAGCAGCTCTCCAAAATCTCAGGTAGGGAGTTATTTCCTTGCTTGAAGCCATTCTAACTGGAAATGTTAGGGACTGAACCTGGGAACTTCTACATGCAAGAGGAAATAAGGTTGGATATAAATGGAAAACAACAGCAACAAATTGGCATTTAAAATAGGCATCAATATAATTTCATGCATCTGGGAGACAACTGAAGGGAATAGGAAAATTTGCTTACCAGTCCACACCAAATGTTCCAATAAAATGAGTAAATAAAATGAGTAAACTTGACATAGGTGCTCATGAAAAGGACACACTGAAAATCCATAACTGTAAAGACAGAGTAATTTTCAAATACTTAAAGGTTTTAATTATGTACTTCTGAGATATTTGAAAGGTTGCCTAAAGTGTGTTACCCTATAAAAATTATTAATTCTAAATTAATTATTGTAGAAAATAAATGGTACTCAAAGTCTAATCTGTTTTGATTTTATTCAAGTTATTTTAAGAACAGTGTTAGCAAAGAAGACTATTACCAAAGAACTGGTGTAGAAAGTTTGGTTTATTAATACATTTTCTGCCTGTGTGTGAGGGGGCAAAGTATTCACACTTACCTTGATTATACAGAAACAATATAATTAAATAAGAATTATTTAATTTGATTTTTCCTAATATAATTAGAAGTTAAGAATAAAAGAAGGACTTATATGTAAGCAGAAAAACAATAGCAATAAATTATATTGATTTGGTTCTAGAATTAATAATACATAGAATTACTGAAGAAAGTGACTTCACTAAGTTATGACTAACTTAAGGCTTATTGTGTTCAGAAGCTCTACTTCAAAAGTGACTCAATTTGCATTCACAAGTAAGAATACTTGATTCTTTTCTATTTAAATATTCTTTGTGTTACTGAAACCAAATACAGACCACCAGATTCATCTAGAAGCTAACTGTAGATGAAACCAGTCCTTGTCAGTACTTTGGCTAAATGTCCATTTCCCTCTTTTTTTTTGTATAAGAATTTTTTGATCAAGTATTCAGGTAAGTGAGGAGGAGGAAACTCGATCTGGCCCTTTCACGCTCAGTTCCTGTCAAACTTTCAACTTATTGATGAGCTTTCACCTTTTCAAAAAGACCCTGTACATGTACTCTGTTAGACTGAGAAAATATTATTTTCTAGTTTAGTCACTACATTTTCTGTAAGGTATTAGCTGTTAAAAATGTATTTAATGTACATTTCATTGCAGAAGAATGTGGCCCTAGTTTCATATTTGAAACATAAATACCATTAAGATGAACGACTTTGAGCGAAATGTCCAAAATACATAAAGTACACAACAGTTTTTGGTTGTTGACATAGTTTTCTAAATCTGACAATGCAACAAAGCCTGTGTGTTTATAATACTTTTAAAATGGTAAATTGCAGAGCTAATTGCTATTTCTTTAATTGCACAAGAACAAGATAATGAGGACTCTTCCTTTGTAATTCTAGTGTGATTTTTTGTGGGTGGTTTTTAAAGCACATGGCATGCAATTAGAGATTGTGCAGGCAGAGCTTTCATTTCTCTGGCGCACACAATTCATTGCAGAATGCTGTTACATTTTTGTGCCTGGGCATCTATGTGATTGCCGAAGAGATAAATTTCACTTAATGTTTTGCTGTTGCCTGTCACTGGCTACTGTTTATACTTTACAGATAATGTAGTCTGCATTCCTCAGGCCACTTATACATTCATGAAAGTGGTTTAGTTTCATGTCACAATGATCCAGAATGCCCAAGCTTGCTGATGCACGCTCCCTGATCATGCTCACTACAAATAGTAGGAGTGGCTAAGCACTTCATCCTAGGCTTGTTTGCTGTGGAGTATGAACTGCAAACTCGGTCATCTGTCTATAATACCAGTTCAAAAGCTGTATGAATTGTTGACACATAATGCACACCTATCAGTTAAACAGCCCATAAGCTATGGGGAATGAGCAGGAAAGAGTAGGCGCACAGCATCCAGGGCAGCTTACTTTTCTGTCTTTATTCAACTACCTATGATTAGCTCATTTGTATGTTATGGAGGGTGGCATCCAGGTGTGGAATAATAGGTTATTTCTGAGCTAAACAAGCCAGTGGTTATCCCAGCAACAAATCATTGGTTAACTGCCAGTTAACTGCTAAACAACCAAACAGTATTTGGATATCGCACTTGGAAATCTTACGGAAGAATCAGTCATGGGTTGCAGAGAAGTGGAAGTGGCAAGCAGGCAGGTAATGGTGTGCTCACTTTCTCCCATTCATGCATGTCAGCCCATAGGTTGTTTGACTAATGGCTGCTGTTACATGCAAACCAGGTCAATGAGAGCACAGGGAAAGACCGTGAAAAAATATTTCTAGTGTTGCAGTCTTGGGGAAACAAATTCCCATCTATGTGTGATAAATCCCAGTCGAAACAATGATATAAAAACTTGTTGCAATCTGTCAGCCTACACTGCAGTTAATTGCCAGGAACTTGGATTCAAGTTCCGGAATGCAGACTGGAATCTGGGGATCCAAACCCAGGTAATCTGACCTATTTTCACCCTTGAAGCAATTCCACAAACATCCCTACCAGAGATTCACTACTAGGTCCATAAACATTAATTATAACAATTACTTTTGCAATATATTGCCAACAACATCATAAACTGACAATCACCCACTGAACTTGATGTCACATATGAGTCACTTCAGAACTCAAATTACAAACCATTTAAGCTTTGTTAGGTATCGGTCACATAGCTCTCATCAACCCAAGCTTTACTTGGAAAATGTTAATCTACCTTAATCTAGTGCATGACTTGTAAACACACACAGGCACACATCAGCCTTTAGCTCTTTTAACTTAGAAAGGACTCTGCTGACCTTTAAATCCTGTAGTTTGTTTACATTCACAATGAGCATGATAAAAGAGAACAGCCTGTTTGCCCCTCCTTGGATATAGTTCTTGCCAATTTTTAAAATTGGCTACTAGTACATGATGCAATATATGCATCCTTAATGTGATACATTTTATTCCAAAAAAATTCAAACCAATTCAAACCATTTTGCATGTTATTCAACTATGTCAAACCTATATAGTGAAAAAAAGAAAAGAAAATTCAAACAAATAATACAAATAGTACTAATGACACCCCTGAAGAAGACTCATAAAATAGTGTAAAAGTGATAATAAAAGCTTGTCAAACAAACAAGCAAAAACAAAAGAAAAACATACTTCTATTTTTCTGTTAAGAGACCAATGTAATCACAGCAAGCCCATCCTTACCCAGCTGTTAGGTATGTACTCATAAGAAATAAATTAGCAGATAGGGGTTTTTGTTTGTTTTAATTTGCTTGTGAGCTTCTAGCTTGATATGCTAAATGGACATTATCTATACTAAGTCTTAAATCAACAGAAAAAAGTTAGAACAAGAAAAGCATTTTTAAATATCCAGGAAGATTCAAGTTCTGCAATTAAAAATGCCCAGAACTTTATAAACCAACAGCATAAACAGTATATAAGATAAGAGCAAAAACAGACAAAATGAACAAAGAAAGAAAGAATGAATGCTACGATTGTTTTGGAGGGCTTAAAACAGTACAGTCTTGAGAGGATCATGGCTCCTTGCTGCCTAAGTTGGAAGGGGCCTATCAGTCCATCAGGTACAACCACCTGCACAGTGCCGGACTCTAGTCACCCATCCAGATTTCTACCAGGCCTGGTTATGTGCTTTTCAGGAAGATGGTTCAATTAACTTTCACTGGTCCTTTCGTACTGCTCACTGCCTTGAGGGCTGTTCAGTTGAAAGGTGGGTCAGAAGTGAGTAAGTTAGGAAGCCTATAAAGATCACTAACATATGCTGCTGGAAACGGTTGATGAGGGACTGTTGCTGCCCGTGTTCAGACTTCCCTGAGGCGTTTCATTGGGTGGCTACTTTTTGAAACTACTTGGATATGATGATATAAGCAGGACCTGCTATCCAGAAAGTCTCTTGTTAGGATCATATGTCTATGGTACCCTGAAATCTGTTTGTGATTATGTAGAGAGAATCTATGTACCATATTTGAATATGTGCAGGGTTATGTTCATTCCTTCTGATAAATATGTGTAGGGGATTTGGTTATAAGCCCAAATCCCTGTGTTTATAAATATGTTAATATGTCTTCTGTTACATGCACACTAGATAGTAAAAATTTCAAAGTCCACATCACTGTAGTCTAAACCATCTAGGCACATATTGCCCACATCTTTGTCCTGGAGGAACTGCTTCCTCCTACACTTACTTTAAGTGTGTTTAAGGTGGGGGGGGGGAGGGTTGGTTCAGAAACTAGTTTATACATATTTATATATAAAATATGCATTCAAATTTTCATTTTATATTCCCAAAATTTCCTTTTGTTAGAAACTTGGGGATTTTAACCTTCACTCTTACAGATTTGCTTTAATCATAGACCCACAGTTCTAAGTGAACAGGAGTTTAATCTGATCAGACGATAGAATTTTTTAAAAACTTCTTGTAGATTTTTCAGATGATTTTTCATTTCCCAGATAATATACCACCAGGTAAACACTTCATGATTAATAATTCTTCCTCTGTTTGATCATGCTTCTTTTCAACCAAATGAGGATTCATTCTCATTTGGTCCAGTGACCCTCACTTTTATGTTAATTATTGTAAATTAGGAACATAACCAAGAATAATTCTGAATCTCTAGTACAAAGGGGCAACCCAAACCTTGGAAAAATGAATCTTTTTTGTTGGCAATTCTAGACTCGCCTTTTATTATTTCTTTTGTTATTCTTTCATAGAGCATAATATATTGTTCATTTTGTTTTACATTCAGTTGCCAGCATGCTGTCTAAAGGTAATTCATTCAAGCAGGATTTGTATTTTCAAAGTCCCTGCATTTCTATTTAATACTTATGTATGCAGACCCCAGTCTCACACTCAGACAGACATGTATGTGTGAGTGTGTGTGAAAGGGATTGTGAATTTTGATGACCTTTTCTAGCATTTGATTTTTGATTGAGTTGAAACAAACAAACGAACAATCATGACTAGAGAGCTGAAATCTCAGTCAGGGGTTTTTCTTAGGAACCAGGGGTTTTAAACCAGCAGCAACCTTTGCTTTTAGTTAGCATTGGCATTGAACAATAATCACCATAAATATCCATCTAATACAATCTCTTTAAGAACAACGACTTAAGCCTATCCAAGAGCATGACTTTGAATCTGGTTGTGAAAGTCTTTCATTCCTAATGGAACCTGAAACAGTACATTAGATTCCTGGATTGTACAATATGCCTTGGTTCATGTATTCAGATAAGGCACTGATAAAGGTGCTTCTCCCTTCCACTATGCAGTGGCCACTATGAACTGGGAAAAAATCAGTAGGTCTTGGCACTATCTAGTAAGCCTTTCACATTGGAGATTAACCAATGAGCAGTGCAAACAAAATGGAGGTATTGGTAACAGGTAATTATTTTGCCTGAGAAAGTGGTTTCTACCTGCTTTTAATAGGGCTGCACTCTTAGGAATGCCAGTGTTTGCAGTCTGGGAGTGCTTCTTTATCCATCAATGTCATTGCAATGACAGCCATCTGCACCATGGAGTGCCTTTTACTAGCTTGGACTAGGAAGTGTGTGGAAATTGCTCTGGGGACCTGCATTCATTGGATTGCCTTGGCCTGGCTTCTTGGATTCTGGGCTGCTTTCATGCAGCTGTGAGTCTGCCTTGGTGCTGAGCACCCCAAGCATTCATGAGACACCCACCAGGAGTTGAGTCCGATGCAAATACTGCACGAAGGGAGCCCTCTTCTGCTCATGTGCCTTGCTGCCTGGGTTCGTGCTGTACATGCTGCAGAAGAAGGTTGCCAGTTGTGTAGCTAGACTTCCATGAGTGCTCACAAGTCTGTCTTGACTCAGCTCATTTTCTAAGCCAGGGCCATGCATGGGGGAAGTTTGATTAAAAGCATTGTTAAAATTATTAGCAAAGGCACTGTTAGAACCCTAGCTCAGACTACATGAGGCTGCCCTTGCCTGAAATAGTCCCAAATTTTTTGTTAGTTCAGAATGTGAGACATTCACGTTTATAATTTTAAAAAAACCAACAGATTTAATCAATCCACATCTCCTGGACCTAAATATGGACCTGAGTGAAACTTTCAGTTAGAAATCTATACATTTTTGAGCTTTTAGTACATACGCCCCCTCAAAAGTATCCAGCAACATGTACACCTTTGAAAAATATGCACATACAAATGCATTCATTTTCAAAATGTGCTTGAACATGCTTTGGTCAATGTTGGAATGTTTCAGGCATAAACTGTGTTTTAAAATGTGCACACAAATGGAATACATTGGCGAATACCTTGTGGAAAAAATAGCATGACTTTACACATGGACTGTATTTTACTCGTATCTTATATAAAATAGCATGCTTCTGTAGAAACAGGATGAGCCAACAATCTTGGCATGGCTGGAACTGACAGGTTTGTTTGTTTGTTTGTTTGTTTATTTATACATTCATTTATATCCCTCCGACTACTGTAGTATCAAGATTCCTCCCTCCTACACAGGATACAAGCCTGCAAACTAGGAATGGATGTTATGAGAATATTTCATCAGCGTTTCATGAACTGAGCTGACCCCAGCCCATTTCTGGTCCATATTTAACATTCAGCATCTCTTTCCATACTTGCTTACCTGGCCCCTCATGTCATCATATGAGGTTTTTCTCCAGGTGTCTCTGTTAAATAAAGTAAGCTACAAGAGAGAAAAGTTTTTCAATGGTGGTGACTTGTCTGGTACATACATTGTGACTGTTCAGAATCACGTGATTGCTTTTTCTTTTATTTTTTTCCCCAGGCATCTTAAATGTTTAAGGGTTTCACACTGTTTTATCCCTGCTTCTGGATTTACTTCTGACAATATTATGGGTTGTTGCTGGTTTTGCATTGTCCTTATCTGTCCTGCTTTATCTTATGTGTTTTATAGTTTTACTGCTATTTTGCATATTTATGCTTTTCATTTGTACAGGTATTTTAATGTAATGCACACATACATACATATATACATACATAAACATTATATTTGACTTGCAAAATTCACATAGGCATCCAAGGGGGCTTTAAGTTCAGAATAAGAGGCCCTTCTAGAAGGTTTCCTATCAGGGGAAATGCAGAGAGAGTTTTCCAGATGGTGTCCTGTCTGTGAATGGTTCTTCCAAGAAAGGCTTAGATTGTGCCTAGTTTAATGTCATTTTGGTGCTAGATAAGGAACTTTTAGAGAACAATCTTAAAGGGAAAACACCTGAATTACAGAGTGCCCCAGTATCAGAATCTTCAGTCTATTGCTCTGCTGGGCACTTGCCAGAATTCAGGTGGGGCAGGGGTGGGGAGAAGTAAAAGCAGATTCAGTTTTCAGCTTCCCTTCTCCCCCCAGGAAGTTGCTATGTCCTTGCTGTTGGTCTAAATATCTCCTTGTGTCATCATGGAGAACGTATTGGCATGGGCATGCCTGTGGGTCACGATCCAAATGATTTGCCACACTCTTAGTGTGCCCTAGATGCATCTGTGGACAAATCCACTAAAGACATCTCATGCTTTCTAAATGAGACTTATTTTCAGTGTTCTGACTCATTTGGAGAGCTTCTATGGATCAAGAAAGTTCTCCTTTTCATATTATGATCCTCCATGAGCAGCAGGTGACAAATGCAACAGAGGAGAGGGATGGGAGCTGAGGCTCTTCTCATCAAGCATTTGCCCTAGTCAGATTTATAATATTTTGTCTGAATATGTAGATGTACATTTGCATGTACAAACACACACACACACACACAAAGTTGGCTATTAATTTCATGTTTATGTGAATGATGATGATATTTGAAGAACATTTTGTGAAGAAAAAACAAAAAATCATCCATTGTTTTATCAAAAACTTTGTTTTAATGTTTGACACCCTGGAGGAACACATTGAACCATCAGAGGTTTTCAAATCTGAGGCATCATATTCCCTAGAGCAAGAAAACTGATTCAACTACATTTTGATATATTTTAAGGAAAGAATGAATATGAAAATATCCCCAAAATACCAAGAAAAAGAATAGTCATCAAAGGAAATATCTGCAATACATTTTTAAAGGAGCACATGAAAGCAATCATTTAGGGCAATTAAATTATGCTCCTACTGAAAGCATAGACACATAAATTAATAACCATATATTAATAGCCATAAATAAATAACTGTAAAAGCAAAATGAGCATACTCATCTGAATACTTCATTTATCTTTTTCATCTACAGTGGCACAGCCACCTGCTGTTATCAACATATTCTAAAGTGTAATCATTTTATCAATGCCAAATGACATCTAGTTTGATTGCATATAAGAAAGATCACTAAATCAAAGCACACTAACCCCATAAAATATTCCACATTTAAATATAGGATAGAAACAACACAATGTTTAGAAGAAAACCCTGCAGTTTATCACCACATGGAATATGAGTGACAAATTACACAATCTGACAGATGTTGGCAATGTCAAGTTGTTAGCTGAGGAAATAAAGCTGTGACTTAAACAAGCTGGTTTATGTTTCCGGTTACCCAAGTCCGTGACCCTTGACTATTAAGGAAGTATAATTTCTTAATGGTAATTGATCAGATTCATCAACTGTTCAGAATCATGTGGAGTATGTGGGCAAGACTCATCAGCCAAGTATCAAACATAAATATTTTGGGAGCACATAGTATCTGAATTCTCTTCCAGTTTCCCTGGACATTGCTAAATTTTCAAAGGTCAGGAAAATACTTTGGGAGAAACACCTCATCTGAAATTCTAAAATGCAGAATTAATGAACACCAGATTTCAGTGTCTTAAAACTAGCTAGGATACCACATGGAATTATGTGCTAAATCACACCAAGATAAGCCACAGCAGGCTGGTTGTTTATGGAACAAAGCATGGTGCAGCTGACAGATGATCTGGCTCACAATCTTGTTCCATCTTGCTTCTCCAGCTGGTTTCCCAATGTCCTTTGCAGCACTACCAATGAATCTGTCCTATGTCCCTTTCCCTGTTCCAATCTCTACCCACTATCATTCACTGTCATTTTTCCCCTAGAGCCTGAAAAATGCATAACTTGATTTATATTCATTTTTGGCCCCTGCTGATTTTTTAGAGTTTGCAAGGGTGTGTGTGATGAGGTGAGGTGAATTGGGCCATGATAGTGGGTAGTAGAACTGGTGCCTATTTCGTCTGTCCTTTTCTACTGCCTTTGCTACCCAGCCATGATATCAACATATATTCCTCATTTTTTAAAAGTGCAAAATGGAGAGACTGGTGATTATATACAGATTCCATGGCTGGAAAGTAAACGAAAGGGGAAATTTCATTATATCTCTCCTCCCACTTACTTCCCAGACATGACACATTAATATATTTCCCCTCCACTTATTTGTTTAGTGACTCATTTCCACAGCACATGTTGGGTCAGGTTCATTAGGTTAGAATGGCATCATAGCCCATCATGATAGCCCTAGAATAAGCCATGGGTTGTCAGGCTGGCTTGTTGCCCCCAAATAAGCCACCCTATTGAAAGCAGTCTGGATTTGGATGACATGGCAACCCACCATGGCTTGTTATCTATTATGGGGTGCAATGTCGTGCAAATCCAGGCAATGTGCAGTTGTGACTATTTCAGAGGAAATTAGCATGTGAAGCAGCTTTCATTTAGTTTATCACAAACATTACCGCATTGCTAGCTTCCTACTTCTATTTCTCTGCATAACATTTTTTGACCTGTTTGGTCCCATTTGTTCTAAATAATTTCTAAAACAGAAAAAGAATAAACATTTAGCTTGTATAGTTCTCTCCTGTTTCTCTGCAAGTCCCACTGAGCTATTTCTAGAGTATAATCATGACTCCTGTCAGCTTTCCTTTTTGCCTGTCTAAACTGGATGAGCTTCTTTAACCTTGTCTCATATGATAAGTTCTGTGTTCTCCTGCTTACATTAGTAGTTCCTTTTTCTATTTGTCTTAGCTACAATGAAACAGCAGTTATGCTAGGTATCACACCTGAATCTCACATATCTAACAGATGAAAGCAGATACTTAATTAGAATAGGACATATAAATATCATTATAATGCAAACCTGTTGTGGGCAAAATTGAAGTGATTAATTCTGATGGGAAACAGGAAAAGGAGCCACATTGTATATCCTCAGTAATCTTCCTACCGTGCTTATTATCCTAATGCTTTTCAACTTTCACTGCACACTTAGAAACCATGGCATAGGTGCTGGGATGGCTAATTAAGACGCATGCTGAAGATTGCAGAGTGTGGAGTAAAAACGAAATGGAATGAAGACTATCATTTTCATGGACAGTTCTGCTAATTTGTGGATGGGGGAGAGAGTATGAACCCTCTGCTCTTCTATCCTAAGATGATGCTATTTGATTTAGTAGACCCAGAGGACCTTTCGGCAGCAGTGTGCTGAATGAAGAAAGCAAATGCAAGAGCACATGGGGCTGGGAATTAGTTCAGGAGAAGTTGGAGAAATGTAGGCAACATGCTCATTTTAAGTGTCAGGCCAATCCACAATCCTAAAGGAACCTTAGCTGTTGCTGAACAACAACTCCTAGGATATATGAGAAAGAACATTATATTCCTTAGTGGAAGTTCTTAGGGTACATAAGTAAATTAACAAAAAGCTTTTGTTTTGTTTTATTAAGACTGACAATGCTTAGAAGTGTCCAAGAACATACATAGGGTGTCTTATGCTTGTTTACTAGTAGGTGCCAAAAGTGTTCCTGGAAATATGTATTACTGGAAATGTTCAGCAGAACTATAAATATATGTTAGCCCAATGCAGGCATTCAACATTTGTAACCATGGAGCGCAAGAAAGCTAAAACAAGGAAGCCTAATTAGATCTGACAGAATGACGCCCTGGAACTATTATGATTGGACATCCTAAGTACAGAGTTCTTTTGAGAATAATAATTGGCTTGTTCTATTGTGTGTATTTATAACCTTACACTTAAATTATATATTTTTCTTTAAACATCACCCCTGTACAGGCTGGCTGCATTCATCATGTCGTATTTATTGTCTTATAACAACTAGAGGAAACTTGATTTATATTGTAATGTTTTTGCAATGGTCATCAAAACAATATGGGAGATCCAGAATTTGCCTGCCACAGAGAGAAGGACTCCTTCGTTCCATGGAGGACTTGTGACCAAACAATGGAATCATCACTTCTCCCTTTCCATGCAGTGCTCTGAACCATCCAGAAATATGTTCTGGTTGGAGGGCTGGGGGACACTCCAGAACATTAAGTGAGTTAGTGCTGGCAGTGTGAAGGGTAGATGGAAATGGGAAGAAATTGCCTCTTTCTCTTTCTGCCAAAAAGCAGTATTCTGGGTCAAACTGTGCTCAGGGGGTGGTACTATTGGCAGAAAGAGATGTTGGATCCAAACCAAGAACTGGAAACTGTCAATTAGTAGAAGCTGACATGTGAAAGAATGTCTGTTGTCTATTATATTCAGTCAATACAGTATCCCTGCTCCAGTTTGTACATTTTCAGGGCTAGTCATTCTTTTTCATATAGTGCTAGAGTGGGGATAAACAAGAATTTTGTTTTATTTTTTTAACCAAACAATGCTCCCTTTGCACCCCTGATTTAAGCATAAACATATATCTTTTTGGATAGAACTCATATATGGCTCAGTTTGCAATTACTTCTGAAAATACATTCCACAGAAAAATGTGTGTTTTAAAAATATATGTTGTCATGCTTTATTCAATGGGGAACCATTATAAAAATGTGCACCCAAGTGCACACATTCCCTATCTGAACATGCTTTGGTATCCTAATCAGAAGGGCCAATGTTCTAGAAAGCTGTCCTGAATTTGACTCTCAGGTAGAATGAGCCAGAGTGCAATGCTGTAAAAGCCTAAAACACCCAGCTCATGCCCTAGCCTGGTTTCTATCTAAACTTGCATGGGAGTGAGCCTTAAATGATCTAGCAGCACAATCCTTTACAGACTGACTGCAGCATAAGCCCCAGTTAGGGAACGGGGGTTCCTTGCATGCAATGATATACTGAATTGCCACTGCTTGTATTAAATATTTTTTCTGATTAACATTACTTACATTGTATAAATGTATTGTGCATTTTTTCATTTACTCTTGGGTTCATCCAATTAAACATTTTTAATTATAAAAAGTATTTGATTTACAATAAAGAACAAACATCTGAAAGTGCTATTAAAATCAGTGCACATTTGATTGATGACCTATTTTCATATGTTCTATTCCTGTAAATAATTAAATTAGTAATTGATCTGCCAATTTCATTTATTACTATACTACTCCCTGTTTTGCTCCTCTCATGCTGCCAAACTAGGATTAATTGAACTAAGGCCTTCTTGATCCTGAATTATAATCACTGTTGGAATGGAGCACATTTTACATTCTGCTAATTTGGGTGTGGTGTGTTGGTTCCTAGGGTTGCATATTGGTTTCTCAGTCCAAATTTGGCAGATTCAGAGATCTAAGATTCATTGGAAGTAAAGGGGCAAAGGTCATTCAAATTTCTCCTAAATGAAATGGAGTTTTCCCAAGGCTTTCTGAGCAGCTTGAGAGACAAAGAAACAGACAGTGGTCTCAAAAATGTATACATTGGCCCCTAAACTCTCCCTTTAAGGAAAATGCCAGGGTGGGATGAATGCAATGGCAAGAGAAGGTTTATGCAGTTTTTTTGACGGAAGAGGTCAGCTTTGAAATGGAATTGATTGTGAACAGTAGATTTGCAGACTATTCTGAATTAGTTGAAGGAGGATAGAACTTGGTCATTGCCACTAGGTGACATTTTTAATCAACAAGAATGCTGGTAGAGAATACCAACAGCTCACTCTCCTTGTAAGAATCAATAAGTCAACATGCATGCACGTGCTCACAAAACCATTTTTCCTAGCAAGTGTTCATTTGCCCTGATGTTATATTTAAATATTTATGCTCTAAAAGACAATGCATATCTTTGCATTCATCATATAAGCATATTCTACAGATGAAAACAAAACAACTTGAAATAATATTCATATAAACTAGCCTGGAATTTGAGAAGGATTCTAACACAATAGGCAGGGCAATCCTAACTTCTGACTTCTGACATCAGACCCTTCGACATATCCAGATTCCTGCTGGGTTTATGCTATACAGCAAAACTGAGGGAAAGGTGTTGGAGGAGTGTGTCCTTCCTTCCTCCTTTCCTGTTCCTTTTCTTCTTCACCACCACCACCACCACCACCACCACCATCAGCTTCTGTCTGTCCCTCTCTTTCTCTCCCCCTCCTTTCCCTCTCTCTGTCTATCTTAATATTCAGCTTGGAAGCTTCAGGATTAGCACAAAACTCCTGTAAGACTAAGGCTGAAGCACGCAAAACCAAGCCCCTGATCTACCCCCCTTTAATATGATGTTGGAGCTCTGATGCTTAGGTGTTAAGTGATGTGAAACTTTCCCTGGCACTGAGACAAGTGATCAGCATTGCATCCCCACTGAGGAGGGAAAAATTTTCTCCTCTTTTTGTTTTCTGAGGGAAAGATCAATTCTGTCCTATGGTCACTGGGATACCCTCTCCATGACTGTAGGACTACAGCCTTCCCATGCTGGCTGAGAGAAAGGGAGTTCTAGTCAAATATATCTGGAGGTCATCAAGTTGGGAAGAGCTGGACTAGACTATTTTGAAATGTTGCATGCAGTTTTCTGTATCTCTGAATATAGAGATAATTTTGTGAATAATTTCACTCATCTCTGCCAGGAAAGTGCATCCAACATCTCCCAAAACTTTTTAAAAAATATACTTCAAGTATGTTAGTTGGAAAGGATTATATGTTACTACTGAATCATCTTATATAAGCAAATTTTAGATGAATTTCCATTGTGTTTTTTTCACATATAATCCCAAAACATAAAATTACATCAGATGCCTCCTCTTTTAAAAATCTTTCTTCTATTAATCCTCCATTTCCCATCAGAAGCTTCTTTTTTAATTTTCAGACTAAAGCAGCTTTACTGGTTTATTGTGCCTTTACAGTTTTATCTTCTACACAATTTGTTGGTTTAAAGTATTCTGATCTTCTGTCCTTGACATTGTATTGTGATTTAAAATTGTGAATGACCTGGACTATACAGTATAGATCAACCCGAAGAGCCTAAAGTCTTCACCTCTGCTATTTTTAATCCAATATCTATTCTTGCAATTATTATGAGGAAAATTTGTTACCTTTTTGGATGTATAAATTGGCCTTTATCCACAAAGAATCCCTAGGATGCCATAATTTTATCTTGTAAAATTACAAGATAAGAGGTATAAAAGGTATTCACCCAGAAAAGAAATAAATATCTCCCTTATAAAAAAAATATGGGACAAATAGGAGCATTTTGATCTGACACTAAAAATAAAGTAAACCATTCTCAGGAGGCATTCCAAATCCAACATGCCACCACAGAGAAGACATTCCATTTTGTAAATGAATAATGTATTTCTCCCACTGATGGTGCCCAAGAAAGGGACTCCTTTCAAGATATTAATGTACAGGTAGGAGAAAGATCCAAGGCGTATAATGCTTTAAAGTGGTCAACCAGCACCTTGAATTGGACTTGGCTATCAATGTAAGAATTGGTGTAACAGGGCTCTATCTTGGTAAACCTGTCAGGATTCTAGCAGATAAATTTTGCACTTTACCTTTGCAGAACCACTTTCAAGAGCCATCTCAAAGATAGTACGTCAGAAATATCTGAGCTGATGGTTCCCAGGGCATGGATCACCATGGATATTCTTATTTAACTGATGGTGTTAACCAAATCAGGTGAAAGATATTCTAGGCCACAGGGCTCACATGCATTATTGTGATGATATTGGATCAAGGCTCACCTCTGTGTTGCACACCAGGGCTTTTATGGCACTGCCTCCCTATACACAACATATAACATGGACATCCCAGACCAAGGAAGCTCCTACTCCTACAGTCTTGTCAGGATTTAGCTTTTGTTTAATGGGTAACATCAATCCCATTATGCAGTCCAGACTGGAGTTCAGCAACTCTTAAACCACACCTGCTTGAGGTGATGCTGAGAAATACAACTTTGTACATCATTGTTCAGATGACACCTCATGCCAGAGCCCTGGATGTTCTTAGCTAGCAGGTTTATATCACTTAGACAGAGTTGGGGACACAGTGGAACCTCGCTGAACCTCACTGCTCAAATGCCTTTTGAAGCCACTAGTGTCAGTGAAGCAGCATATCACTGTAGCCCACAACTCCAACCCACTGAGTCAGTCCATCAGGATACCATGGTTGATGGCATCACAATCTACTAAGATAAAGCTTAGTTATCATGGTGACAAGAGATGTTTCAGGGTAAAAGACTAGCTTAAACTCAGATTGGAAAGGGTCTATATAATCAGTTTCATCCAAAAGCACCTGGAACTAGTCTGTCACCAAATCCTCAAGGACCATACCCTCAGGCACATAAACCGGGATATTTGTGACCAAGTAAAAGTAGTTGCATTGAATGACAGATTCATGATAGATTTCATAGATTCAATGAAAAATGGAAAAATAGGTAGTTTTGTATTCTTTAGAAAGGAAAGAGACCAAAATTTGTGCAGCTTTAAAGAATATAATTTCAGAAAATGTTTCTCTAGTTTATTTTTTAAATGGGAAGGAAGGTGAGAAGGGCCTCTTATGCTTGCTATGTATTGATTCTAGTTTGAGTCCTGTGTGAGCAGAAAGTTCTAAAGAGAATGAATGGGATGTCAAAATAATGTAACAACATTTAAACTGAGCTGCCCTTCACTGTACATAGCATCATGGCTATCTACAAGATGTGGCTTATCTATTATGGATATCAAGCTTCTCCATTTAATAAAATCTCCAGGAGTTCAATAATATTTTTCTATGCTTCAGCTCCTTTCATTAGCTGATTTATCCAAATGCCTTATATGCAAATTCAGATAAATCTCGTGTATGCGAAGAATAGCTTACAGAAGCCCAATTAATTGGATTTTTCCCCTGTTGTGGAATTCAACCAGCAAGCTAACCAGGTTCTCCTAATAGCACTGGGAACATTAGCCTGAGTGTCCATTTCCCCACCCTTCTCTTGAGAGCTAAATCGGAATGCAGAAGCTCAACCCTCAGTATCCTCAGCATCTGAACAAAGCACTGACCTGAACATCAAATAGTAGGCCAGAGTCCACAACAACAGGGGAATTAATAGACGATGGCAAGACTCCACTGAGTCAACTTGTCATTTCCATAATTTGTTTATTAAAAGTCTGGTAAATGCTTGAATTACTTGGAATAAACTGCCTCTCAGTTTCTGTGCCTAACCTAATTAAGTAATTATTTGAATTCAGAAAGCGCTCACAGAACAAAAATGCAATTGGCTTTCCATTTTTCCTGCAATGCAAACTGTTAATGAAAACCATATGGACCCAGAGAAGGTCTCTGATGGTTTTGAGTAAGACACATTGCAGATATCATGTGAAAATAACATTGTAATGATTGTTGAACTGAATATAAAATGAATTATATATTGCTGAATAGGAGATGTTTTTTCACACTCAGATGGTGTAATGCTCAGAGCTGCACTTGCCAGATGAAAATTGCACAACTAGGTACCTGGAGATTAATAAAGAAACTGAGCTGTGTTTTGAAGAGGGTTGAATACTGGCATTACATTAAACCTTGTACCTTTCAAAGCTCTAGTACTGAGGTATGCGGCCCTCATGAGCTTGGAGCCAAGTTAGCTGAAGGATCATGTAATTCCAGATTTATTGACCAGGATATTAGCATACATTTGTAGGCCCTCACCTGAGTCTCTGTCAAAGCAGGTGAAGTAGGTGACTAAGGGGGCCCTTTCAGTGGTGGCACCTCATTAATGGAAAGTCTTTCCTAAACAGGCTAATCTGGTGCCTAAATTGTGCACTTTGGGGCACCCTATGAAGACCTTTAGATTTTCCAAAGGCTGTGCCTTGTTATATTTTATGGTTTTAAGATTTATTCTGTGAACTGTCCAGAAGGTTTTGGCAATGGATTAAATGAATTAATACACATTCATCAGTTTGTATCAAGGCTAGCTGTGGTAGTGTTCAGTGAGTGCTTAAGAGGGCAATCCAGCAGATGGTGGTGGAACTTTAGATTCCCAGATCTTTGGCTGGAAATAGAGTGGCTGGCTAGGTAAGACTAGAACTGCACTGGTTGCTCTCCCATGGTGAGAAAAGCAGCATCAGAAAAGAAGCAAAGGGGGTGCTCCAGCAGATGTGAGGTGAGGGGAGGGGAGCGGAGTGGGGCCAGCAGTGCTCCAGCCCCCTTTTCTCAGTGTCCAAAGCACTGCAGCCAGATGGCTGACCTGCAGAGCAAGGCGAGCAGGGAGCAGAGGACTGGATTTACCTCTGCTTCCATCTCTGAGGGATGCTTGTGAGCCTAAACAATCTCCTAAGCCAAAGTCAGCTGGTACAACCTTAATTACCTTTGGGCACCCAGTGAAAACCATCTTATTTAGGATGCCAATGTAATAAAACAAACAAACAAATACTGCTCAGGATTTGGGCCTAGGATTTATTTTTATGGTATATAAACATTAATGTTTATTCCCCCCACCCCACTCTTCCATTCCCTGGGAAATACCATTTATATCTCACTTTTTAGTGTTTGGGCTCCATATTTATATTGCATTTTATTCTTTAAATCTATGTTATTGGACAGTAAAGTATATAATATATACTTTGTAAAATGAATGAATGAATGTAATGATGGATGATATCTCACAACTTCAGAATATCCTGGACTATTAATATTCTTTCTCTCCCTTTCTTTCTCTTAACAAGTTCACTACTCTGTCCAGGTATTGCCTCAGGGCATCCTGCGGTGATGGACCTACCACAGAAATCTGATAGCAAAATTTTAACAGTATCATGAATATCATGTTTCCTCCATAATTTAGTAAAATGTAAGGTTGAAAGGATGATATGGTTGTGGTTTTTAAGATCTCATGGGTGTGGAAATTTCCACTATTTCCTCCATCCCCCATCACCACCTTTGTATCGCACCATTCCCTACACAATAGGGAATTATTCTGTGCTAAAAAAGGACACACATATCAGTAATAAGAATAAGACAGATAACAGGTTCTAGGTTGTGAACGGAGTGAAATAACTTTCATTACCATCCCACTGACATTAGACATTTCAGAACTGAAATGGAAGACAGATAAAGAGAAATATAAAATATATAATATGGGAAAGCTGTACTACTTTTATCCACACTATTTCTGAACTTGACATTGGATATAGCAGGACCTCACAATACTAATTATGAGATTTAACAACAATCTTGTCCTCAAGTTCTTAAAGCATAAAACCACGCTAGGCTATCAGAATTCTGAAGAGTTTCCAGGGTTTTTACAGGTAGCCATCAGCGCACTCTTTGCTCTTCAAATTATTTTCCTTATTATCAGTGAGCTGCTTCCTGCTTAATAAGTCAGGAAAAGAAATGCAGAAACTGTGCAAAGAAAATTATTTTCCTTGAAACTACTCTGTTGGTGGATTTGCCTACTTAACATGGTGTGACAGCCTGAAGTACTTGAAACTGTCTGGAGATATACACAAACCATTAAAATCTTCACGAAAAGCAGCATTTGAAATAATAGCAAGCATCAATATCTCCTAGAAAAATGCAAGGCACTAAAATATTAATAAGAAAACAGCTGTTTAATAGCATCCTACAAAACATTTACAACATGTTGGTGATATTTATAAAAGAAAAGAAGTTTCATTATATTTGAGGGGGAAATGATGTCCTGTTGTTTTCTAGGACACACACAAAACATGAATCTAAAACAGAAGGTGTAATATTGAGCTACTTTTAAATTTTACTATTGTAGGGATGAATCTGATGTTCTTGTGTGTACTGTTTGAAGCACTGCCTTTGACAGCTTTCAGCTAAACAAATACTAGCTAAAGCTGCTTATTCTGTCATTAATGTATTTGTCTGCCTTCAGAGGATTGACTTTTAAGATTCACAGTAATCTTAAGATTCACAGACGTACAGTGGCAGTCATGATCCATGTCTGAAGTATACTATTCATAGATTGATTCTATTACAATTACTTGGAAGTAAGCCCCATTAATTGCAACTGGGCTAAATTTCCCATTTAGGGTGCTAATAAGGTATATTATGTTTCCAGTTTTTACCAGATGTTATCCATATTCCATAAGATAATATTTAAAAGTTATCATTTGTGTCAAATTACAGTGTAGCTACAAAGAACATGTGAAGAAAACATAAAAAGGATGACTGAAGTGATCAATGCAGCTTTTCTCTCCCTGTGTAAATGAGGCATTTTAAAGTGTTTGTTTAACAACCATCCAAGAAGTGGCATTCCTTGGGCATCTTACAACATATAACAAAACATTTTACATCCCAGAATCATTAAAACAATTATAAAAAGGAAACAACTACAAAATCACATCAACAACAGATAATGTATGCCTAAACCAACCATGATAAAACATAGCTAAATACAGGATTGAAACATCAATTTTTAAAGCCTGTGAGAATTAATAAACATCTTTGCCTGATACCAAAATACATCTAAGAAGGAACCAGGTGAGACACTCTTGGGGAAGGCCTTCCAAAAGTGAGGAGTTAAGTTAAAAAGCTTTATTTTCTTGTAGCTACCTGCCCCATCTTAGACAGGAAGTGCATTTGCAGAAGACACTCTGATGGCCTCAAGGAATAGGTAGGTACATATGGTTGTGGACAATATTTCTAGGATGACTCCTAGCAGATCAGGAATAATGCAATAAATGCCCAGTACTTCATAGACAATCAATGGCACCAGGCTATACAATTACATTACTGAAGTCAGGTAAAGTGAGTGAGGAAGTTGTAATATTAACAGGAGAACCTTTCTTAAGGAGCAAATGAAAAGAAATTGGGATGTCTTTTGAGAGACACATTGTTAAGTAACTGTCATTAATGCTGGCTTAGTCCTTCTGCTGGATTTATTGAATATACTATTCCAATCCTCATGAACTGTTTGTACTCAACAATGGTATTGTTATTATAAAAGGAGAAACTAGGCTTCTAAATATCCTCTTGCAGCAACTGTCCAAATAAATAAATACAGTTGAAAATGGTGGCATCTTTAAAAAAAAGGCCAAATTAATATGATTCTATTACTTTACTGTAACTGTTTTATTTAACACTTTCCATTGCATTATTTTTTAAATTCTTGATCATAAAGCTCTGAACTTATAAGATAATCAGAAATAAGTGTTTTCACATAAAATATTTCTTCAGCTACTATAATCAAGTAGAAGTGGAGGCTATGCTATTAAAAACTAATTCTTCTACATGTTGTCCTTCCTCTCCTTTTGGGACTGATAACTTGCTTATCTGTGGCTGATTCAGGGGTGACATCTTCACATAGCTTCTTCCTGGAGATGTTATCAGCTTGACACCAAGAACAACTTTTCAAGTTAACTGCTATCTTTAGATATGATTTCCTGCATTTTTGTGACTGAGATGTTCATTTGTCTAGAGGTTTTTTGTTTAAATTTATTTTTGTTTTTGTTTTTACACATGTACTGTTTTCTTAATGAGAAATTGATGAATGACGACATCTGGTAAGGAGCAAAAACATATGGTCTAAAGAGCTGTTTCTACAGAGGTTAAACTTGGCTTTGTGGTTTTCTCTGGTTGCCACTATGATTGACAGGATCATAAAATAAATCACTCATTCCTCTCCCCTCTGAGCTGGTCCTCTGTATCATCAAAGACACTAGGGGGTAAATTTGCAATGCGGTGCATAAGGAATTAGACACGCAAGGTCCATTAGCATAAATGGGATTTGTGCACCTAATTCCCCACACACCATGCAGAAAATCTACCCGTAGGATAAAATATTAATGTTTTCTTCATTCCAGTTTTCATTTCAAATGTAATTGTAGTGTGTGTGTGTGTGTGTGTGTGTGTGTTAACAAGAGGAATGCCTGTTAAATTTCCCACAATACTGTTTAAGAGAGCTTGGTAGTGATGCTTAAAAGAAGGAAAGAGAGGCATATCTATTAGAAGCAAAACGAGAAAAAGAGAACAAAGGAGACCTAGGATGCTCTCCAGGAGAACGACCCAACAATTCCAGCTGCTACAACAAACTCCCCCTAAGGATGTATGAGAATTCTGTTTCAGTTCATGAAACAGCAGAAGTTTTTATTTGCTTATTTATTTCTATATCACTCATAGCTGAAGCCACTTTGTTTGCAACCCTGAATGTGAACACACTTTTGGGAGTCCCTTGCTCAGCCAAAGTTTGCAGAGTCCCCAGCTTGTGGCTGCACTCAAACAATGCACTTCTAGAATTACTCAGCTAAAATGTATGGGGTTTTTTTTGGGGGGGGGGGGATCAAATGCATTTTCATGCTTTATTCCAAATGATTTAAAATCATGAAAATCCACATGCTCACGCTTTAGACAATATTGAGAAAGTACAGTGTATATTTAAAACATGTTTAATATGTGATTTTAAATTTTGTATTGTAAACCTTTAATGATGTTTCAATATGCTTTTAATACAATGTAACTTTTGTTATTTTTTAAATGTACTTTCTGAACTGCTCAGAGAGCCTTGGCTGTTGGATGGCATAGAATTTAAAATAAATAAATGTGCACTTTTAAAAATGTGCACTTTCTCAATTTTTAAAGAGAAAAAAAAAAGGAAGGAAGGACAGAAGCACACATTCTGCAATTGGAGCAAGATGAAAATCAGAGAGCCTCAACCTTTCCAAGCCTTGCTGATTCTTCCATGCTTAAATGATTCCAACTTGTTGGCTTTTCCTTGCATGTTCTGAAATCATATACATGCTTTTGTCCCATACAAAATCCTGATGCTATTCATGGCATACCTTTCATAACATTAGATAAGGTAATAAATTAATTTTATGTTAAAATGTGCAGTTTAATCATAGGTACAAATCTAGTACAGACCTTTTAAAATTTCTTAGTCATAATATACAGTGGTACTTCGGCTCACGAACACCTCAGTCGTGAATAGGGTCGTGAACTGAAATTTCGGAAAAATTTTGCCTCAGGTCACTAAGTCCACGTCGGGTGACAATCGTGATCGCTGCTGTCTTCCCTGCATGGGTGAGATCGCAGTCGTACTCGGGGGAGATGGCCGCGATCATGCCTGTCCTTCTTGCCTGAGTGCAACCGCAATTATGCCCATCTATGGCCACAATAGCGGTTGCGCTCGTGCAGAGAGGATGGGCGTGATCGCGGTTGTGCTGTGGGGGAGATGGCCGCGATCGAGCTGGGTGGGGGAGTTGGCTGCGATCTTTGTTGTTGTCACTTTGCTTCAAATTTTCGTGAGTAAAAAAAAAATAATAGTTACAGAACGGATTAACCTTATTCACATTGAACCTTAAGGGGAAATTTGACTTGGCTCACAACCAATTTGGGTCATGACCAGAATCATAGAATGGATTAAGTTTGTGAGCCAGGCACTACTGTATAAGCAGCAACTAGATTACTGAGCAATTTTCTGTGGCTTTCTTTCACAGGGTTGTATCGGAAAGAACAGCATTAGCAGCAGTTTTATTTCTTCTAGCCCAAATTGCTCTAGAAGGGACGAGTGAGAGAGGAGGCACCCTTGTGTGAGTAGAAGTCTTCTCTTGTAGAACTGGACTCAGTTCACTGAAGTAACATCTATTCTGTCCTTTGCAGGAAATCCAGCACCATCTTAATAAGAACATTTCTATAACTAGTTCTAAATGCACATGCACGCACGCACACACGCAACACACACACCCTGTATTGCACAGAGGTATGTGAGGATTAAATAGGTGAGAATTTTACATAAAAGAGATCTTGGAATACTGAAGACAGGAATGCAAACAGCTCTTTTTCCGTAGTAGTTGATAATGTATTATGCTGATATCCTACAAAGATGTGCAAAGAATGGGACATGGAAAGGGTTGTGTTGGTTTTCCTGCGGCTGACATTAAATCATAGCACTGAATTACTCTGGCATTAGAAATAGCCCTTGTGTGCCTTTAGAGTTTTCCTCAATCATTATGCTGGGAGAACAATTGAATTCTTCATTGGCTTTTCCACCTCTATTTCTCCCTTACTGTGCCCTGTATCTTTCAATTAGGCACGGGCAGATCTGTCAGGCTAAATCTTGTCAAAGTTCTAGGTCTTCCACTACAAAAGAACCTGGTTCTGAACAGGTTTTTCCCCTGGAAGCATATGTTTGTATTTCTTGTGTGATTTTTTTAAAAAAAGTTTGCAGTTTTGCACATGTTTTTCATGTGTACATATTTTTGTATAGATATACCTTTGGCTATGTTTTCAGAATTTTCAGAATGTCCCAGCTTTATTTCCATGTTGTCTAACACCTTTCCCTTCTTTTGCAAAGTGCTTCACAACCATGGAAATGTACAGATTTCTGGTCATAAGCTGCTCATACACTCAGTTTCATGTAAAGTTCTGGAAATGAAAATGGCATAAATCAAGCATCGGGGCAAGGACTTTAGAAGAACTGGGACCACTACACTGAGAGTAGTTTTTCTGAGTAGGTACCGATTGGGGCATGAATTCATATGGAACCCAGAGACATGCTGTCCAGTGACCTCATGACCAGACAGGATGGTAAAGGAGGAAGGTGCTCTTTCAGTATGTAAACCTTAAACCTGGTGCATGATAAAAAAAAAAAAAGGCAGCACCTAAGAGCAGGTGGGTTGCTGCATTCTGTACTAGTGCCAGCAGCCCGGCTGCTCTTAGATGCTGCCTTTTTCTGGATAGCTCCCCTTTTGTAGCTATCCCTGCCCAGGGATGACCATAGAAGGCATGCATGTCATAACTGGTAAAAGGCTCTGTCAGATATTAATGTTATGTGGGAGTCTAGCAATAATGATGGATCCAGGAGTGCGCCCAGACTAAAGACCTGATTTTTTCAAATAGAATACAATTCCCATCTTGCCAGGTTTCCACTTCAGTTTATGGGGTTTCATCCACTGGGTCTAGACAGTCATTCAGGATGTGCGCACTTTCACCTGATTCAGATGTTATAGCAAGACAGAGCTGTGTGTCATCAGCATACCGATGGCATTAGGTGCCAAAGCTTCTAATGACTGTTACCAGCAGCTTCATATACATATTGAGCAACACTGGGGCAAAATGGTGCCCTGAGCCACCCCATCACTCAGTTGCCAACAGATCAAGGAATAATGACCCATTATTATTCTCTGAAATTGATCCTGCAGGTAACACTAGAGCCACTGTAACACGATGTCTTCATTGCCAAGCCTGCAGGGTCAGTCCAGGAGAATATCATAGTCAATGGTGTTGAATGCCATGGAGGATTCAAGCAGAATTCACAGGATCACATTCTCCCTGTCCTTTCTCAATCAACCCTGAGAAGCTGATTCAGTGCTGTAACCAGCTCAAAACCCAGACTGATGTGGGGCTAGATCACCAGTATCTCCAAATGGTGCCTGCAAATTTGCTCTCCAGCCCTCTCAAATACCCTTCTTAAGAAAGGGGAATCTGGGTGGAAATTGCACTGAGTCAGAGTGGCTTTCTTCACTCACATTCCTGCCTCCTAAAGAATAGCAGGAACTACCCCTTCACAGGAAGATGTATTTACAACTTCTTAGCTCATCCAGTCATATTCCTTCAGCTTGCCTTATTAGCCAGGATGAGCAAGAATCAGGAAGGAATGTGGTTGGGAATACAATTGTGCTGTTGCATATGGGAGATGCTGAAACAAATGGTTAAAAATACATCTGATGCATACAGCTCTCTCATTCATGCATAAATTACTTCCTAAATAATTGCTAATCTGATATTGGTTTACCTTTTTATATTTTATTGAGCCATTTCTCTCTGCTTGAATGCATTACACACAGGTATTTAATTTCTGCTTCTTTCCTTCTTATTCTTTCTTTTTTAAGAGGAATTCTGCCATAGGCACTTGCTATAATACCATCCAGAATTTTCTACTTCTTTTCCTATTATAATCAACAACAATAGCAGTGTAAAAATCTGGTTACTTACTCCAGTTGATTAGTAGATTAAACAATACAAGTCTAAGAACTACTCTCTAGATATCTGTGGTGTTTGTTTCTCTTACCCTGGAAAACCTGTGTAGAAACTTTATCTTCTAATTTGGCCTTTGCCTTCAATCCAATGTTCTTATTTAATTAATAGGCCCTTATGAGAATTACATGCCATTAACATGAATAGCGCCTTCTTGTTTATTTGGTGCTTCAAATGTTCAGAGAAGAATTTTGCTCAGAGGGAACTGACTCATTCTTGTTAGTAATGTGCTGTGTGATCCTGAGCACATGGATTCAATCCACTGACACTGAAAGGAATTGTAAGAAAGTAGAAACTTCCCCAGGAATTGGTCGTCCCTCCCTAGGAAGATCCACTTCTCAAGGCAACATGTTTAGTTTGGGATGCGTGCTAAAGTCTTAGATGAGTACAATTAAACCTAGTTTGTGTTTTTGTGCAAACATTTCACTTTATACCATCCTCAGCTTTAACTGCTGCAACAGTGGAAATTTTTTGCAGGAACCTCAGCAGCAAGAGATGACATTGCCCTATGCCTGCCTGCTCCGTGCCTGCTCTGTATAACTATTTGATTAGTCACCCCTTGCTGATATTTCTATTGCACACTGTTGCACAAACATTAAATCATTCTTTATGGTGTGATGCATATCAGTAACCAAAGTTAGGAAACAGGGAAAGAACAGGGAGCAAAAATCATAGTCAAGCTGCAGGAAATGCTAAGATAGGAAGCAGGATTAAGAAAAGGAGAATACTCATGGACAGTTTTCTGTTATCTATATCATTTATATATATATAGCTCTTTTGCATGCAAAGTGTGACTATGGCACAACAGGATTACTGGGGATGAGACAGTGCTGACTGCACCCCTGGACATCCATGAACTGGAGCAGTTATCTGAAAAAAGCCGCTCATTCCAGGCATGGCTGTGGGGAGACAGGGCCAGCCTGACGTTAGCCCCCAGAGCCTGCTTGCAATAAGAGTGCATTAATTCTCTAGGATATAAACTCAGCACGGACAAAATGCAATGTAGCCAATATTTCTGAATGTTTGTCTACTAATTAAGTTTCCATTTCAAAGAAGGAAAAGAAATATGATTGTTGAAACAAAATACTGGGAGTTGGAGTTGGTTTAAATTATTCACTCCAGCAAGAAGCCCTGCATGGAATTCAGTGGGCAGAATTTTAGAGGTCCTTCGTAACGCTCCCTCATTCCACAGATACATACACAATCCCTTAAATACCATTTAAGAGAATATGGTTAGGACTTGCCCAGCCTCTAAGTCAATTCACACAACAATCCTTTCAGGTGGTGCTTTATTTTCCATCTTCTTTTGCTTTGCATTAGTAGCTTTCTGCAGTGAGGTGCCCTGTTATATACGTATTACTGCATTTCTCATGTGGTTGATGCACAATCTTACAGAAAAGTGTAAGAGCTCTCTCTCAAAATGTGTTTCACTTCTGCATGCTGGTCAGATGATCATAGGCTGTTTTAGCAATGATTTCACCTTGCAGACTCATTTTTAATTTGCTTTCTACTATCACTCTTGGAGTCGAAAGTCTTTCTTGGCGTTATCACTTTCCCAATTTTTACTTTCCAGTAGTTTGCTGTAGCAGCATTAGCCTGTATTTCCCCAGATGTATAGCATGTTGTTATTTACTGCTTATGTTTCCAGTCTCACTCTGTCTCTTGGTAGATTTTTTACTGCTTAAAATGATTTTGCCATTCTATCTATGTTCGTATAGCTTGTGCACTATTCAGTCTGTTAGGGATATAGGAAAATAGGTGGAATCCGCCTGTTCGAATTATTGGTTCATCCAGCCCAGGATTTTCTAGACTGACTGGCATTAACTGTCCAGGGTTTCAGGCAGAAGCTTTCCCCAGCTCAAGCTGAAGAAAGTGGGGATTTTATACACATCATCCTGCAAGCCCTGCAAGTGAAGGAGCAGTTTAGAAAGATCAAATATAAAATAATAACAAGTGAAATGCAAGCTGGAACCTTTTTAGTACACAAATTGCATGCACAATTACTGAACTATGGTCCCTTTCCCATATCCAAGGAGAATTTGTGAGACCTCATTGCATGCAGTTAATGGCTTGATACGTAGTGATTTATAATTATGCTTTCATTGTTTGCTGTGTCATCTGTGCAAAAGTCCTTCAGATAACATATGGCTATTATATTGCTTTTTAGTTACCTCCTTTACAGGGCAGAACTACTTCAAGTTTTCCTCATAGGACCTGGCATCACCATTTTTGATACTCTTTTCTGAACTCATTCAGTTTTCTCAATATCATTCTTAAACTACATTGCCTTGAACTGGAGACTGCACTCCAAACGAGATCTGACTAAGTCGAATAGAGTGTATTATACAACTTGGAGACTTCAGTCTTTGGATACAGTATTAAAAATATTTCAGGGTTATGTAAATAAGCCTTCTCAAGCCTTGGACCTTGGGCTTGAGTACTTCTCCCTGTCCTCCTTCCTCTGACATGAACAAGAGGAGATTTAGTTTCTGGATAAACTCCAAACATTAATTTCGAGCCAAGAACTGTTACTAGTTTGAAAGGGGGGGTGGGGGGAATGTGCAGCTCTCCAGATGTTGTTGGATTGTAATGGACATCATCCCACCATTGATTATTTGGCTAGGGCTGATGGGAGTTGTGTCCAACACCTGGAAGTTTTCATAATACATTTGAAAACTTAAGAAGATGGTAGGAAGTAGCAGCAAACAAAATATCAAAATCTGTGGTAATCAAAGAAGGAAGAATTGCACAATTTTGAATTAATATGTGAATTTGCTTGTAAGTTGCTTGTAATTTGTGTTGTGGCTGTTTACATTTTTACATTCCTTGTCCTTAACACACACTTGTAGTATAGGTACACATATCCACTTTTGTGGGTTTCTTCCTAATAAATAGAATTCACTGTCAATGAGGGCCAAAGGGATCCGACATGATTAGCTGTTAAAGCTAAACCATGACATAGACTGAACTACAAAGGACTTTTTAAAATAAATGTACTGAGTTTCTCAATGTGGTATAGCAATATTCCAGATGACCAGCTGATCCATGTTTATAGATTGATTCAATCCTCCATGAATGGCTCAAATTCTATTCAGGACATGAGATGCCACAAACTCCTTTCCACATCGTTCTCCTAGCCCAAATGGAAAATACAAGATGAAAATTCTGTATATCCTGGCAGGTTGTATGGTTACTTTACATGAAGTCGTATGGTCCCTGAGTTAGAGGAGATCAATAAATGGATCTGTAATCATGGATCCTCAATGGTTTTGCAGCCATTACACTATTGAATGGATGTTTAATTTAGATTTATTTCATATTGGATTAAGTGTCAAGTACGATATTCTTAAGTGTTGGATTTTATTGTTTGGTATTCAAGTTTGTCAAAAGATATGCATTGCGGTTTTCAGAACGATTTCAAAAAGCTAGAAAATTTGCAGATTCATAGCTAGAACTAAAACTAAGTGTGTATGATTGGTAATGTTACTAATTCTGAAATCCTGTACACATCTACTTGGGAACAAGCCCTGCTCAACACAGTGGGATTTATTTCTGAAGAGTAGTAAATTATCAGTAGAAATTGTCAACTTTGGTTTCTCTTCGTTTTTCATTCCTCATATGAAATTCTGTTTCTTTTGAACTTTGAGAATTTGTTTAATTTCATATGCAAATCCATATGTTGTTTTATATGCATTTTTCCTAATGCATGCATTTCTGTATGGAAGTTTGCCTTTATGTGTGTGAGTATGTGTGACATTTTTCTAACACAATCAACTTTTGCATGTTACTTTCACTGAAATATGCATCATGCATTTTTGTGTACATGTTTTCTTAGTGTACACATTATTGTATGCCTTTTTTGATTGGAGAACTTAAGTGAAATATTTGAAGAACTGAGAAACTAAAGGTTACCTGAGCATACTGGTTTAAACTGCAAAATTATGTGAAGCTACCTCAAAATGAGCAACTGATATCTTCTGCCTCCTTACTTCTGAGTAGGACTGTGCCAATCTCTTTGCCTGAGTGGAGGTAGAGAGCGCTAATAGGAACACATCTTTGGACAGACTTGCTTCCTGTTCCACTGCTGAGGCTTCTTCCTACGCAAAGCTTATCTATTCTCAGTTTGAAGTGTGAGTGGGCTGAACAATATTTTGATCAAGGGATCAATGCCACAAGCTTTAAGAAATCTGACCCAACCCACTTAGTAGATCATTATCTTTCATTTCACAGCTATGCACTACTGCTCAATAAAATGTTAAGCCATGAACTGAATTATTAGATAAGCATTAAGAATAGATAGAAAAATAACACCCAATTATCAAGATTCAGGGAATGATTGTGGGGGAGGGTTTTCCACTGGGTCATTTATGTCATAAAAAGATATGTCCAAGATGAAAAAGTAAAGATCAGAGGGTAGTTTTAGATGTTTAACACAGTAGAATCTGTACCATCAATACACTACAAATTAAGAAAGCATATGAAAAAGTTGCCACAGTAAGGTCAGAGGAACTGCATGCTGTATTTATATATGAAGCCCTTTTCTGACATCTTAGAATCCTAGCTGGAGCTGGAGGTACTGAGACTGGTGAACTGGAGTTGTACTGGCCAAGATAACTTATTATTCATATGCTACTGAATCTTCCTGGGAGATTCAAAGCTATTTCCAATTAATGGGAAGCCATTATCTCTTCCTTCACTAAAAGGATAATTCAGCAAATCCAGACAATATCAGGCAGGCAAAAAACAAACAAACAACCCCCCCCACCACCTCTACGGAACACAAAGTACACCACCTCAAGACTTGGGAAAACAATTTTGGTGTCTGCAGTTCAGGGATTGGGTCTGAATTCAGGTCCCAGAAGAGCCAGTGTGCCCAAAAGCAACATGTGGGTAACCAAAGGCAGAGCAGGCAGGGTTCTGACTCTTGCTATCCAGCCCACTGAGAAGCTAACAGGATAAGCTTCTACATATCCATTAAGAAATAAGTGCGTGAGAAGCATGTCTGATCACAATTGTTTTGAGTGATACAAGTGATATTCCCCATAGGGTACCACTAAAAATGGTTAGGAAAAAGCTGCACACATTATTTCTATAACCACATTATTGGTAGAGGCATGGAAATAAGAGGAAATGACCGTAGTTTAATTAGCAGTATAGCTGGCACTGCTGCACAATTCAAACTCTATATTTGTTACGAGTCTCAACTCTCAATTAAGGGCACACCTTGTGAAGTATCCTATACCTTTCTGGGCTACTGCTGACAGGATAAAAGGAACAACAAAGATGATTTTCACTTCTTTGTCCTCCTTTGTACTCATTGCTCTCTAGATGAGACTATTTAGAGGAGTCACACTGATGGGAGCAGGGGTGGAGCTAGAGAAGCCACACAATTGAATGCATCTCAGCTTCTACAGTCCACTACCTTCCTTACCCACTGAGGTCTGTTAGCTCATCTGAGATTGCTTTTGTGTCTCTGGAAACTCGGGAATGTGGTTTCTTTCCGTGGTAGTTGTGAAGAAGCAGGGAAAGGATGGATCACATCTCAGAGTTCCAAAGTGTTTGGGAGAGGGATTTGGCATATCCTGTGGTCCTGGAATTGTTCTGTCAGGGTGCACTGGGCTGCATTATAATTATGCTAACAAATCTTTTCTAGATTTGTGTGTGTGTTCCATCAGTAACTTGTTAAAGCAGGGCATTTAGCTTTGAACAGTGTAGCTTAAGACTACAATCCTAGACTTAGGATGTAAAGCTCAATTTAATTGCAATACCAAGTGGACAAAATATTCCATTTGGCCAACACCATATTTAAATTAGACCTGCAAATGCTATGCATCTTCAGTTACCACATCAAGGAGGAATGGTCACAGTTTGACTCATTTGAGATGTAGAAATTAGAAGAACTTGAGCTTGTTGACGATCTCCAAGTTTCACTTGAAGTTCAGTTCAATTCATGTCCAAATCATGAAATTTTTCTTTTCTGTTATAGTTAAAAAGGAAAAACTATCTGGCTACATCCTTGGGTACATCCTTGCATGTGCATACAGTGTGCAATTTTCTCCCATTGATTAAAACAAATTTGTGCACTCTTTTAAAAAGTGCACACATTTTTGCATTTACTATTCTAACATGCACATTTTGAATGTGATTTTTTTCTCCCCTGTAAACAGTATTTCAATCTTGGGAATGCACATGTTATAAGTGCAGATTGCACTTGCACCCAGATGCAGGAGGTGCGACTGGGGTAGATTTCATCAGAAGCAGACACCTGCATTCTTATTCATCATACAAGGATGCTACTACTCCAGGCATATGGTCTGAATACCTGAACGAAATGTGAACGGGCCACTGAAAAGGTTGAATAAGATTTCCTCACACTAGCATGCACTAACCATTCCCCTTCCATGAATGGACTCCTCATTTCGATGGAGGTGGAGGAAAGGCACACATGTTCAAGTGGGTTTCTGATTGCATGAAGCTTTGTAATTAACTTTGCTTAACAGATCATTCCGATCTGCCCTCCCTCCAAATATGGCAGCATTTTCATTTGCAGCCTTCTGTAGTCTTTCTTTCTACCTCCCATCTAGTGCTCCCCTTGTTAAGATTACAATGCCTTGAAGACAGACTTTTTTAAATGTTTATTTGTATTGGCATTCAAACATAATGGTGTGTATACAGTAGTAACAATCTGTGTTCCCCAGTTCCTGATAACCAAAAGTTTTGTTTTAATGTCTTCCAGGTAAAAAGGCAAACTTTGTTAAGAAAAAGCAAGCATCAGTTCAGCTTTCCTAAAACATAAGCCTGGACAGAGAGAAGAGTTTTGTCAGTTTACAGAATGCTATGCAACATGTAAGATAGAGAAATGAAAGGCAGTTACTTATTACACAGAGTGATACAAATCCTGGCAAAATTACATACCCTGCTTGCATGTGTCAGCTGTTTGACCTGACACCATCAATTCAGGTACAGTTCTGCACATATAAAGACCTCCTCCTCCTCCATTTCCCTCTGCCAGGACCATAGCTTGTTTTGCAAAGCACCTTTAAGGGACTTTGTAAAATCCAGTCCAGCTGGGTGGGGGCTGGGTGGAGGATTTCTGCCACATAATCTCCTTTGCATGGCTCTTGAAAACCGTTGGATAGATGAGGAACTGCGGCGATTTACCCACTAATTAGCTGTTCTTATTAAGCAGAGTAAGATAATTGATTTTAGGATGCACTACCCCTTATTAGGACCTAATTAAGCTGTATATCAAATGCTAATTAAGTAGCTTTATTCCATCTCACTGATGGGTTTTGATGCTTGGCAAATAGACTTGGGTGGGAGATGAACACCTACAATAGATTTCCCAAACAAAACAGATACATAATAGACACAGTGAATTTTGGATTATCAAACCTAACCAACTTAGTGTGCTGTGTATTCAGTCTAACAATTTGAAACACAATCGCACTGCACTCCCCCTCTTTTACACACATTGAAATTAGATCTCTTATCAGATGGGTACTGGATTTGTGAGAATATTGTTCAAGCATATGCTGGATGACTTTGTAGCTCAGTCACTAATTAGCTGATCATTTCTGAGAATAGATTATTGAGAATGCACTGTAAGATTCTATCTTTCTCCTTCTCATCAGCTGTTTATATAGAATTGAATAGCATGTGCCACTTACTAATAACAATAACAAACAATAACTATAATAATAATAGGAGGGAACAGATGAAATGCCTGTTACTATCTGGCACTTGGGAGAGCCACAAGCTCAGATAAACACAACAGATAGGTAAACAGATGCTGCTTTCAAGAAAACAAATGATAGGAGTTGAGGTTATTAATAGAGTTGGTGTTTTTGACACTTCGTTCCTGCATTAAATGAACTTGCTCAACACAGAATGAAATCTTTAGGAACTCTGTCATTTGCTTGATAAAGAGGCCTTAGCTCAGATTTTTGCATCTGATGTAAATCAATTCATAGCTTTAATCCCATCAGCCTAACCTACTTTGCCAATAGTGTATCTTCAGAACAATATTACCTTGACAACACAAAGTCATCATCCTGTTAATCTATGAGGTTGTGACCCTACATATTATGGTGGGCTGTCTCACAAACTCCCCAGTGCTCCATAATGCAGTGCCTTTTGGATAAATCACAGGATAGCCATAGAAAGTAATGATTTTTTTATGCCTCTGGGAGGTATTTTGATTGTCTCTAATAGTTATTTTCACTGGCAGTATGATATTCCGCAAACAATAACATCAACCATATGTCACTTCAGCACTCATTAATGACTAAGGTATAACTCTCTAGATCCAATAATCTATATTTTTGAGCATCTAAATTAAATGTCACTCAGTACTAAGTGTAAGAAATTCATTTGACAGTGAACTTTCATAGGAACAAATATATATTTTAAACTATCTGAAGGATATCTATCACATGCAATCTTTTCTTCATTAATAATATCATGAGAGATGGGGCAAACATGCTCATCAATATGAACTCTGTAAGGATGGAAACAAAATCTGGGTGAAAGAGGGAATCAATTATTCTGCAAGCAATCTCTGTGAGCTGCAGGGTATATCAGCACAGTTACTGCTATTCTGCAGGTTTTATTACATCATTATATTAGTTTTATTTATTTCTCCAGATGAAAATGATTCATCTTTTGCACGCTACATCAGAAAGTGTCACTTTAAAAAATAAATAAATTCCTACGCTGGAATAAGAGAAATGGAAGCCAATCAGTGGACCAGTACAGCTGTAATGTTGGTACCAGTATAAATATATAATCCTGACTCTTGCCATAAAGTCCACTAAAATGGCAATAGGGATAGGGAAGCAGTGTGCAAAACTCCATTTGGTTCTGAAGTCATTAATATTTTGGCATCACACATTAAGGAATTTAAGAGAAATGGCAGTGGAAAACTCTTAAAAAGAATTACTCCTATATTTCCGGACATCGTTCTGAATGTGTTTTTTCTAGATGTATCTAGTGGCAAACTGCCACTTGGGGTGTTCTTTATTGAAGAGTGTCTTCTGTAAAGCTGCTTGAAGCCTTTGGATCCAATGGGATATCTCACCAACTGCAGGCTAACAGAACAAGAAGGAATGCATTGCACTGTGATAGGGAAATGGAAGTGGATGACCTCCACTGGCCTACCACCACTCCAGATGAGGTTGAGACAAGTTTGTAATCCTTCTTATTCCAAACAGTTGGTAGGTGGTGTATTTCCTACTGTAATCTCAACTTGAATTTCTGCGTAAGAAATCTGGCATGCAATCCTAGAAAAAGACTATGCACGCAAACAAAAGGAACTGCATTGCAACAGGCTGACAAAGGGAGCCTATTTTCAAATGACGAGCATGTTCAGCCATGTCTGAAGTTGCAGAATGAATGTCACTTCGGGCCGTGCTATGTGGCTCTCCCTCACATTTGTGCACTGTTGTGTAGGACTGCAGTCCTATCCCACTTACTTTGCTAAACAAAGGAGCAGATGAAAGATTCAGTGCAACAACTGCTGATGATACAAACAGACAATAAAAATTCATGGCTTAAATGCCATTCTTCTCTTGTACGAAGAGAATTGACAATGGATCTACAAGTTTGCTAGAGCATATCTGAGGCATTCTAAGTAAATAAATGATCTGGACAGCTGATGAACAACAAATCTGTAATAAGCCATCTATAATTAGTAATAAAGTCCTTAAAATAACTGTGTCCTCTTGAGACAGCAACAGCTCTATCCTTGCTGTGTTCTGGAAGTAATAGAATATTTTTTCCTAGTGTAACTAAAATGGTAATTAAAAGATGATTTAGGATCAAAGACAACCTCAAGGTTATAAATATTAGTAGCATGCTGGGAAGAATTCCCATCCAAATAACTTCAGCAGGATACAGTATTCAAGAAGTAGTGTGGGTGGTAGAAGTCAAGTAAAAATCAGATATTTTCTCAGACAGAGAGCAGGTCACAGAGGAGAGATTGTTAAAATGCAATTATATAGCCTAGAGAGGTACATGATGGAGTGGGGGGAGCAGGTTGACGGAATCATTTAAGGGTATTTTCACTAGCTGACAGTAATTTCCATTAATTAGATTTCTTTTCTTGTATCCTTAGCTTTATTTTATGTTATCCTCATAATAATCTTGGCAGGTAGATTCAGCTGAAATAGAAGAATAGCATGCCCAAGGCCAAACAGTTTGCTTCATGAATGAGTAGGGTTCTGAAATGGAAAATAGTGTATTTAGGTACTGATGGACAAACCGGAGTTGCAGTGAATACCAGACATTTCAGTTCCAGGAATGAAAATTGTACCTTGTCAGCTACTTATAAGTTTCCTGAATATTGCAATAGTTTTATGAAGAGTTTTGCAATGGGGAAGTATGTGAAATAGTAAGCCAATCATCAATTGAATTGGAAACTAGCCAAGCACCATGTAAATAGCAATCTAATCAGCAACTGAGTGGGATATTCTGATGAGCAAAATCTGGACCAGACAGAAGCAGAAAAGGAAGCCACTGTTTGTTTGAATGGGAAATGTGCTGAGAGGTTTGAGCTGGTCTGTAGATTAAATAGAAAGCCACGGGGAACTGAATATTTGTACATTTGGAAGAGGTACTTCTACCTTCAGACCGGCACAACTAGGCCATCATCTTTACATGTACAGTGAGCAAGAATGGTAAAATCTAAGCTATATGAAAAGTAATTAAATTCAGAAAATCCCACTTCCATGGATAGATGTCCCATAAGTATGATATCATCTTTTGGGAAATCAGAAAAATAAGAACATTTTGCATATGTTTTGGGTAAGACATTTTCAAAGAAAGGGGGCTAACATCCTTCTAATCCATCACATTAATTACAGATTTTTCTTAGGGCATGCTCATTCAAGTCAGCTTTTGTGGTCTTGGGAACAATAGCATATCTTCCAGTTTAATTACTGGTTTGCCTAAATCTAGTATGTCAGCCCATAATTTTCAAGCAGTGCAGTGGTGGTGGTGGTGGTGGTGTCACCATCAGCTATACCACTGAGTTCTACTGCACACATGTACAGATGAATATATAATATTGTAGGTTTTTCTAGTTATACATACATTAAAATGGTTTTTAAAAATCTTGAACACCTATTGCAAAGGAGTAGACAAACAAAATTCTATCTCTATATCTATGTTCACCATGTATACATTATTAGTTTAAAATCATATACTGACTGACATAAGGAAGTGTTAGCTTGAAACAGCTTACCCTCCCTCAAATCTTGCTTTATTAAAGGGCCCATCAAAACATAAATATGGCAGAAAGGGCACTTGCTACCAAAAGCATTTTTGTATTGTTAATGGGAAAGGCCAAACACTAAATTTGGAGTTTTTGTTCTTACTTTAGGTGGTACACAGTGAATGATTGTACCAAACTCAACAGTTCTACTTCAAAGGGAACACAGGAATTAACAGTGTCAGCCAAGCACAAGCATAATCCCTTGATGGATCACAATATTGATTTACTCTCCTTGGGAGCTCTAACAATGCGGTAACCTCTGGAAACTTATTTCTGTCATGAGGGCAAGTTACATGGCCTCCCCAAGGATTAAGAATGTATGGTCAGAGGGTGAGACTACAGGCCAGAGCTGTAGAGATCAAGGTGATAACTTGCCCTGATCCAGCCTGTTGCTCATTCATGAAACACTTGAACATTAAATGAAGAGAAATTAAGCTAAGGTATGAACAAATATGCATTTATTTATACTCTCACATCTATTTGGAATCATCTAGAAATACACTACAACTTTGGAAATCTATCAATAATCCTAAACAACCATTTGCCATCACTCCTATTCACACATGCCTATGTTGTGAACAGCAGACCATGCTGGCAAGGACGCATGTTAAAACCAGTCTTCTGATCTTGAGACTAGATACAACAGTGTATCCTTATAATACTGTTGCTGCACAGGCCCCTTCTCTGTCCCTCTACTTTTATGGGTTGATTTATGCACAATTCGTAAGTTTTTACATTTCTTCCTAAGGATGAAATAAAAAGGCAAATCTTGTATATTTCCATGCCACAACAGTGTTCTTTGTCGAATTTCTTCCTGCTACTAAAGTACATGAGTTTTAAAGGAAGATAAAAGATTGGGCGAAGTTGTCCACACATGGTGGGGTTAATATAACATGGGGTAGTCAAAATTTACACTCTGTTTGCCTGAAAAAGGAAGAGTTTCAAGAAACTTCACTTATGACATGCTGCCAGTCACACCAATTACCTGTTAGGAGTTTACACTGGAGATACACTCAGAAAGTTTCACAGATGTGTTTCAAGCTCTTTCTTGAGTCTAGAAAACAGAAAACAACTAGTTAAAAACCAGCAGTGGTGGCACAAAATAGCTATAAAGAGATGGTGATGAACAAAACTGAGACAGGATACATGTGTGCTAACAGTGGATTTGTCTAGGTGAGGGGCTGATGTAGCTCAGAAGTGACAGATCTCTGCATTTTTGGAGAATGAATTGGAGAAACTTGAATGAACAAAAAGCCTATAGTTTATCAGTAGGTCTGGTTTGATTTGAACCTTGATTTGAACTGAAAGCATACTTTAACCCAATATTGTCATGTGTCATCCTGCACCACTCCAAAAAATGATACTTTGTCCCATAATTGAGATGAAAACAAATTTTATAATGCACAGTCATACAGATTAACATCTGCAGACAAGGTTGGGAAGATGAAATGACAGGTGGAATGCTTATACGTTTAATCTATCCTTTACAAGCAGAAAATGGGAAGAGTTTCAGGTGTTAACAAGCAATGTCTCATAGATTGCTCGAAGGCTGAGGAGTCTTTGCATTCATCATCTAAAGACAGATAATCAAGAAGTCATTACACTGCAGAGATTGGACTCTGCACAATCGTGGTGTAATTGCTTGCTGCAATATGCAAATATTACAGATAATAAAACATAAAATTGTTTGCAGTATTGGACTTGTCCTGTTCCCGCATTATGGTGTCAGGTTTAATCTTGTCAGTCGAAGCTAAAAGAAAGAAACACACATTCCACTGCTCATAAAATAGATGTTGGCAGCTTGCAGCTTGTTTCAATAACTAATGTAAAATCTTAAAGCTGTCCTTTATGGTACTTTCTAATTAGAAACAAAGTTGAACTGCTGTATAATTAAAACTCAAGACCCCGGTGCGAAAGCTATTTGTTATAATACTTTGGCAATAGTGTTGGTCTATTCTAAGTCTTTCAGTTGTGAAGGGCCACTGCATTTGAATGATTTCGGTACAAAGCTCTGCACATTTTATCTTTGTCTAGTACATGTGTCTTTGCTGTACATCTCCTCCCACTTCCAGTGGATCCAAGGAGAAACCATTGATATTTCCTAGGGTAACAGAACTTCATATGACATGCCACAAATTGACAGCTGTTTATACAAGTTATATTCTGGCTCAGTGCAAGAATATAACTTGTTCCAGAGAAAGGACACATTCACACACCTGTCCAAAGCTTCAGGGATGTCTGAATTAAGGCCAGATAGCTTAAAACTGATCACTCAGAATTGTTTTGGTAAATTTCCACTAACCAGTCTCTAAGTTGCTTCATCATATCTGTGGATCAAGGGTAGCATCCAATACTGACACTGTACTTTCACGAAGTCTGTTGTACAAGCAAGGCCCACAACAGGGTACTAGTGGTTCTAAAAGCAACTCTGGAAAGAAGTAGAAATGTTTGCTCCTGGATCGGGACAGGTCAGCTGGAATGATTTGAGACCTGCTACAAGCAGTTGCACTGTCTTATGTGCACATGTGGATACTGCCCATGAGAACCTCCAGCTTGCCTTGCTGGGATTAGTTTCACATAAGTTACATTTGAATGGTGCCGCAGCGGTTCTCATGAATGCAGATGCCATTTAGAATCCAAGCCCAGGATTCGCTCAATGAGGTTGTGAAGATGCTTCATGTACCTTAGAATAATGAGGTTCCATTTACCAGAAGACTTTTTGTAACTGTCAATATCATTTCCATCAACAATGTTTTCATAAGATTAATATAAAATTAATGAAGCAGACAGAATGTAATCATCTGGTTAAATATTAATTTTCTTTTTCTTTCTTTTCTTTCTTTTAAAAAATAGCTTGTCTAGAGATATTTGAACACCTTGGTGTACATTTCTAAGGACCTGTGTGAATGAATAAAAAGTCTTTCTTATTCTGGCAGTTTTGAGTTCAGACATGGCATCTACATTTATTGTATGGCATTTGTGTTTTGAGGGGAAAGTGGACTGGCGAAAAATATGGCAAATTGGAAAGCCACATTGAGCAGTGTGAACAATGTTATTATTACTACTAGTAAAGGTTTCCCTTTGAAGTTAAGTCCAGTCATGCCTGACTCTAGGGGGCAGTGCTCATCTCCATTTCCTAGCCGAGGGAGCCAGCATTTGTCCGCAGACAGTCTCCATGGTCATGTGGCTGGCATGACTAAACACCGAAGTGCACGGAACGCTGTTACCTTCCCACCAAACTGGTACCTTTTTCTCTACTTGCATTTGGATGCTTTTGAACTGCAAGGTTGGCAGGGGCTGGGACGGAGCAACGGGAACTCACCCCGTTGTGCAGATTCAAACCGGCGACCTTTTGATCAACCAGCCCAGCAGAACAGTGGTTTAAACCACTGCGCCACCTGCAGTCCCCATTTATTACTACTCATTCATTGCAGTTATATCCCACATTTCTTCCTCCTGCCAGGAAGCCAAGGCAGCATGCAGGCTTCTGCTGCTCTCTATGTTATCCTCACAAGTCTGTGAGATGGGTCAGACTGAGAGTCTGTGGCTGCTTCAAAATCACTCAGCAAGGAGTCTGGAATGGGGCCACAGTGTGTCCTCAGCGTCGAATGGGCACTTTTCAGAGGTCCAGCCAGTTTGCCTCTCCTTCCTTAAGAACCTCCCTCCCTGCTCTTCTGCTCCAAACACTCCCTGGGATATTTATTTATTTTAAAAACAGCATTCTGTGGCTATTGAGCATGTTCATTTCATATCAGGCTGATGGGTTTTTGTTTTCTGTTTTTGGCCCCTTAGCTTTTCTTTCCCTTTTGTATTTCTGTAAACCGTCTGTTGCACCGAACATGCCGCTACTGCCTAGTCACTGAGCAGTAGCCCTGTTTCTCTCCAGTTGGTGCTCTGCACTTGAGTTTGTTCTCAAAAGTCATGGCCTTGGGGTACAAGACTGATGCCACTCCTGCCTGGTCATGGAGCTTCAGCAGTCTGGATTCAGTTAAATTCTTGGTGGCTGGTTTTAGTAACAGGCAGAAGCTTTGTGCAAAGGGTGTGTGACTTGTTTAGGCATCATGGCCTAACTAAGTTGGGCTGAATGTATTGATGTTATAAATGTACAGCCATCCTTCCTGAGTTTCTCTAATGCAGCAACTGTCCGTGATTGTCGTTGCAGAAATTCTACATAGTATGGTAGAGTTGGCTGTCAAACAGCTGGAAAATCACAAAGACTAACAACTGGGGCTTAAAATCGAATATGCAGAGCTAATACTTCAAAAGGAAACCAGTGTCTGTTGTCAGACATCACAACCTCAGCTCAGCCTGAGCTGTCTGAACCTAAAGCTGCGAGAAGAGCCACTCACAGAGAATACTGCTGGGCAGAGCGTTGATGAAAGACAGAAATTGGTTTTCAAGAGATTGAATTGGAGAGTGTTAGTGGCCTGGCGCATAATAGGATCTCCCTTGCATTGAGAAAGCTGTTCCCAGACGTAGTTGCACCAATAATGTTTACCAGGTAGCTGAGGCAAGGCAGGCTCAGTGTAATGATATGTAGACTCTAAACGCTACCGTTCTATACATTTTCATGCACTCGCTTTTCTGGTGGGTTTATCATCTTGTGCTGCACATCCACATTGATGCACTGACTCGACAGTGGAAGATGCATTTGTACTTGGTTTGTGATTGCTTTGTTTGTGTAACACTTATTCCTTGACTCAGTCTTTTCATGCAGGGCCCAGAAGTTAAAGGTTATATTAGTCAGCAGCACAGCATACGTATATCCTTGTTTGATTCTCACCTGGTGTGTTTCCAGCCATAAGTGTGCCAGTTCTCCTTGTTACTATGTGTTCATATAGGGAACCTCATTTGCACATCTGGCTAGCTGAGGATTAGAGTATCAAGAACAGGATTCTTAAAATGGCTGGTTAGTTTCTAACTTAAGCAGCTGCTGTGGGTAGATAGATTACCCACAGAGCTGTGGCCCAGAGGTCTGAGTGAAAGATTGGCAGTGAGTAACTCCTGAGGAACTTCCCATGCCTCACTGACACACTTGGTGGTCTGAAGAGAGGCACTAATCTGCTTTGCTTCAGTGCCCTCATCTGTATAATGGGGATAATAACATGCACCTCCTAGGGATGCAGTGCGGATTAATTAGTCACCGTTTGTAAAATGCTTTGAAGATGAAAAGCACTATACAGGTGTTAAGTGATAATTAGTATCGCACTTTACAGTCAATAAAAGGCTTCACTATATTTAGAACACTATCTCTGGCAACCAGGAGGATAATATCTGGAGCAACATGTCCCTCCTGAAGTATGCCCAGAAAGCAGCAGATACCCTTGTGCCCTCTTTTCAGAGAAAGCCAGAGAACCCCTTGAAAATAGCCATTGAACCAATCCTGTTAGCTGCCAAAAATAGAATAAAATCAGAGCACAACTTACTGTGGCATTTTGCATATGCATGGTATATATGAATGGCTTCCTTTAGCTTTACTGGAGTCAGTCAGGATTGCATCAATTAACTTCAACTGGGAGAAGATTGCACCCTTGAATGTTACATCTGCATTCAAATCATGAGCCTAGAATCACAATGCATAGGATAAAGATGCAGAACAGCTGTCCTGAATGTTCTGGGCTTTAACGACTGGACAAATGTACCATGTTGTGCTTTGTCATCTTCCTCCTCAGAATATCAATGCCGAAACCCCTTCCTCCAAACATTCTTTTTTGCTGCTTCAGTTGTCCTGATACTGAATTTATAATGCTTGCTGCCCTTTTCAGTGATTCTACACATGCGTCCAAATAGTATTAACTTGCTTTCACTTAGCATCAAGTACTATAGAGTAGCCAAGCATAGCATCCTTCTCACACAAGAAATGTCTACAAGGCAACATTTGCATTTAGCTTTACTAGGCTTACTTTTTATCCAGAAAGTCCTCAGTACACAGACACAAGCTCAGCTCCTTTTTTTTAAAAAAAAAATCCCGATATTCAAAATGGATTCTGTCATGCAACAGACAAAGATTTCTGACTTTCACTACTGAATGATCAATCACTGTACACAAGTTGCAAGTAGTCAGGTAACTGAAGTCTGAAAGTTAATGGAAGTCAGTTCTGAAATGACTACAAATAATCTCAGAGGGAATGTGCTTGTTCATGAACTGTATCTAGTGCAAGGTATTTGTCTCATTGCTAGGACAGAAACAACATCTTGTGTTTCAAGCTGACCTAGAACCATTTTCTTTTTTTAAAAAATAACACCTTGGGAATGAAAATGGAAACTGAAGATCATTTTAACTGACAGATTTTAGTCATCTTGATCCTTGGTAGCATGGTTATGCTCAAGGTTTGCAGTCATTACATTTCTCCTTCCAACATATATGTGTGTAGATAGGCAGGTAGAATTTAGAGTACCTATGAAATATATTAAAATATAAGTCATAGAAATAACACAGGCTTAACTAGGAAATTTAGCTCATAGATGCCACTTCTCAAAAGTAAGGTGAATTTACAGAAACCCTTTAAATGTTCAGTTTACAACTGGGACAGACCTGTATCTGGAATGGTTCGTTTGTGCCTAGGCTTTGTTAAGCAGAAGTAGCTGCCTGGCAAATGCACAATCTTTTGTGCAGAGATATCTGCATATCTGCCTATTTCACCATGTGCAGATCAAGCAGCTTTTGTTTATCGAGAACAGCTGATGACAGATTCACATAAACTGTTTTATCGAGGTAGAGAAAATTGCCTGGATTGAAAAACAAGGGCAAGACATGTTTGTGTATTGCAGTTATTCACACCTTTGCACACTGTTATATAGAGTCTCTTCACATGTGTGCTGGGGTTCGCTGGGGCCTCCTATGTGCACCTCCCAGCAGGAAGAAAATGTTGCTTTCTGCAACATATCTACTAGCCCTCTCTACCATCTACACTTCTTTCTACCTATCTACTAGCCAAAAATATACCAGTTGGACCCAGACCTGCCCTTCTAGAACAGAAGCTCCTGCAGCTATCCAGGGTGTCCCAGCTGGAAGGGTGGGGAGGTGATTTCGCCCTCCATTCACTTGTGACGCCTTTCTCACTCTTCCAGAGAGTCACTGTATCCTGAGAGCAATCTTAGAGGGGGCATAGAGGAGAACAGTCACAAAAGCTCCCCTCCTTTCTCCAGTGGGAATGTCATGGGTGGTCTAACTCTTAATCATGCAACTTTTCATTGCATAGACTTCCTTAGCAGGGAGCAGACACAGTTCTCAGTAGTTCCTACTGAATTGTATGAGACAAAGCAAAGAGGCTTCCATCTGAGAATAAATGAAGGAAAGTGCTTCATTTTAGAGACCTGGGAATTCCCAGGTGAGTGGAAAGGTTTAGCTGCATCCTGGTGGTGGTCTTAGCACAGGCCTTCACTTCCTCCCAGGTGAAGGAAAGAAACAAATGGCTGCCATTGATTTCTTCTTCCAATCCTAAACACCATTTTTGGCTTCAGGAAAATCGAATGCTTGTTTCTGCCATTGCATCATGCCTGCTTTATGTCACAGGAGGAATGAAAGGCACCCGTTTAGGAAAACAGTGACACAGCAGTTGTTGCAAGGGTGGGAAGAGCAGAGGAGAGGTATAAGGACCCTCCACCTTCACTCTTTTATTCTGCCACATTTCATCTTGAGCTTGGCCAATTTAATTGGTACAGCCATAGCACTATTTTTTTCCCTTGGAGAAGTCATGATAGAGAAGAGAGATAGGGGGAGTTTGGAAGATTAGTGTTGTTGAGGAAATAGACTGGAAGAGCTGACCTCTGCTCCTTCCTACAAAACCTTGATGGATCCTTAGCTAGTCAATAGATCAAAAAGCCAGTTCCCAGAACTCTTGCCACTTTCTAGCCACGGCACCCTCATATAGGATAGACAGAGCAAGAACATGCAGGTACAGGAGCAGGCGGGCAGGAGTGATGGCCTGCAGTGACGGCAATAGGGAACTTCCCATTGTCCCAGATGGTGGTTTATCAAAGGCAAAGCGTAGGCTCCACCCACTTTCCATTAAGTTTCCCAAAACATCCATTTACTTTCTTCTCCCATGAAACTTTATGGCTACTGTTCTTTCTTACACAGCAAAGACTGCACTGTGCTTTGGGGCAAAATGACTAACCAGCTTCTTTGCCAGAATGGTCCAGACTCCATCAGCATTAAGTTCATCATGATCTGGGTTATTTCTGCAATTTACCCATTGGGATCTGGAATATGCCTGCAACATGAAGCCCACCTAATAAACCCTTTATAATAGCAGTTATAATAGCTAGTTAAGAGGATTTGATACAAACTTGGATAATTTGGGTTCACGTACTTATTCACTCATGGGGATTTGTTTGTGGTCTTGGGCAAATTTTATTCCTTGTACCACATACTGCACCAGCAGAGATTTGCTTCCAAGTTTATTTAAAGGGGAAAATAGTTTAGTTATGCGATAGCTGCTTACGTTTCAGAGCAAAGCACAACATGAGATAGTGTGTTGGGGATGGATGTAAATGAACTGTGTTCAAATCCCCACTCAGCCATAAAAACTTCCTGGGTGACTTATCGTCTTTCAACCACAATTAATTATGCAGAAAAGGGGAATTGTAATGATAAATTAATCTGGCTGCAATCCTATACACATTTACCTGGGAATAAGGCTCACTGAACTCGGTGGAAGGTATTCGATCGCACTGTAAGAAATGTAAAACCTCGAAGATACAATAGAATTTCATCACCATTATCATCATTTTGGACATCACTGTCATTGTTTGTTCACATATGGCTAGGTTGCCTGGTGCAGATGAAGTCTGGTGCTAAATTCTGGATTACTCTTTTGGATTTGCAGACTGTCTGCGATATAAAGGATGGTGTAAATCTCACTGCCTCCAGGCCTTCCAGCCAAGAGGCACCAGCTGTACAGCCCAGGCAAGTGTTCAATTGAATAGGATTTGTGTGTGCAAACCATCCATCTGATTCAGTAAACCCTATGAAAATGTTTAAGTTCACATAAAAATCAACTGCCTAGTTTCTCAATAAAGTAGAGCCATTTTGAAATGCTCATGAGCAAAGGAAGGCTGTGGTGCTGCCGTCGAGAGTCACCGTCAACCACACTAGGCGAGATGGACCACAGAAATGACTCGGTATAATGAGTATCTATTCTACTTACCTAAAGTTGCAAAAATGAAACCAAACAGAGGGATGAGTACTGACCTATTTTGCAGTATTTTTGGCAACATTTCTAATTGAACTCACTTATTTCTAGAAAACAGAGTTGGATGCTAGGAACAAAATCACTCCTACTCTATCAGCTACAGCATTGCCACTGATACTGGCCATTCACTCAGTGTCTCAGCAAACAATTCTATGCAAATTTAGACAGAAAAAAGTCCCACAATTCCAGCATCTCCTATCCAGTTGTAGGACTTTTTTCTGTCTAATTGCTCTTATAACACCTTAAAATGTGTGAACAATTATTTCTTATATTAATGTGCTAATGTCCATAACCTTCCACATAAAATTGATTAATAGTTAATTATTTGAGAGAACTGAAGAACTGTGGACATGCTGACTGTGCAGTAAAAAGCTGTAGTAAATAATAATAATAATAATAATCCTTTCTTCAGTCTACTTGGGAGATATATCTAATCCTTTGGATGTTTGGGGAAATACAGGGTTCCAGAACAGACTCACTGGTCATTCAAAGAGGGCCTATTAACTTTACATCCCTGTTTGCATGCCAAAGCAGCACTCTATAGTGCTTCAAAGGGACCCTGTGAGAAGTGGCAAAGGTGCCCCATGGAGAGCTGGAGATACTTATGTTATCTCTGAGTAACTGCAAAATGGCTCCTCTCTTAGTGATGAATTCTGAAGGTAGGCAGTAAAACAGCCTCTGTGTGGTATATAAAGAAAGAGAATGTATAGCCCATTACTTTGACAACTGTATTGTCTCCCCCTTTTCCCCATTCTGTGATGGTTTCTTCTCCTGACCTTGCAGAGCTGCGCTCTGAAAGAAGCAGCAGCGCTTGGCTGCCCCTGTCTGTGCCTCAGTGCCTGTGCCACTGTTACTGGTTTCATCCCTACTGGCTCTATATTCTGCTGGAATGTGAAGAAATTCTGTGTACAGACTGATACACATGTTGTGCATTCAGTCATGCTGACTGGATTGTGCTCAAGTGCCCTCTCCTTTGGCAGTGCAGGGGCAGATTCTGGCATTCACTTCAGCTGAGGGCAACAGAGGAAGAAGAAAGATGCTTTGAACACAAGAAAGGCCCATGCCGGATCATATTACTGAGTCTATTCTGTGGCAAGGATGTCAGCAAGAAGGGCATCTTTTACTTTTGCATAGTGCTGTCTGATGGAAGTATTTCAAATGGTTCATGGACTGTTGCAATTATGGCCAAGCAGAGAGATGATGGGACCCTAATGGTAAGCTGTGATGAATTTAAAGATAAATGTGCTTGTGTCCATCATGATTTGGACACCCTAGAGAGCCAACTAGGTAATTGGATAGCTTTCCATTGTTGAGGTGAAAAATGTACTGAGCCAGGTCCAGTCAATCCCCTGTGCACTAAACTTTTGTCCTATAAGATGGCATATCTGCCTGGTCAAAGAAGCCTGATGAGACAATGGATTCATCATATTTAAACATGGAAGGTGCTTAAGTGAGTCGACTCCAAACACTCTTGAATGAGACAGATCCAATCTGCTGAACTTCAGGCTGGCTTTGGGATGGAAATTGCCTCAGATGTCTTGTGGGAGGATTTTTGTCAAAACTGGTGTAGAGGAGTGTAACTTTTGGCTTGGAGGAGTATAGCTCACTCAGTGGCATTTTATACCATCAGCCATGTCATTTCTTCTGGACAGGTTGCCTGGGCTGGATGTAGTACTGCATTCGCTTATGTGAATGGCTGATTCCAGAAGGTGATGATGAAGGTTTGTGTTCTGTCCCTTCCAAGTTATGCTATCGGGTTCTATGAGGCTCTACTTGATTCTCTATTCTGTTCACCATCTTTATGAAACTATGAGGAAGATTATCTTGAGAAACAGTCCTTGGTGTCACCATCATGTGGATGCCACCCAGCTTTGTCTTTCCCTTTGATTCCACCAGTTGAAGCACTGAGTGTTCAGAATCATTGTCTGATCACCCTAACGGACTGGTTGACGGCAAGTAAACTGAGATACAATCCAGACAGGTCATTTGCCAGTTCAATTTGTTTTGAAGATGGCCTCCCTCCCTCCCTCCCTCCCTCTCAAAGATAGTTAGAACTAGTATCTCCCTTCTGCAAGAGGGAGGGTACCACTCTCAATATATTCCTTTCCTTAATTTTGAGAATCACCAACACTGCTACCTAATCCCATTTAGCAGGGATTAGATGATGGTGGTTGGGTGGGACAGTGACTTCCTCAAATTTAGTTGATCTGGCATACATTTGCATAGTTTGTGAGTCCTCTTAGTTGACACTGGATGGACAGATAATCTTGGCAGCAATTTAAGCTATACCTCTGGTACCTTGTCTGTACAGATATAGCCCAGCTATTCTCTCTCTGATAACCCTTCATTCAGATTACCACAATGTACAAACATGAGCTTACCTTTGCAAATGGTGTGGAAACTTTAGCTGGTCCAAAATAAGGCAATGCAAGAATTAATGGGGACTGGCTAATGTGATCATATTATTCTAGAAATCTTCCAGTCCATTTACAGGTCCAATTCAAAGTGCTGATTTGAACTGTTAAAGCGTGAGGCCAAATTATCTGAAGGATAATCTCCTCTCATATACCCAGACCTGAAGATCATCTTCAGAAGCTCTGCCCTGGCTGGCTCCACCAAATAACATGTGGAGAAGATCATTTCAGTGCTGGTGTGGTCATGCAATGCACTTTTCAGAGAGGTTTAGCTGGCTCTTAGGAGATTGTCAGGAGACATGGTTCCCAGGCCTTGCACAAAAAAGCCATTAATGTATTTTAATCTCTGAATTGCTGCAAGATTTTTTTTAAATCTGCGCTTATATTCTATTTGACACTTGCAATATTTTATATTCTATTCTATAGTATGTTATGGGTTAATTTTGTTTTATGGGCCACTCAGAGATCTTCAGCCACTGGATGGTATAGAAATATAATTAAACAAACAAGCAAATAAAACTGAGGATAGATGCAAATTGGGTCAGTGAGTGGGGAAGCTCTATCTGTATACTCTGTGAATATAGCAGTGGGGGCAGGACTGCCCACACATTCCTTCAACAGATGGAGGGCTTTCTCTGTGTCCCCTTCTATCATCCATAGTTGGCAACAATATACAGAATATTGCAGAGAATCAGGAAATATCAGTAAACAGCTTGTCCTTCTGTCATTCCCAAACAGTCCCTCTTATAAATTGCAATGGACACATTCAGCAGTGAAAACGACATGGCTGGATGACTGGAGCATTCTTTGAAGCTGGTGTCAAGAGTGACTAGGTCTGCTTTCCCAATCCAGGACCCGTAGACTCTTCTTTCCAGCTGACCCTGGTCTGAAGTCATTATATTTTATGCTGCTAACGAATGTGCACAAAGCTAGGATTTAGAAGGTTTAGAAGAAGTATAACAAGGTTTAGAAGAAGTATACTAAATTGTACATTTCTTAAATCATACTTATAATAGGAATCAATTTGTATCATTCTTCCTGAACTTGAGATGCTAGTTCTTACAATGGAAATCAGAGGTGCTTCTGAATTTGGCAGCTAAGTTTGTAGCGTTCCATTCCATGTCCTAATTATTGGTTTCCCACAGGTAGCTTGGCTGGCCTCCATTTATGTACAGTAGATCTAAGGTACAAAGAAAAGCCTAAATTAAGGAACTGGAAGGCAATTCATCTGAAAGTGGCACTAATTCCCCAGTGTGGTTTGAAAATGGGTGGGCAACTTGTGGCCTTCCAGCTTATTCAGCCAACAAGTTAGCCATTAAATATATTGTTTCAAAGAAGTAAAAGTCTTCTGAAAACAAATCCAATGAATCTGGTCATATTTTGGTGTGCAAGGAGAGCATGTGTGTGTGATAGCTTTACCATATGCCCAGCAAATTCATATTTAAAATTTCATTGCCAACTCGTCCTTTGGCAGCTTGGTGTTGTGAAGCAACTGTGAGTTGAACTACAGACGGGTACACGGTGAAACCTTCGTATGGCCATTTCATCACATGCCAAAGCTGCCCGGATCCATCCCTCGCATGTGCATGCACATTCTGTCAGGTTGGCTGCACGAAACCATCGTTACATTATGCAGTGCTGCCATATACTGAGGCCTACGGCAGAGGTGGAGGTTGAAGGCAAGAATGACTTTCCAATCGACTATTGATTGTACAGTTGTAATAGCACAGGTGGTAAATGAAAAAAGATAATAGCAATATTGCCAATAAATAATGTACTCCATCCTTAATGTTCCTTCCTTTGTAGCCTATTACTCAAACTAGGCTTGATGCTGTGCCAGTGCATACTGAATTATCGCCAACTGTCTCTCTTATAAATGAAAGTTTCTTTCTTTTTTATCAGCAAGACAACACAGAAAAGAGGACTAAACAATTTAAACAATGTTTAACACCTTTAGAGCTGTTTGGATGCTGAAATGAAGATGAATGCTGTTTTAGGTAGCTCAATCAGTGCTTATCTTGATGAAGGGAAAACAAGCAACAGACCAACTGCTGGAGAGAATTAAAATACATGTTTGGGAGGAAAGAAGAACACAACAACTTTGTTTGCTTCATATTCATACCGTTCTATATTAGAAAAGAATGTTATTCATTCATTTCATTCAACATTAAAAGGCAGATGATCAGGAAGCCATTATGTGACTCACATTGGCCAGCTATTCAATTGTTACATAACTGAGTACTGTCTAATGCAGCCAGGACTGACAAACTTGGAATGCATGATACCCTTTATATGTCACTTCGAAAGAAGAAGAAAAATCAGGTGTCATAGTCCATTCTCACCTGAGTAATTGGAAGAGGTTGAAGCCACTATTGCCAGAATGCAAAATGATTTTATTTCTAAAACTTATATGTCGGAGTGCCTAGGAGTTATTCACTTTTCCTATTTTTTTAAAAAAAAGCAGTATTTTATTTTATTTATTTATTTATTTATTAAAACATTTTTATGCCGCCCCATTCGCCGAAGCCTTATAAAAGATTATCCATATTTAGTACCCAAGCATGTTAGCCTCACTTGTTTGGTCTGGAGGATTCCTTAATTTTTCAATCATCTAAATGACTACATGGGTTTTGTTCTTGGTCACACTCCAGCTGGAGCAAGAGGTAAGTGAGCCATGCATTGACATCGAGGCTTTTGAACGCATTACCAGCATTGACTTGAATCTTCTCACCTTACTTCCCAGTCTTTAGTTTGGTATGGAGGATAAATGAGGAAGTAATACTACTTTCTTCCTCAAAGAAATAAAAAGGGACTGGAAAAACAAAAGCCCCTTCAATATCACAGTGCTTTCTTCCCGATTAGTGGCAGATACTAGGGGTAAATAACGGTATTTTAATAGAATGTGGTATGCCTTTTGTGACATCATTACTTCTGTTGGGTGCGCTTTTACTTACTGTTTACTTACTGTCTTACTGTTTTTATTGCTATTTGATTTTTGTGTTTTGATGTGGTTTCATTGTTGTTACCTGCCCAGGGAGCTGTGTGGCTAATAGGGTGGGATAGAAATCAAAGAGAGAGATACATAGATACCAGCCCCGTAAGTGCGCACTTGTTGTGTGTTGGCTGCAGCACCTCCACCATCACTTAGTGTGAAACGCTAGCAGTGTGATTTCTTTCTGTCCCTGTATTAAATGCCATGGGCACTAGAAACCTCATCTACTGAACTATCTGTCTAGTTGCCATTGTTTCGGTCGCAGCCTGTGCTTTTCCGAAATAGACATTTGTTCCATTTTCCAGCAGAAAATAAAACTGATATTCTTTGTACTGATATGGCATGGGGCATAATCTGATGCATGAATCAGCAATGTGATCTATAGAGCTTAGTGAGAAAACAGTCCGGGAGAGTGTTTGTAGTGAAAAGAAGAAAGAAAAGAAAAAAGGAAAAACCTCATATGGAATCTTGAATATAATGTAGGTTGGTTTAATGTAATTGGTATCCGTCCTTTTTCTATCATGAAAAGTAAGACAGTAGAATTATTTACGCCATGAGATATAGTATGAAATTGGTTCATGAATTCAACCAGCTAACATTTTATTTGCACCTTTTGTGTGAACAGAGAGACTTTATTACTTATCAAACTTTGAGGGTGTGGACAGATCCTTCACTCTTTTGGTTTTATTATGTTGCCATTTTTAGTAGCGGACATGTCTATTCATTTACATAAATATACATAAATGAAAACATTGAGCTGCATAATCTGTGCAATTCATCAGGAAGACATTTTTGGCAAATACCAAACCTGAAGCTGCATATGCAAATAAGCCCTTAATAAAATATTGATGGTGGTAGTTGTCATTATCATGATCAGTTTTTAAAACTTCTTACAAACTGCCCTGAGCCTATTTTAATTGGAAAGTGGGGATATATTTATAATTTCAATATTACCGTGTATTTCTATTGTTATAATTATTAGGAAAACTCAGTGACTGGAGAATTTTTCTGGGAGCCAACTTGGATGAGAGTCTGAGACGGATGGCTAGAACAAGAACAAGAACACTGCCTCAGGTGAAAAGCCAGGAGGGGCAAAGTGGGAACAGCAAGTAAAACACTGATCAGCCGTCAGTGGCCAACCTCAGGAACAAGTTTTCCTTATTTAGCAAATAAGACAACCTGGAACCTTTATATTAAACAGTGGTACCAGAATGCCTTAAGTAACACTGTTTTGGAACTGCTCCTTGTTGCTTCCTTTCTTTTTCTTTTTAAAACACCAGCCAAAATACTGAGCCTCTGGTTCAAACTCTGCAGTACTTACCCTAAACCATGTCCTTTGTCCGGCTGGTGCTGCTGCTATCGTTCTGCATTGGATGGTTGTTGCAAGCCAAGACTCTACTAGAAGAAGTGTGCCCCTGCTTGACCGAACAGATGAAATGTGTCTGCTTTGTAGGCATTGGGCGCACTTACTGGAACATGTGCTTTGCTCTGGTGGGTGCCTGAGGAGAGTCTGCTGGGATTCCCATATAGCATGTTATTTGTGGCCTGCCAAATGGCTTATGGTCCCATCACTACCTGATCTTGTTTTGTCCTGTTTGCTTGTATTCAAAGGGAGAGACTAGGGGTGTATGAGTAATCAGTTTTAGTTTGTCTATGGGCAAAATTGGCTCTGTTCAATCTCACAGATGTTAACCAAATATGATCTGTGGCAAAACTTGCTACATTCCAGCAGTGATGTGTTCATGTCCTTATTCCAAGTCTTGAGTCAAGTCTCAAGTCATTGCAAGAAATTTTCACGTCAAATCTTAAGTCTCAAGAGCTGAAACCTTCCCTTCCCCATTGCAATCCTCTCCCTATCCTGCCCCTCCCCCTTTGAACTCCCTTTCTCCAACCATCTCCCTGCCGAAAAGAAGAGCTGAAACCTTCCCTTCCTACTACTGCAACCTCCTCATGCCTATCCTGCCGCAGCCCCCTTGAACCTCCCTCCCATTGCCTCTGCTGTGCCTGTGCCTGCCTTCCAGGATATCCTGCTGTGTGGTAAGTCCTGGAGCAACCCAGTATATTTCATAAAAAATATAGAAATGTTGAGTGGAGTTGAATCACTTGCTTGTTGCTTCCAAGTTGAGTCTAGGTCCAGTTGCTGAACTGACTTGAGTCAGACCTGGGAGTGAATCACTAGACCTAAGTCCCCAGCATTGCATTCCAGAGCTTGTGAAACAGTTCATGATTTTTTTTTAAACCATTTAATAATGCGTATATCAGAAAAATGCACAGTAAAAATGTGTGCTTTTCAAAAAATGAACATGAACAAGCTTTAATCAATGGGAGAAGACTGCATGTTTTTAATGCACATCCAGGGGCATTCTGAGTACTTCATTATTTCCAAGCGAAAACAAAATTTAAAGGCTTTTAATCTGATATGAACCTGAATTAGTCCAGGAATTTTTGAGAATTTCATGTCAGCTAATGAGTCATTTAAAAATGCCCCATTTGCAACTGTGAAAACAAGCATGTTCTCCAAAGTTACTGCAAATTACCAAATTTTTATTCATGTTCACAAAATGTTTAGCTTTTTAAATGCACACTTTAAAATGCACACATATTAAGAAATAAATTACTTGGATTACCAAGCTTTTAAACTTCATGATTGAAATGTCATTTTTTTGAAATATTTTATTTTTTTCATGTTCATGTTGTAAAGAGGAAATGTGTAGTTTTAAGAAACTAAAGTGTGCATTTTTCAAAGTGTGTATTTAAATTCACAAAAAGGACACACTTCTGAAAACTGCACTTTTCTGTTCAAGACACAAATGAAGATGGGAAAGATTTGAGCCAAATTTTGAAGTAAACAGGATAATTTCTGCAAGTTCACATATCCTTGTTTTCCCACCCCTACATCAAAGTAAGTTTGAGCTGGAACTTTGAAATTCTCACCAACTTTGCTGATTTCACCTTTCTTACTAGAGACAACAGTATTGGATAACATGAGACAAAGCAAATTTAAAAGGTCTCCAATGAAAGTATTTTCAAAAGAAACTATTTGGAAATAATATATAGCAGCTTATGGGATTTTATGTATTTCTATATGTATTCATTATTAAATTTGTATAAAAGCCATTTATTAGCATAATACTCTCTGGGCAGCCATTACAATAAAATTTATTGTATTTTATGGAAGATTTATTGAACTAACTTTGAAAGTTAGCAATACTGATAGGTACCAAAATATAAATTGTGTAAATCTTATTTCAGAGGGGGAAATTAAAGAACCTATAGATCTGTGATGATTTAACAAGTACAAGAAAGCATAAACACACTAACTGGGTTCGTACAGCATGATGAGCCAAGGCAGGTGGGGAACCATGTATCTCTCAGAGTGGTTTATCATGTTTTCTGAGCCCATCCCAAGCGGTGCTGTTTTACCAGTGAAACACAGGCAGGGTTTAGTCAACGAATATGCTTATTTATTTATTTAAACATTTATATGTTGCCTATTTTGCCATGGCATGTCTAGGTAGCTAACAACAGATAATTAAAATACTTTATAAAACAATAAAACAATAGCATATATTAATGTAAAACTGGATAAAACTGAATGCGCTCCCCAGAGAGATCTGCCTGGCGCCATCGTTATTGTTTTTCGGCACCAGGCCAAGACCTTTTTATTTAAAAGTTATTTTAATTGTTAATTTATGAATTGTATTTATGGAGTTTTTAGGTATATGCCGAGATGTTTCCGATTTTTAACTCTAATTGTGTAAACTGTTTATTTATATTTATTTATTATTGTTGTAAGCTGCCCCGAGGCTTTTTGCGAAAGGGGTGGCATAAAGATGGTTTAAATAAATAAATAAAAGTACATTGAAAACATTATGGCACTGGGTGATCCCAAATATGTTGTGACCTGCTTCGTCTTTTAATAAAAGCAGACGTGACGATAACTGAGAAAAGATTATGGGAAACAGGTTTTATTTAAAATGAGTTAACATAGAGGGATACTTCTGGAACATCCATTCATGCTCTTCTCAATACTCTGCATGACAGTGGCCATGATCCAAGGCTCATTTGACGTACAGGATTTATTTCTTTTTCACAGCTGGCAGCATGGAAACTCTGTTTGCAAGAGTGAAATGAGTTTACTGGATTGTGGGGAACAGTTTTGACAACAACTTTGCAGAAGGAGGTTGGAAGGTGCCACTTGCATAAACCCTTACGATAAATGTTTTTAGCTCTTTTAAGCAGTAATAATTATATCGCCAGCAAAGTAGAATTTGTTACGCCACATCTTAGGAATTAACTTTTTACTTGTTAGAAATAAATTGCAACATGGAGCCAGTAAAAATCTATTAAAATCAAGTAATTTTCAGAAGAAATTGGTATTCAGGGCTAAGAACAGGTATCACTTGGTGAAAGAAAATAAGCAAGCTTTGCAATAGGCAAAGCTTTCATTTTGAATATATAATATGTAATATTTGTTCTACATGCTTATATCTTATCTTATAATGCATTATATAGTTTCACACACCAAAACACCTCTATATAAATTTTCAAATTGAGGATCAGCTTGGATTTCATGAGAACAAACAGAAAGCTGTTTGGTTATGCACAGAGAACAGGATTTGCTTCCGAATCTACTACATTGCTTTGGTTAATGAGTCACTTTAGTTCAGGCCACTTTGGTACTTTGCCTTGGATCTGAACTGCAGTTTTGCTTCAGAAAATGTGAGGTTTCTTATATCTCTATTGACTATAATAGAGAAATGAATAAACGTCTATAATATTTGATTCTTTGGCAGAATTGGATGAAATTTTGCAGGGACAGACTATGCATTCTTTTTTTTTTAAAGGAAAAGCTTCTAACTATAAATTATTAGCAGAATTACATGATATTTGCACGTGTAGTTGCTGCTTCTGAGGTGATAAAGCATGTCAAAATTCAGAAGGGGTGAACAATGAACTCTATTTCTTTTTGTCATCCATCTCAGGTGAGAGGTGTGGCTACTGAACTAGTGACTGGATTCATTAATGGGCTGGATCGTAGGATGCCCAGATAGGCACTTTATATGGAGGCCATTGGCCAGTCTAACTCAGTACTGGCTATACTGGCTTATGGTGGCTCTTTGGGGTTTTGGCAAGTCTTTCTCAGCTTTACCTCAACGTGTTGGCACCTGACCTGGGACTATTTGCACACAGAGCAAGTGTTCTACTAGTGAGCTATGTTTCTTACCCGGTAAGAGACAATAAACTCTTCTAGGGGCTTATCTTTTAGGGGTTTTAGTGGTCTATTTTTTAGGAGAACTGCAATCCCATCAGGAACAAGTGGAACACTTTCCTTCTAGGCAGAAGAGCCACCTGCAAACACCATATCAGGCTTTCCTGGACTGAGTTTCAGTTTCCTAGCCATCATCCAGTATATTGTAGCAGCCAGAAACTGTTCAAACCCATACCCAGCCTCAACTAATGAAGATGGAAGTGATAAATGGAGCTGTGTCCCATTAAAACTGGTACACCCCAAAACTACAGATGACCTTACTCAATAGTTTCATGTGTAGCTATATGTGAAATATCACGGGTGCTAAACCTATCTCTGTGGGTCCCATGCAGCCAAGCGATATTCCACAAGCACTACCTTCTACAGCCAACCATCCACGTAGAAATGAAACTACTGCAGTGCCATACCTCCCACTCCTGATGCAGGCATGCACCCCTAGAGAATACACTAGCCAATTAAATATAGAAAGTAGCTGAAAGATCAGGCTCATAGTGCCCCTTCTCCGTCTTTTTCAACACAGGTCATCACAGGTGAACATGCATCCAAGACTATTTTCATTGCCAAACTTGACCAGAGCCCTGATTTAAAAATCAGCGTTCTGGTCAGGATAATCAGACTCATCCAAGAGTGTCTGGAGCTACTGAGTAGGATACTCAGGAAAGGATACAGCACAGGAAAGAAACATTTGACCAGGCCTAAAATTATGATTTTTTTGGTTCTGGAGTGGGCTTGTTCAGCAGTGGTCCCTTTGCTGCCTTGGTTAGCTAAACTGGGACCATTCCTTTCTCGAGGAGGCATTAATTAACTCCTTGGATTTTCTGGCTGTTCCCTCTGTGCTGGTTTTTTATAAGAACAAATGTGCAAGGTTCCAATGCATTTATTCTTACATTGCATTGAATCTTATGCCTTTTTTCCTCTAGTGAGGAATCCAAGGCAACTTACATAGTTCCATTGCATTTTCACAATACTGAAAACTCTGTGAGGTAGGTGAGGCTGAGAGTGGGTGACTAGCCCAAAGTCACCTTACCCCTACCCCTACCTCTGTGTATTTCCCAGGTCTGAGAGGTACTTTTCTAGCTAAAAAATCATGTCACAAACATTACCTTCCATATATTTTTAATTTAATATAGAGTTGCTATGGAGAACAGAAATTCAGTCCATGAGCAAATGTATGTTCCACTTACAATCCTATGCCAGTTTACTGGGTGGTAAGCCCCAGTAAAATGTTTGCTGTTTCTTTATATAATTTTGCATTTAGCAACTTTAAAAAAATGATTAAGGAAGATGTGTTTAAATATTTCTCACTAAAATCCAAGAAATTGAAAAACATGGGCTAGATCATGTCCCTGTCATTAAAACAGGAGTATCTGTCTACAGTGCTCATTGCTCTGGGTATTCCTGTAAGGTTGTTTGGCCAGATATTGCTTCAGTAACCCTAGAACACATTGTTAAGCTGAGTTTCTTTGACAGGGGAAGTAAATGCACGGAAGACATTATGTCTGCTGGGTCTTCTGAGAAATCGTAGAAAAAACCCTTGCCTTGTAAAATCTAGACTGACACGCACAAGGGAGAGCTGCTGTTTAATAATAATTACAGAGGAAACAATCTCTTTCTGCAATGTAAGTCATGTACTGAAGAGGATTTTCTGTTTCGTCCTCTTTCCATTCACCTTTTACAGACTGTCATTTCCTCCTTCAAATAATGCTTAGTTAAAGCAGACAAAAGGAAAAGTGTATTATATTTGGTTCAGATCTGACTATTCCTCTAGAATATCTTAGGATCAACATTATGTTTAATGTTTTACATGTGCTGTTGTGATACATTTTTGCATTAAGTGCTACACCAAATGTATTCACCATACCTTTTAAAGCATGCAAAGCTTGTGAGCTTAACCATATCTTAACACAAATGGAAATAGGCTAGGTGCTTTGAATGTTGTCTCTTTTTATATGCTCAGAAGGAATATCTAACCTTCTTCTACAACATGGAAAAGATGGATGGAACCTTCCTCTCCAAGCTTATATCATAATAAATATTTTCTTGCTTTGTTTTATACAGTTAATTTCAATGTAAAGGTCATCAAAACAGAGAAACCCACATTTCTTGCAGTAATTAAAAAACTGCTTAACAATAGGTGTGTTGGAAATGTGTTGCCATATGTGTAAGTGTATAGTAATGCAGCTTTCAATAAAAACAGGTATGCATCAACCTCAGAAATGCTGGACCAAATAGCCATATATTTATCCCTCCTCAGGTGCAACCTAAATAATACCCATTAGGGCCTCAATCCATTGTGATATAGGAGACGGGGTGTTTTATCATATAAGTCTTTTGGAGGTTAAAAGGGCATGCAAAATCTACTTATTTGTGGTACGTTTCATACTGTAGGTGAATAATTTAGAAGAATATGTATCTTAAAGACCATTCTGTTATTAAGTTTATCCATATTATGACCACAACCCTAAATGAAGTAATCACTAGACATTGCCAGAACATGTGGGTAAGTGAACCGTTGTTGTTAGTCACGAGTCCGACCCATCGCGAACCCATGGACAACATTGCTCCAGGCCTTCCTGTCCTCCACCATCCCCTGGAGTCCACTCAAGCTCACACCAACTGCTTCAATGACTCCATCTAACCACCTCATTCTCTGCCGTCCCCTTCATTTTTGCCATCTATTGTTCCCAGCATTAGGCTCATCTCCAGGGTTTCCTTCCTTCTCATTAGGTGGCCAAAGTATCTGGCCTTCTAAAGAGCAGTGAGGGTTAATCTCCACTAGGACTGACCGGTTTGATCGCCCTGCAGCCCAAGGAACTCACAAGAGTCTCTTCCAGCACCACAATTCGAAGGTCTCAATTCTTCGGCGCTCAGCCTTCCTTATGGTCCAGCTTTCACATACATTGCAACTGGGAAAATCATAGCTTTGACTATATGCACTTTTGTCAGCAGGGTGATGCCTCTGCTTTTTAGTATGCTGTCTAGATTTGTCGTAGCTTTCCTCCCAAGGAGCAAGCGTCCTTTAATTTCTTGGCTGCAGTCCCCGACTGTGGTAATCTTGGAGCCTAGGAAAATAAAATCTGTCACTACCTACATTTCTTCTCTATCTATTTGCCAGGAAGTGAGAGGACCGGATGCCATGATCTTAGTTTTCTTTATGCTGAGTTTCAATCCAACTTTTGCACTGTCCTCCTTCACCCGCATCAAGAGGCTCTTTAGTTCCTCTTCACTTTCTGCCATTAGAGTGGTATCATCTGCATATTTGAGGTTGTTGATATTTCTCCCTGCAATCTTGATTACAATTCACCTAGCCCCACCTTTCTCATGATGTGCTCTGCATATAAGGTAAATAGTCAGGCCGACAGTATACAGCCTTGCCGAACTCCTTTCTCAATTTTGAACCAATCAGTGGTTCCGTGTCCAGTTCTCAGTGTTGCTTCTTGACCCTCATATAGGTTTCTCAAGAGACAAATAAGATGGTCTGGTACTCCCATCTCTTGAAGAACTTTACACAGTTTGTTGTGATCCACACAATCAAAGGCTTTAGTTTAGTCGATGAAGCAGAAGTAGATGTTTTTCTGGAACTTCCTAGCTTTCTCCATGATCCAGCCTATGTTGGCAATTTGATCTCTAGTTCCTCTGCCTCTTCAAAATCCTACCTGTACTTCTGGTAGTTCTCGGTCCACATACTGCTGGAGCCTAGCTTGTAGGATTTTGAGCATAACTTTGCTAGCATGTGAAATGAGTGCAATGGTGCGGTAGTGTGAACATTCTTTGGCATTCCCCTTCTTTGGGATCGGAATGTAAACTGACCCTTTCCAATCCTGTGGTCACTGAGTGTAGCACTTTTACTGCATCGTCTTTTAAGATTTTGAATAGCTCAACTGGAATACTGTCACGCCCACTAGCTTTGTTATTGCTCAGACTTCCTAAGGCCCATTTGACTTCACATTCCAGGATGTCTGGCTCGAGGTCAGTGACCACCCCATCGTGGTTATTATGGATTTTAAGCTCTTTTATATTTCTTCTGTGTAATCTTGCCACTTCTTCTTAATCTCTTCTGTCCTGTTAGGTCCCTGCCATTTTGGGCCTTCATCATGCCCAACTTTGCATGAAACGTTCCCTTCCTATCTCCAGTTTTCTTGAAGAGATCCCTGCCCCCCCCCGTTCTATTGTTTTCTTCTATTTCTTTGCACTGTTCATTTAAGAAGGCCTTCTTATGTCTTCTGGCTATTCTCTGGAATTCTGCGTTTAATTGGGTGTATCTTTCTCTTTCTCCCTTGCCTTTTGCTTCCCTTCTTTCCTCAGCTATTTGTAAATTTTCCTCAGACAGCCATTTTGCTTTCTTGCATTTCTTTTTCTTTGGGATGGTTTTAGTTGCTACCTCTTGTGCAATGTTGCAAACCTTCGTCCATAGTTCTTCAGGCACTCTGTCTATCAGATATAATTCCTTAAATCTATTTGTCACCTCTACTGTATATTCATCAGGGATATGATTTAGGTCATACCTGAGTGGCCTAGTGCTTTTCCCTACTTTCTTCAACTTAAGCCTAAATTTTGCAAATTTTTCTCATTATCTGAGGCACCGTCAGTTCCTGGTCTAGTTTTTACTGACTGTATAGAGCTTCTCCATCTTTGGCTGCAGAGCACATAGTCAATCTGATTTCTGTGTTGACCGTCTGGTGACGTCCATGTGTAGAGTCGTCTCTTGGGTTGTTGGAAAAGAGTGTTTGCTATGACCATCGTATTCTCTTGACAAAATTCCACCAGCCTGTGCCCTACTTCATTTTGTACTCCAAGGCCAAACTTGCCTGTTATTCCGGTTATCTTTTGGCTTCCTACTTTAGCATTCCAATCCCCCATGATGATAAGGACATCATTTTTTGGAGTTAATTCTAGAAAGTGCTATAGGCCTTCATATAACTGGTCAACTTCAGCCTCTTCAGCAGCAGTGGTTGGGGCATAGATTTGGACTACTGTGATGTTGAATGGTTTGCCTTGGATTTGAACGGCAATCATTTTGTCATTTCGGAGATTGTATCCCAGTACTGCTTTTCCTACTCTTTTATTGACTATGAAGGCTACTCCATTTCTTCTGAGGGATTCTTGCCCAAAGTAGTATACCTGATGGTTATCTGAATTAAATTCACCCATTCCTGTCCATTTTAGTTCACTGATTCCTAAGATGTCGATGTTCAGTCTTGTCATCTCTTGTTTGACCACATCCAGCTTGCCTTGATTCATGAATCTTACATTCCAGGTTTCTATGGAGTATAGATCTTTGCAGCATCAGACTCTCCTTTCACCACCAGATACATCAGCAACTGAGTGTCCTTTCGGCTTTGACCCAGTCGCTTCATTATTTCTGGCACTACTAGTACTAGCCCTCTGCTCTTCCCCAGTAGCATATTGGACACCTTCCAACCTGAGGGGCTCATCTTCCAGCGTCATATCCTGTTGCCTTTTGGTACTGTCCATGGGGTTTTCATGGCAAGGATACTGGAGTGGGTTGCCATGTCCTTCTCCAGTGGATCACGTTTTGTCAGAGCTCTCTGCTATGACCTGTCTGTCTTGGGTGGCCCTGCATGGCATAGGTCATAGCTTCATTGAGCTAATCAAGCCCCTTTGCCATGACAAGACAATGATCCGTGAAGGGGAGTGAACCATTAGTAGTATAATATCTCCAACAAGTAGACAAGCTCTTATTAAAAAGATATTGTGGCATCCAATAGGCATGAAACAGAACCTTTTTGTTTGTTTGTTTTTGCTGAAGAAGACATAATTTAAGAGCCACAGATCCTTCTAGATGCAAAAACAAGGCTCCATTGATTGGGCAAAATAGTACCATCTAATTCCCTATTCTTTCTGTCCTTTAAGATCTTTGTATCATACATAATAAATATGTATAAACATGAATTGTAGGTCACTAAATTTCTTAGCCTGATGCAGCATTTCCCATAGCATAAGGGGCTCTGAAGCTGTAAAAGTTGGACCAAATTTAAACTTTAACATATACTACAGTTTCAAGTATTTCCATTCAGCTGAAGTCATAATTGGCACACAAAACTGAAAATGACAACAATTCATTATCTGCACACACTAAGTGCTTCCCAGTAAAAATCAACCTGTCTGTCTAAGTCTGCCACATGAACATTTTTAAATCTGGATTTCCGAATAATGTCAATTTAGCATGAGAAGATAGTTCAACTTTAACTGATAGACCACACCTCTCTAACTGCTGTGATTGTAGGAGGCATCCAGTGCACTTTGGTGTGCCAAAACCCTAATGATTCCTGCTTATAAAGAGAGGCTACAGGAATAAGGATTCTAAAACTGACTGAGCTGGATAATCTAAGTGGAAATAATTTAGAACTGTTTGGGAAACAGACCTTATATAAGGCAAGATCTAGAAAGCTGAACCCAACTTTAGTTGAAAATTGCATCCTTATCAAAGTAATTTGTGGTGAAGAAAAAAAAAATCAAAACAAAGCCAGGAATAAATTGAAAAATCCCATTTTAAAATTATACAGCCTGAGGTGTAATACTCATCTTGTGTGTGTGTGTGTGTGTGTGTTTATGACACTTGCATGCCAGACCATAGCCCAAGGGCTTTCCAAGTGGCTTACAAAAACAATGGCATAAAGAATAAAATCAGTAATTTTAAAAAAGTAATAATCCAACATCATAAAAACAATAATTACTATGGGGATAGGAGACAATGCACATGACGAAATAAAGCAAACAGTAGGAAAACCAAATACAACCATAATTATACTAAAAACAGGTACAAAATAGAAATATTTTCTCGTGGCAACAGTAACTAAACAATGAACCTCATCCCACAAACTCAGTCTGTTGCCCATGAGATCAGTAATCAAATTTGATCTTTTGAGAGATATCTCTAGAAGGAAGCATTCCCAAGAAAGTAATAAATCTGGGCACCATTGAAATTGCCAATCAGCTAACAATCTTAGAGAAATAGTATTTCCAATTGGCACCAATTCATACTTTTTTGAATTATGAAATAGCCAGCCAGAGCATCAAAAGCATTAGTCACGGGCATCAGAGCTGGAACTGATGATTGGAGCTTGGAGTTAAGAATAAAAAGTGCTTTGTTGATGGGTTCAGGACAATGCAGGAGAGAGACTTGCACCTGTGTCCATTGATTTCATCTGTCCTATAAAAGAAGAGTAGGCATAGGAACTCTTCGAATTTTTTGCGCTACTAAGAGTCAAATATGTTTGACTTACTCAACAAGTACGTCTGCCTTCCAAATGATGGTGATGCATAAGTGGGATCTCCATTCCTTAGAAATATTGATATTGTGCATGGGGAACCTCCAGCAGTCCACAGGGGTTCTTCAGACTGCTACACATTTGAAGTTCTGCTTCTGGGCAGGGAAAAACACATTTTGTCGCTCTGCTGCATTTTCTTCTGAATCTCTTGATTCTGTACTGGGCAGGAAAAATGCCTGTCTCTGATCAGCAGCAGATCGCTCCACCTAGAGGAGTTGTACCTCCTGTTTTGGGTAATAGGCCTGGCCACTGAGGGTATGCCAGGATGGTTTCCTGGCACTGACCTTGCACAAATGTTAAGGCCTCTGAAGAGGCACAAGGAAGGTGAGTTGAGGCATGGGGAATGAGAAAGGGATGTCGCTTCACTTTCACATATTCTTGAGGTCATCCCATGCATAGTAAGTGGTCACTTTTAGTCCCAAATCATTTTATTGCCATGTAAGGGAGATGGGAGGGTAACTCTGGAAAGTGAGAATGAAAAAGCAGGCATTTGTTTTACTGGATAGATAAGTTATCCAATATATCTGCTTTATTTGCTTCATCTGTCTGTTTTTATTATATGCATTTTTCTCTTTTGGATTGTTATTGTATTTTATTATTGGTTTTCAGTGCTGTTAGTTGTCCTGAATGATGAGTAAGCTGGGATATACCTTATAAATAAATTAATGGAATTCCATTTCCTTTCCTTCTGATGGACACATACTTGTATCATGGCACTCGTTCATCCTGACTTTATCTCCCTCCCCCAGAAAACTCACTTTAAGTTTGGAGGCTCCTGAATAAGTCCATCTTCTCTTTCTGCTTTCTCTCCATTTTTATTCCACATACTCTACTGACAGTCTAGAATTCTAATTTGTTAATGGAATGTTATTAACAATAATAGAATATTATTTATTAATAATTCTTCTTCTCTCTATTTTATCCTTACAACACTCCTGTTCAGTTGATTAAGCTGAAAGTGAGCGATGAGCCTAAAGTCACCCAGTGAACTTCATGGACAAAGGGAAAGTAGCACCTGGGTCCTAAACCGGTGCTGTGAAGTGCCAGTCCAACAGTCTAACTGCTATGCCACACTGGCTCTTCTGTCCTCTTTTCCATCCACTTTGGCTTGACTAATCCCCATATTTCAGCTACCTGTAGCAGTAGACTAGATTAAACAATTCAGAGTCTGTTCCATGGTAGCTGAAGCCCAGTTCTCTGGACAGCTGCAGAAACCCTCAAATGTCATATGATGCTGATTTAAAAAATAATAAAAAACCAGGGAAAAATAAACTATTCCTTCGCTAACATAAACTGACATAACCAACCATGTCTAAAAATGTCACACAATTTTCTAAAAACAGCAGAATATCTGCCATTTAATTTCATGGGAGAGGCTGAATCAGCAAGAGGATGGTGGCAAGTAAGTGCTTTGGAGTTTCTTGGTTCCTATGAACCGCAGAGGTTTGGAAGACCCTTAATTGAAAGCCAAGTTCACCTGAAACAAATGCGCTTGTTTTGACAAGACAATGAAGGAAGACCAGAGAGAGAAAAGCTCTGCCCCCACTCCTTTTGCTGAAGTTCTCACAGCTCATGCCCAGAGAAGAAGAGGGAAGGAAAGGGAGGTTCCAGATGGGTGAGAAAGGCTGCAGGGGGTGGAATCCTCTGAAGCATCCAGATAGGCCTTGGGTTTTCCTGATTCCCCCAAAATTGGATTTCATTCCAATTTTGAAAAGGTAAAACCTCATAAGATGTGTCATCTGTAGGAGCAGGGAAGATGCAGCCATCATTGCCTTCTTCATGCCTTGTTCTTAACTCACTGGATGTTATGGCAGAGATGTTTACCCCTCATATTTCAAAGAGGCCCACTGATCTCATCTTGCTTCAGGGCTCTTAGGATACGTAGCTGCCACTGCTAGGAGTTTCCTGCATCACAGAGCTAAATGGGACTCCAGGTACAGGTAAAGACAGAACAGTTGGAAGGGACCTGTAGGGCCACTAAGTCCAACCCCCTTCTCTCCTTCCACATGTGGTCACACATCTGGCTGTAGGCCCATGCTTTTCCAGCTTAGCAAAGGTGACTTGACATGTTAATGAATAGTTAGGCTGGGCCCCCCATTTTAAAAAATGGTACAATGTAGAAGAGATCTTCCATGCTAAATACATATATCCACATCCCCCTGCCCCTGCACTTTTTAAGGCCTTTGTCAGGGCTTTATATGCAACCTTGATGTTTGTTTGTTTGTTATATTTATATACCACCCCAATAGCCCAGAGGGCTCTCTGGGTGGTTTACAAACATTAAAACCCCACCAATCCTAAAATAAATAAATAGGCTACACCATGACCGAGTATAAAATAACATGGTTAAAATGAATTAAATAAATAAATATACCATTGAAATTAATTAACTTTAAAATATTGGTTAAATAAACAAGTCTTGACCTGGCGCCAAAAAGCATATAATGACGGCACCAGGCGGACCTCTCTAGGAGCCCATTCCATAGTCGGGATGCCACCGCAGAGAAAGCTCTCCTCTGAGTACTCTGTCTCCTAACCTCTTTCAAAGAGGATTCCCGGAGGAGGGCCTCTGCTGTCGATCTTAGGGGATGGGAGGGCATATAGGGAAAAAGGCTTTAGGTATCCTGCTCCCAAGCCGTTTAGGGATTTATAGGTAATAACCAGCACCTTGAATTGAGCCTGGACTTCAATGGAAAGCCAATGGAGCTGTTAGAGGACTGGAGTTATGTGAGAGTAACAACCAGTCCCCGACAGTATCCTGGCAGCTCTATTTTGCACCATCTGAAGTATCTGGACCATCTTCAAGGGCAGTCCAACGTAGAGCACATTACAGTAGTCCAACAGGAGGTAACCAGTGCATGTGTCACTGTTGCCAGGCATGGAAGCACCTAGCTTCTCTAGTCTACCTGTCTGCCCCAAATCTAATCTTTTTTCTTCTAGCTTCCTTCACATTTTCCCCTGCTTTAAAATGTCTCTGCTGTAGCTGCTTCCCTAGCCTTGATGGCTGGCTTGGCCTATTCCCAATTTGACTCTCCAGTTAGATGGTTCTGAAAAGCTACCCTCATCCAGAGATTCAGTCACTGGGTGTTTCATGACTATGCCAGTCATTAAGCCAGCATTTGATAATAGGAAGCTTAATAGATTGAGGGGTTCTTGTGACTAGGTAGGTATAACCACACACTGCCTGCTTTAATTAACTTCTACTAGGCAATCATGAGAGGGTTCTCTACATGTGAGAAAGAAACTTGACTGAATAGCTTCTTTCCTTGATGCCAAGGAATGGATGAATTTCAGTTGTTGCGTCCTGATGATGTAGACAAGGTGCTTGGACAAGTACGCCCTACCACCTGCTTACTAGACCCATGCCCATCCTGGCTACTTAAGAAAGCCAAGGATGGGATTGGGATCTGGATCCTGGAGGTGGTCAACGCCTCTTTAAGAGACGGCCGGGTACCTGCCCCTGTAAAGGAGGCGGTAGTCCAGCCAGTCCTAAAGAAGGCATCCCTGGATCCAGAGGTGGCCACCAATTACAGACCGGTGGCCAACATCCCGTTTCTGGGCAAGGTGCTAGAGCGGGTGGTGGCGGGACAGCTCCAAGCACTCTTGGATGAAACTGATTATCTGGACCCATTTCAGTCCGGCTTCAGACCCGGGTATGGCACTGAATCTGCCTTGGTTGCCCTGTACGATGACCTGTGCAGACAGAGAGAGACGGGGAGTGCGTCCCTGTTAGTTCTCCTGGACCTCTCAGTGACTTTCGATACCATCGACCATGGTATCCTTCTGAATAGGCTAGCGGGATTGGGAGTTGGAGGCACCGCGTGGCGGTGGTTCTGCTCCTATCTCAATGGCCGATTTCAGAAGGTGGTGCTGGGGGACTATGGCTCTGCGCCATGGCAGTTACGCCATGGGGTTCCGCAGGGGTCCATTTTGTCCCCTTTGCTATTCAACATCTACATGAAACTGCTGGGAGAGGCCATCAGGAGGTGTGGGCTGCGGAATCATCAGTACACTGATGATACCCAGCTCTACCTCTCGTTTTCCACCAATCCAGGTGAGGCAGTGGCTGTGCTGAACCGGTGCCTGGCCGAGGTAATGGGCAGGATGAGGGTCAATAAACTGAAGCTCAATCCAGACAAGAAGGAGGTCCTGTTGGTGGGTGGTTCGGGCCTCGGGATAGGGGACTTGGGCCTTGTCCTAAATGGGGTTGCACTCCCTCTGAGGGACAGGGTTCGCAGCTTGGGAGTGCTCCTCGACCCTGAGCTGTCTCCAGAAGCTCAGGTGACAGCGGTAGTGAGGAGCGCCTTCCTTCAGCATTGGCTGATACATCAACTGCGTCCCTTCCTGGAGAACGACTGCCTGGCGACAGTGACACACGCGCTGGTAACTTCCCAATTAGATTTCTGTAACGCGCTCTACGTGGGGCTACCCTTGAAGACGGTCCGGATACTTCAATTGGTGCAGAATAGAGCTGCCAGGTTGCTGACGGGGACTGGGCGTTGTTCTCATATAACCCCAGTTCTCTGTCAGCTCCACTGGCTCCCGATTGAAGTCCGGGCCCAATTCATGGTGTTGGTTAAGACCTATAAAGCTCTAAACGGCTTGGGACGTGGATATCTAAAGGAACGCTTGTGCCCATATATGTCCTCCCGCCCCTTGAAATCAGCAACGGATGCTCTTCTCCAGGAACCCTCTGTGAATGATATTAGGAGGGTGAGTACCCGGAGGAGGGCCTTCTCTGCAGTGGCACCCCACCTATGGAATGCGCTCCCCAGAGAGGTCTGCCTGGCGCCATCGTTATTTGCTTTATGGCACCAGGCTAAGACCTTTTTATTTAAAACTTATTTTAATTGCTAAATTATTATATTTATTAGGATTTTAAATTAGCCGAGAATGCACCGGGGGGGGGGGTTAATATATATATAGTGTGCTGCCCCGAGGCTTTGTTGTGATGGGGGCGACATAGAAATGCTTTAAATAAATAAATAAATAAATCTGTATGCATGAGGAAATTCTTTCTCACAAACATGCGCAATGGATGTTTGATGTGCAATCCTGGCAACAGGCAAGCCAGCCCACATGGAGAGGAAATCCCTTACTGAGAATAATCCAGACAACACTCAACTGCTACAACAGCAGGAATGAATAAGAGAATGCAAACCAAACCTTTTTGCCCAATTTCTTCGCCTACAAATGGTTACACCAGACTCTTCCTAAAATTAAGCACATTCCACTTCCAGCACCCTTGACAATATCTTATGGTCCTCATGATTATTGAGAAGGCTCTTTGGTTCTTCAGACCTTTTTTGTTGGTATAAATATTATTTATGATCCAAAATGATTAGTCAAGGTTATAGTTGTATGTTGGAATGTTTTATGAATTATAGCAAGATATCACCAAGAACTGTAGCTTCAACTATTGTGTTACTATATATTTTTTGTATGGCTCTACTCAGTAGATCTCCATGTTGGTTTACAAGCAATCCAAGGGAACCCTACCCTTCGTAGTGTGTTGGGCTGAATGGGTTTGAAAGCATGAATAAGAGTCTTGAAACAAATTATCTAACAATCAAAAGCCCAAACATGCTGTGTGTATAAACTGAGGGTGTCAGTTCATGTTTGTGTGAGTGGAAACTGGAAAGCTTTAATTTAAAGTTGGAACCAGTGAGAAATATAATAGGCAGCTTTATGGGATTTTCAGTTATAATTAATGGAATAATAACTAAAGTTATAAACAGGAAAAGAAATGACTGTACTATGAAACACCTGCTTCATAATTATTTGAACAACAACATGTATTTGAATCTTCCACCTATTTATGATCCTGGCATGGTATTCAATGTCTCATTTTGTAATACTCTTTTTAAAGGGATATTATCAGTTTTGAAATGTTCTGTCGAAAATGCTGTTCCATCATTGGAACCCATTAGAATTCTCACACAATGAATTTATCTACATGAAAATGGGACCTGTGCTACTCAGACCCCAAGGAAAACCTACTTTGTATGTTCATAAAGCTCTAAGCTCCACTGCTGTGCATTTAAAATGCAAAAAGCCGATAAGGAAAGCTTGGAGCAGTTTCATGTGTCATGAAAGAGCTCCAAAACAATGGCTACAGGGCCAATTTTCTGATGATCCACTGGTGAATATTTGGTTGAAGTGACTTCTGAGGGTTCCAGAGTTCACTTGTCAAGTCCCTTATGCCATTTTGCATATGCTTGCTTGCCAGTCTGCCTGTTGCATAATTAATCCCGGAAGCCATCAACTTGAATAGATCCTCCTAGGCTGATTCTGCCTGCTAAATAGGCTGTATTAAGGATATTACATTATTGGGGTTGGTTTAGCCATAGGGAGTTCCTCTTAGGACAACTCAAGCAAAGTTCCCCTACTAGGGAACAGGAAATGAAGAAGCTGCCCAAAACAATTAAAGCAACAGCAATAGGGAACAAGAGCCCCTCCAGTTCCATAAACATGCCTCGAAGTGCAGCATGGTTGCTGAGTGCGGATGTCCTCATGCTGTTTCTCGTGGCTTTTAACGAGATGAATGTAATTGAGATTACAGAAATGTGCCTTTTTTTCCACCTGGGTTATTCTAAGAGTTGTGTCAAATATGTAGCAGAGGAGAGGCTGAATGGGAGAAGACAGGAAATAAGTGGCAGATAGGCATACAAGCCCACCCCACAGAAAAAGTGGGGATTGAAAGATAGGCATAATTACATGTGTAGCCATGGGTTTTACTCTGGCATCCATCTCTGTCTCATATAAATGAAACTAAACAAAGCAGGCAAGAATATCTGGTAACTTTATACACCACAGTCAAGGTTCTCATAATGATTTTATGTTTCAATTTTTAAAGGAAAAATAGAATTATATATTTCTTTTATAACGGCAGGAAATACAGAATTATTCAAGCATGGTTCACAGATGTAAATAACTGGTAATGTTACAATCCTTGCCCTGAAACCAATTAGCACTGTGATTAAATGAAAATCCTGCACTTGAAGAGTGCTAGATTCCCTAGATTGAGCGATACTTCCAGTACTATCCCTAAGGTGACAAATGCGTGGTTTCAGCGCTGTAACTCTCCCATTCCTTGGAAGCACATTTGTAAACATTAGGTCCGGCAGTCTTCCAATTCCCATTGCACCATAACGGGCGCACGTAGAGTTGCCATTTGGTGTCTTTTTAACAATGCTATCTTTGGTTTGAGGAGTACATTTTCATTTCATTCATCATTTAAAGACAGATAATCAGAAAGTCATTACATCAGCTGACACCAGGCCCTTCGCTCGATTGTATCGTAATTGAGCACTGCAAAGCATGTGCCAGATCTAATGGATAATGAATATATTATGTCAGCAGAATCGCCTGAGTGAGACTCCTGAGCGATGGGAGGTGGGATTGCCACAGTGACATAGAGTGTCGCAGATGTTGTGCTGATTTTCTGATAGAATGACGGTGTAATTAGCTAATCAATGGTGGATACAGGACTGTTTGTGGGCAACTCGCTACACATATAAAAGCAGCTCGGCCTCCGATATGACATAATGCGTCATAATGAGAAAAGGCTTCAGTTTGGCATGCCTCATTGGGGTACATATTTTTGACCGACATATATGGCTGGGAATTCTGGTAAGGCTGCAGCACTCCATTTTCACACATTTATTGGATCATTATAGATCTGTTTGGAAAGACTGGAGTTTGTCACATTTTCTTGTATAAATCAATGGAACTTAACAGAGTTTTCATGAAGCAGTGTTCACAACTGCATGAGAATCCAGCACAGTCCTCCCACATGCCTGATGCACAAGCACCTCCTGGAATAGTTCTAATAGAAAACAATAAGAAGATGAACGTTTGTATTTACACTGTGCATTTTTTTTACAACTGCACAAAATGTGTCCCACAGTGTTCTGTGTTAGGACCAACACTTTTCAGCCTGTTCATGAGTGATCTGGAACTGCGAGAGAGCAATGAAGAGGCTAAGTTTGCTGATGACACCAAACTATTTAGGTTGATTAAAACAAAAATTGGGAAACTGGGCAGCAAAATGACAATACTAGACTTGGGGTCATTCCTTGAAGCTGAGTGGTGAGAGGTTCAGGAAAGATAAAAGAAAGTACTTCTCATAGTTTGTAGTGAAACTATGAAATTAACTTCCACAGCATGCAGTGGTAGCCACCATTTTGGATGGTTTTAAAAGGGGATTGGGCAAATTCATGGAGAAGAAGGCTATCACAGGCTAATAGTCTTGAAGGCCATATGTTCCCTCTGGTATTAGAGGTAGTATTCCTATGAACTACAGTTGCTTGGTCTGAAAAAGGACTGTTTACTCATATCTGTTTACTCATATCTGGACCTCTCGGCGGCTTTCGATACCATCGACCATGGTATCCTTCTGGATAGACTTGCGGGATTGGGGGTTGGAGGCACTGCTTTGCAGTGGTTCCGCTCCTATCTCGACGGTCGATTCCAGAAGGTAGTGCTGGGGGACCATGTCTCTACGTCATGGCAGCTATGCCATGGGGTACCACAGGGCTCCATTCTATCCCCTCTGCTATTTAACATCTATATGAAACCGCTGGGAGAGGTCATCAGGAGGTGTGGGCTGCGGAATCATCAATACGCTGATGATACCCAGCTTTACCTCTCATTCTCCACTAATCCAGGTGAGGCAGTGGCTGTGCTGAACCGGTGCTTGGCCGAGGTAAGGGAATGGATGAGGGCCAATAAACTGAAACTCAACCCAGACAAGACGGAGGTCCTGTTGTTTGGCGGATCGGGTTTCGGAGAGGGTGGATTTGACCTGGTCCTGAATGGTGCAACACTCCCTCTTAGGGATAAGGTCCGCAGCTTAGGTGTACTCCTCGACCCGGAGCTTTCTTTGGAAGCTCAGGTGACAGCGGTAGCGAGGAATGCCTTCCTTCAGCTTCGGCTGATTAATCAGCTGCGCCCCTACCTGGAATACGACTGCCTGGCGACGGTGACACACGCGCTGGTGACTTCCCGCCTAGACTTCTGTAACGCGCTTTACGTGGGGCTTCCCCTGAAGACAGTCCGAACACTTCAATTGGTGCAAAATAGAGCTGCCAGGTTGCTGACGGGGACGGGGCGTTATGCTCACATGACTCCAGTCCTCCATCAGCTTCACTGGCTTCCCATTGAAGCCCGGGCCCAATTCAAGGTGTTGATTATGACCTACAAAGCCCTAAACGGCTTGGGTCCTGGCTACCTGCACGAGCGCTTACGTCCGTATATGCCCGACCGCCCTTTGAGATCTGCGGGAGAGTCCCTTCTCCGGGAACCCTCCATGAAAGAAATTAGGAGAGTAAGTACCCGGAGGAGGGCTTTCTCTGCGGTGGCGCCCAACCTATGGAATTCACTCCCCAAAGAGGTCCGCCTGGCACCGTCGTTACTGGTTTTTCGGCGCCAGGTAAAGACCTTTTTATTTAAACATCATTTCAATTGTTAAAACATATGATCTGGCCTGGGCAACTTCTTCTTCCTTCTCTTTCTCCTCCTATATTTTTATTTTATACTGATAATTTTAATTTTGTATTTGTAAATCAATGTATTTTTTGTATTGTTATATTTAATGGTAATTTATTATGTACTATTGTATTTCAATGTATTTTATCATGTTGTAAGCCGCCCCGAGGTTTCGGCAAGGGGCGGCATAGAAATGTTATAATAATAATAATAATAATAATAATAATAATAATAATATCTTGTTTGTGGGATCTTCTGGGCAACTGTTTGGCTACTGTGAACAGAATGCTAGTCAAGATGGAACATAGTCTGATACAGCTTGTCTTCTGTTCTTGCCTGGCTTCTAACATTCTGTATGTTCCTCATGTGAAACAGCTGCCACCTAAAACTGTGCCACTCTGTACAGCTGCATCTTCATACTGCAAATCATTCACATGCTGTGGCTTACTCCAGTGCCAATGAAGTCCAGCAATAGCCAGGAAGATGTGTGTGGGAAGCTCACAAGTGTGGTATGACTTCTGGTCATGCTCTCCCAGAACTAATATTCAGAAGAATACTGACAGAGATACTGGAGGTATCTATTCCTAGCATGAACCTCTATGAATCTGTGGACTCCTGTTTTAAAGCCATCCAAGTTGATGGCCATGCCTCCATCTTGCAGGTAACTCACACTTCCACTATGCATTGTGAGAAGTACTTACCTTTGTCAGCAGCCCTGAATATCCCCACCAGTCAGCTTCATGGGATAAAGGTGGGTCCTTCAATTATGAAAGAAGTGCAGTAACTTCTCCCTTTCCACTTTCTCTACATCATGTACTGTGGTGATACTTACACCAGCAAGAAATTGATGTCATATTGGGCACTGGGAGAAGAGCTGTTGGAGCATGGTATATTTGCCTAGGTGACTCTTCTCTGTCCCCAACCATGTGAGCACTCCAGCAACTGCCACGGGCCCCTAAAGTGGTTTTGTGTCCTGCATGAATATAGAATGCCTGATCCTACTTTTGGCTCTCCCAAGAATGGCTTGTTCTCGCTACCCAAATACCATTCCTTTATCATTGCACTACCTTTCTCCTCTTCCCTCATCCAGGTAGCTGTTACCTGATAGTCACCTTTCTTAGTCCTTCGGGCTACTTGCCCTCACTGAAATCTAATATCTCCTTTCTTCTGTATTAGTACAACTAAGCCAATGTATATGCAAGCAAAACAGTCATAATCTCTTTTCCTATGCTTCCATTTCCTACGCTTCCTCTGTTACTTCCCTGTCTCTGTTTTAGACTGTAAGCCTCTTGGGGAGGGCGCCTGTCATGCCTGCTCTTTAGAAACTTACATAAACATGGGTAGTGTTCTTCACTGTAATCATAATGATTATCATCATATCACAAAATTAATTGTACATTTGCCAATAGCTTCCCATTCTTTACTGTATTGCATTCACTTGAAATGTAGGTGGGATCAACATCATTTCCACTTCTTTAAAAGTATTATTAAGGTTATAATTCATAAATGTCTCTTATTGAAATAACTAACACCAAGACAAAAGTAGGTGGTGGGAACTATTTTAAAAATAATAAACTTCTGTGTGATTTGAACAGCATCTTGTCAGATTTTGACTTACTGTACTACATCCAAAGGACAACAAATACTTTGTAAATGGGGGTACCATTTTAATTCTAACCCATTATTGCTCAGTCTAATGCTTAATTTGAGCCTTTGATATCTTATGCTTGATATTGTAAGTTCTAATGCATAATGCGGGTGGAGGGTGGGGGTTTCTAAGTTTCATAGTCTTTCAGTTTGTGTGAAGAAACTGCATTCCATTGCATCATCTGCATGACATTTTAAATATTCTCTGGAAGGCTGGCTTCACCTTTAGGTTTTCTTAGGCAATTTGGAACCCATTCACAGTTGTCCATGGTGTGCCTGCACTGGACCTGCATCATCTAAATACTGACCATACAAGACATAGCCACAGACATAACCTTTGAAGGTTGTGGCCAGTGGCCACAGTCCTCCTTAACCTGTTCCCAGAACTTAGCAAGAGGTTCAGACCCTTCTGGTGACTGGCTGAAGATCATTGAGTAAACTTTCCAGCACTGGCACTTCTCTTCTATACCACCGGTTCTTTCAGTGCAGTGAAAGAAAAACTGTTCAGGAATACCAGTCACTATCTGTACTTCAATAGCTATTCTCTCCAAGTGTCAGAGGCACAGGGATACTCTTAGCATTAAACGAAGTGTTTGAACAAAATGTAGTGCATATTAGCGACTGGCAAATACTCATCTGGTTGCCTCAAAATGCTCATATGATTTCTGAAAATTCTTTGAGAACACTTACACAGTCTCAAGGGTTTTATGAACGCTTGCAAAGAACGCCTGGAGAACCCCAAAGTTTTCCCAACCAGAAAAGGAAAGGAGAAACCAAAAGGGGCAGCCTTGGTAGAAGGAATTGCTCAGACATGTCATTTCCACTTCATCAGCTCATTGGACAGCTAGATTTCCTCAAGCCATGAATTACTTGTGTTTGTAAGCAAAGGTAAGATTGCTTTTCTTTTGCTTTTATTTTGCTTCTGAAGGTGTGTATGGCAGTCTGGGAAGGAAAGAAAGTACTATTCTGAGCTTGAGTGAGACTTGAATAAGCTTTTTGTCAGACTTGAAAAGGGCCACAGATATTCAAGCAGGGAGACTTCTATTTCAGATCTCTTCCTTTTTAAATACTCCCTTATCCCTACTGCCTATAAGATTTATAATGTCTTCAGGCTCAACCCATAAAAGCATAAATTGCTAAGGACCATGCTGGCCTGAAAAGTTGCATTTTATTTATTTATTAGATTTATATACTACTTTTTTTTTACACAAAAAATTCAAAGTGGCTTATATAATTCTCCTCTTGCTCTCAGTCCTACCCCTACAGATGCAACCTTGTACAGTAGGTTGGGCTGAGAGTCTGTGACTGGCTCCATGGCTGAGCAGGGATTAGAGCCCAGATCACCTGAGTCCCAGTCCTCCACTCTTAACCACTACGCCACACTGGCTCTCATTTTTTCCTAGAAAGCTTATATGTCTTGAAAGCCATTGTGGTATGGTGGTTCACAGTGCAAGAATGGGATTCAGGAAATCTGGGCTTTAGTCCCTGCTCAACCATGAAGCTCACTGAGTAATTTTGGATCAGTGACTGACTCTCAGCAGACCCTAACACACAAGTGTGTTGTTATGAGGATAAAGTCAAGACAAGAATTTTGTAATCTACTTTGGGTTCCTAGCAAGGGGAAGACACATGGAATAAAAATATAATGTAGTGAGAGGAGAAGGAATAGTCAGTACAAAATACATTTGTAGTTCCTACTGATACCTACTATTGAAACATGAAATGGAGTGCCTAAGTTCTTCCTATGCTGTTTCAGGGCTTACCAAAAACCTATTTCTTCTGATTCTTAATTGAATCAGAACAACATTGTATCATTTATTCATTTGGGCTACTGAATTCTTGTGCAAGCTTTCTGTGAGTATCAAAAGATACCCCACTACTGATCAAGCATTTCTCTTTGTCAAGAAGGATAGACAGCAGAGGTAGAAATCTCTCTTCTTATTCCACTCCATTTTCAGTTTCCCCCCGAAAGTAATAGTAGATTGCTGAACTTAACTTCATGAGATTTTATGAATAGTGTAATTGCAGGAGAGGTTTTCCAGAGTTCTGGTAAATGTGGTCCTGGTGAATGGAGATTCCAGCTTTGGGTAACATGTACATGAATATGTACATGTGCATGTGCAACTATTTCTGCACATGAATACATGTATCCATTCAGCAATTGTGAGTAAAAAAAGCCTTGTCTTGGGGAGGGAAATCCTGTTCTTTCTACTTCCATTTAGTGAATAATCAAAATCATCCTGAGGCTGGAGATCAGTTGCCACGTCTTTTTTTCCTGTGTTAATGGTTCACTATGTGATCTCCTTTGGCTTGGCACCCTTCCACTCCTCATTCTCTGTCCACACCCTGGTGTACCCTTAATTAATTAACCTATAAAGTATTGTTTGCTTATTCTACATCCTCAATAAAGTCTCCTTTTATGGGTCTGGTCACATTTCTGCTCTCCCTGATTATTTGACATGGAAATTCTTTAAGCTATACTAATTTTCTTAGAGTTATGCATGATGCTCTGCTTTGTATTTTGTTAATGTGGTAATTCCTAGACCACATTTACTGAGCTAACAGGAGTTTGCCCTTTGACTGAATGGAACCAGGGCAAAAGTAAGAGATTCCCCTAATACTAGAGCCAAATTTCACAGCCAGTCAGGTCCTGTATCTATGGACTCAGGTTTGCTTATTTCCTGAAAATTCTGTTTAGTTGTATATAGGAACAAGTGAGGCCATAGATACATTTCTAAGTCAGTGTGCCTCCTCTCCCACTCATCTCTATCTATTTAATATATCTACTAGTACATATATTTGGGGGAGCTTATTTTTGGGAAAAAACCCATGCTCTTAAGGTTTTTCAAAGTCCAGTCTGATAAAGTGCGCTGCACAATCCCATGGTGCATGTATCAGGCAAATAGTTTCAGTTGACAAAATTAAGAAAAGATAAAGATATACTCCAAGTTTTCATTCCTGGAAACTATCGGGAGTTACCATCCAGTGCTGAATCCAAAGCTGCTAAGTCTGTTTATGGATGCCATGGCATTCATTGGATAACTCAAAGAATTAAAAGTCATGGTACACCAAAGAGGATTTTCTAATAAACTAGAGATCAAAGGAGGAAAAAATCCCTGAGCACTTATAGGCTCCCACACTTCTAGGAAACACTAAAGCCATATTTAAAAGCACAATCACATAAATGCAGGGTAATGGTGTTGGGATTCTAGCGCCCAAAGGATATTGCATGACAATGAAACAAATGATATACTTAAACAGGGTTTAGGAAGAAAATGTTTATGGTGAAGAATGCAGCATTGTCAAAGGCTCATAAAATTTCATGTCACAACCACACACCAGGTGACAACTTCCTTAGAGCTTCAAACAAATTTGTTCAGGTCTTCTCCTTGTTTATTTTTTAATGTCGGCAACACTGCTCTGTTTCCTAGTAAATCAAGTGTACTGCTTCATTAAAACACACATGCGCATGCACACACACACCATGTTTAGAATGTACATTCAAAGTACATTGCGGATTCCCCCCCCGTTTTTGAAAAAAGGTGGTTGGATTCCAGTAAACAAATTTAGCATGTTTGTTGAGTAATAGCCAACTACCATTATTCAAAGATAGTCTGTGAGATAGTTATTATTCTGTAAGATAGTCTATGTGATTTTATTTAGTAAACAAATTCATCACTTTTGTTTGTTCAAGTCTTATATGCTATCTAGGTTGCCCAGATTCTATTACATGCTAATCCCATGGACATCTTAGAACCATTTGAGACCTGCTGTAATTTATTTGCTGGGCACTTCCAGGAAAACATTGCTTGCATCCACTGGGAATTAGACTTGATAGTTAAAGCAGTGAGGCCCGTTGAAATGCCTAGAGCATAGCCAGATCCAGTTATATTGGATGAGTTTCAGTTAGTACAGCTTGAGCATGGTGGCAAGGGAATTGGACGGCTTCATGTATCCTCTTCTGTACTGGATACTTTTCATCCAGGCTTATAAAAGCTAGGAAGAAAGGAACAATCAGACATGCAAGGGAAGTGATAAAGGCCTCCTTGTGAGATGGAGTTACCCCACGCTTGCTTAAAGAAACAGTGTTGAGACCACCTCTGCAGAAATCCTTCCTTGACCTGGCAGACCTTAACTCCAGGCTGGTAGAAAATACAGCAGGGCACCCATACCTGTGGCGATAGGTTCCAAGCCCTTGACAAATGCCTGAAAGCTTGGATAGAAGTGGACACTGTGTTTGGGGGGCGTGTGGGGGGTGTCAGGGGCACATGGTCACTGCAAAAGTGGAAAAACTGCAAATATCTCCAGGGAAAAACTGTGAATAACTCTAGAAAAAAATGAGTATTTCTCTAGGGAAAAAAAACTCCGCAAATATATCTAGAGTCTTCTCACCTACTGAGAGACAAAAATGTATGGGTGAGTCCAGCTAGAACTAAGACAAAGAGAGGGGCATCCCTAAATTGAGTGTGTAGTTCCCTAGAGATATTTGTGCGTTTGATCCATAGATATTCATGGTTTTTCCACTTTTGTGGAGTTGCTGCACACTTAACCCCCTTAACCACCATCCTTAACCCCCATGAATATGGAGGGCTGTTTGTCAACCTCAGTTAAGTGAAACCGCGGTAACTGAGACAGCAGATATGGCAGTCCTGCTATATTTCTTTCCTGGGCAAGGTTCTTGAATGATGACTGCCAACCAACTTCAGACTTTTTTGGATAAGACTGATTATCTTTTCAGCTGCAGTGCAGGCCTGGTTTTGGCACAGAAACAGACTTGGTCACCTTGTGTGTTGAACTATGCTGCAGAAGAGACAGGGGGAGTGTGACTCTGTTGATACTCCTGGACAGCTCAGCAGTTTTCACTACCACCACTATGGTATTTTTCCTCACATGTCATTCAACATCTGCATGGAACCAGAGTGGAGTTATTTGAAGTTTTGGACTGCATTGTCATCAGTATGCTGATGAAAGGCAGCTGTATTTCTCTTTTTCATCATTAGCAGATGAGGCTGTGGATATACTAAACTGGTCTCACTCTGATAACAGACTGAAGATCAATCCAGGCAAGGATGAGAGGCTGATGGTGGGTGGTTCCTCTGACTGGATGGATGGTGTTCAACCTGTTCTAGTTGGAGTTGCCTGCCCTCTGAAGAAGCAGGTTCAGAAGTTGGGAGTTCTTGATCCATTTTTGTCACCTGAGGCTTAGGCCTAACTGAGGCCTAACTCAGAGACATAGATCTGAACACATAAGACTAGTTCTGGCTACTTGCATTGGTTGTCTGTATGATTGCAGAACCAATTTAAGGTCTGGACAATTCAACCTCTAAAGCCTTACATAGCTTGGGACCACGATACTTGATAGAGCACCTCTTCCAACCACAATCTATCCAGACGCTGTATTCAACATCTGAAGCCTTTCTCCAAGTATCGACTCTGAGGGAAGCTCACATGGCAGCAACTAGTGGGAGGGTTTTCTCTGTGGTTGCTCCCCCATCTCTGGAATGACCTCTCCTCTGTGGCCCACATGAGTCAACTTGATCACTTTTTCAGTGCTCAGTTATGACAGTACATTTTGCCAAGATATACTTTACAAGATACGTGGTTATCCAGGGCCTTGATGGGATTATCCATCCCAGGTATTTTCTTTTACAGGATCATTCTTCACTGCATATTTTATATGTTTTTAATTTCTTATGTTTCTTTTGATAAGATGTATTTTATTGTATTTTAGTGCATTGTTTTATGTACTTTGGCCAATAAATAGTAAATTCCTAACTAGAAGGGTCTAAATCAGGGATCGGAAACCTGAGGCTTTTCAGATGTTGATGGATGTCAGCTTCCATCATCCATCCCCATTGGCCATATTGGCTAGGGCTGATGGGAACTGGGATCAAGCAATGTCTGGAGGACTGAAGGTTTCTCAGTGCCTGTATATATCATGTTCTTGGAAAATCACCGAGGTTTTGAAGAACTAGTCTTTCATTTCGGAACATGTCATAGCTGACATTTCATATCAGGTTTGAAATCCGTAAAACATGGAAACAATACCAAGAAAAAGCAACGATAATACAAAATAGGGGTTGTATTTTCCAGAAGGTATATCATTACGTATAGTATCTAAGTGTAGTGAAGTGGATCAGAGAAAATAAATAAGAATTCCTCTTACATAATGGAACTTCCCTGAACCAGTTCCACACTAAAGCCCTCTGTGCTGCCCCAGAGTTACTGGTGAGAGTTGACAGTATGGAATGCCATGGGATCGAGTATAGGAAGCTGCAGCAGCACAGAAAAAAATATCCTATGGGATAATTGACAATTCAGAATGTGTCAGTTATGGTTTGGGCCTAGGACTATTTAATTTGGATTTCCAAAATCTGGAGAAAAAATCCAGTTCACAAATATATGCATTAACAACATAAATGTTTTGATGTTTACTAGTGTCCTCAGATACAATTTACAAACTACCGAACTGAGAGACTTTTAAGGTCAGTGCACAATTGACAAATACAAAGAAAATTCTGAAGAAAAAAGCCAAGGCTGAGACAATGCTTTAAAGCAATCAATATCAAATATTATTCCAATTCTAGCAGGCATCGTGATGTCAAGCCACATCCCACTTAATGATAACCACCACCATCATCTTCAGGTTTGACGAGAATTATCTGAGCAAGGATAATGCAGGTTCAGTGACCCTTGTAGTGTTGTCTTCCTGAGGAATTAGTCATGTTCTCACTATGAATCTTTGTGTTCCACTGCTCCTTTAATTGCTTTTTGCATCCAGTAGTTACTAAGTAATGCCCTGAGTTAAATTCTGAAATTCCCATGTGCTGTTTTGTCATCTTGGGCCTTTTGACTGCAGCATTACATTATTTTGCAGTTATTGACGCTGTGCTGCCAAGTCTCTGGCATGCTGACTGTTTTACAAGTACTCTAATAATCCGGTACTGCTTTCTACTTTCAGTGCTATAAACAGAACTTGTATGTGCGTGTGTGTTGCTTGCACATGTGAGAGGGAGAGAGGGGAGCAATCACCATTTTTCGTATCTGCTACATCTAGAAGATGCATTTCACCCAGAGACCTCTGCCTCCAACTGTAGTTCTGAAAAATAAAACTGGTAGCTTACTTTCCAACCATACCTAGATTGTATAGAAATGACAATAAAAAGCAGCCTTAGAAGATTAATCAGAAGCCAGAGATGGGCTCTGAGCATTTCTCCTTAAACTCCACCATTTCTTTGAAGTGTATGGAAAGTAATGGCCAATCTCCCTTTTGGTATTAACTTTGTCCTTGCTACCCACCTCAGTTGCACACTCTGGAAGAGTGTGTGACTGATAAGGATGATGTATTTTTTATTTTCATTGCTAAAGGAAGTAATGATATAGCAACTTCACACTACAACGTTGTATTCAGGAGTTGAGCTGTCATTTTATTCATGTCACTCAAAGAACTATTTCCCACTTTCCTCTTTTTGGTAATGCAAAACATTTGGTATCCTTTTCATTTTAGAGCTATAACATTTCTAAAAGGACCTTCAACAACATTATTGAATGCCACAAATCAATCTTCGGAGTGCAAATGATGAAATGCAAAGTGTCAAAATATATACTTTTGCTTGTCAAAATGATATTCTTCTGCTGGATGTTTCGTGTATGTGTGTGTGGGTTTTCAACTTCACAAGCATGCAAGCATGCCAGATTTTCTGAAAGACTAGTATCCCCCCGCCCTGCACACACTCACGCACACAGAAAGGAAAACACCAATATCACATGAGTCACAAAGAAGCAAAATTAGAAAGCAAGGCAATTATGATCATGTTGGGTATATACAAAATACATTATTTTCAAGCTTTTAATAGTGGATGTTTGATTCAATCAATATTGTCCTTAATAAACTCTTACTTTACCCTCCTAGCATCTGTAAATTGTGAAAAGGATTGTTTCACATCACTGTCGTGCTTATTAATGATTTTTTTTCTAATTTTGGCCATGGTGCTCAGCTGATGAACATGGAAAGCTGTGCTAGGGCTTCTTTACAGGAAAAGTTTAATTGCTGCTTTACTGAAGCATCTTTTTCTGGCTTTGTTGTAAATTCACATTTTACAGTAGATGTTTAATGGGATTTGCATTTCTCTGCTTTTTTATAGATTCCATTAACCAACCACAAGGTGACGCTGTATACTAGTGGTATTATACTGGTTTTGCAGCAATACATGGGACTTTTATTCTCGTTTGTCATGATTTAAAACTGAATGCCAGACTTTCCTTTCTCTAAACAAATGGGGGAAAGCCTTTAAAAAGTCTATAAAACATGGGAGAGTCTCTGGAGGTTGAATACATCATGAAAAGCATCTGCAAACATGTTAGAGGAAGGGGTCAGGATAGCACAATAAACGCCTCATGTCTAGTAAACAGGACACAACATTCAGCTTGCTCTGAAAACGTATTCTATGGAAAAGAGTGGGAAGATGACTAATGTTTCAGACTGTGAAAATGCAAGCAATGTTGGAGAGTTGCAGCTAGAGGCAGATTCAGGCAATACTGGCGTGTGCGTCAGAGAACAAAGTGGAGGACTGGAAACATGTTTAGGGTGCACAGCCTCTCCTAGCATGGCCTGCTACTTGCTCAATGGGCCTGCCAGAGATGGTCACTTGATGTCTCCACTGACCACTTTCAGTTACCAGGGGTCCTTCTTAGTTCCTGGGTACCAGTCTTTCTATTGCTTTAAATTCAACATTACATTTCAGATTTTTGCATTGCTGTACATCTTATTTTGGTATTTGCTTTTATTTCATACTGTGTTCTTAAAAAAAAAAATCCAATCATTTCATTTTATGGATTTAACTGCCTGAGAAATCCTGTAGGAGACTAGTTTGCTGCTGTATGTATGGAATGCTGGACTAGATGGGCCCATGGTCTGATCCAGTCTGGCTTTTCTTATGTAGTACCTGTTGTAATCCACTCAGAAAACTTTGCCTACTGAGCAGTATAAAATGTAATAAATAAAATGCATCCTGGTTTTGTGTCAGTATGTGCAGGAGTTATAATGCTGTGAATTCCTGCTAATGAGTGACCTGGATACACATGTAAATGCCATGAACTTCTAGTGTTTCGTTCCAGAGGAACCATGCTCTCTAGAAAATATTCTCTCTCCAGTTGAGAAATTATCAATATTACCTGAGAACTGTTTCACAGAGCTGGTGGGGCAATGTGCATTCATACTGTTGTCTTGTTTGTATTCCAGGATATAAGGAAGATAGTTCCCAATAATTATACTAGCAAAATCTCTAAAGTTATGTTAAGTGTATCTGCTTGGAGAGTTCTACTTGAATCAATGGGCTTGTTTCCATTTAAAATTTTAGGCTCACTGCCCAAGAAATCAATGCTTGACATTTCCTAGTCACCCAGAAACCTATTGGCATGACTATTCATTAGGTTAAATAGTGCCTTTAAATTATATAAATGTGATTGATAAATCTGAGTTACATTTTTTTCATGGACAATCCTTTGAAAGTCTGTCACAATATTTTATTCCCTCTTTAGCTATTAAAATGGAAGGGCTTTTTAAAAAACCTCTACATAAGTGATTACATATGAATGTGTGCAAATAAACGGAACTGTTCATTTCTGTATCCTCGTGTCTTTGTTGTGTATTTCATTCTTCCTTTTGATTTTACATAGTCTTTTAAAAGCATTTCACAGGTGTTTGCTGAAGCTCATTAGACTATTTGGAACTCCTTCATGCTCCCTAAAAGGCAATTAAAATGTGTCTGCAAATTACCTCATGTGGTCTGAAGCACAGCTGCCTCTTGTCCTCTTATTATTGTGCTCGATGCTCAAATAGAACAGGAAAGCGGCTTTCATACCTGTGGCTTCTAAAGACGGACATGGCTTCATAGGTGATTGAAAGACTTGGCATTCTTTGATTTGCTCTACACTCACCTTTGTTGCCATAATGAAAAGCAGTGCTGAGAAAGCGTTAAGAGACACAACTAGTAAATTAAGCAGCTGTCACAACTGATCTCAAGCAGCGTGGACTTAAGTCATTCAAAGGGGCTAACGGCTGAATCTTTAAGAAGCTCCTACTTTTGACAGACACAGGAGGTAGTTAGAAGTGAGTCTAAAATGATGAGCTTTACTTGCTTGGAAACTCAGTGATTGCTTCAGTTGGAGTAGAACCAAAAAAAGAAAAGAAAAATGTCACTGTTTCAATGCAATTGAAAAGCAAAAACTCAGCTGGCATGGAGGGAAGCAAAAGTTCCATCCGTATTGTGCTCCTTCTTTCATTTTCAAGTTGCTCAGGATATTTTACATCAGAAAGACTCTTCTGAGAGATCAACAGTACAAAATCTAGTGGTAACTGTTGAAGAACTTCAATGGATGTAAGACAAGCATCTTGGGACAAAGATGTTGCATTGACCATTATTTAGCACTGGACACTGGTGCAAATTCATCTCTTGTGCTCAGAACTTACTCTGCAGTGATCTTCATAAGCATATGCTGCCTAGAAAGGCAGCAACATACTCTGCTAACTTGTAAGCATTATTCTTGAGATTGCATGGTGAAATCATTTCCTCAGAAGAATCTTGAAAGAGGTGTGCTATTTGACTCTGTGAAAAATGGCTGTCTGAGGAAGCTTTACAAATAGCTGAGGAAAGAAGGAAAGCAAAAGGCAAGGGAAAAAGAGAAAGGTACGTCCAATTGAATGCAGAGTTCCAGAGAATAGCTAGAAGACATAAGAAGGCCTTCTTAAATGAACAGTGCAAAGAAATAGAAGAAAACAATAGAATAGGGAGGACCAGAGATCTCTTCAAGAAAATTGGAGATATGAAGGAAACATTTCGTGCAAAGATGGGCATGCTAAAGGACCAAAATGGCAGGGACCTAACAGAGGCAGAAGAGATCAAGAAGAGGCGGCAAGATTACACAGAAGAACTATACAAGAAAGAGCTTATCATCCCTGATAACCACGATGGGGTGGTCACTGACCTTAAGCCAACATCCTGGAATGTGAAATCAAATGGAAGTCTGAGCAACAACAAAGCTAGTGGAGGAGACAGTATTCCAGCCGAGCTATTCAAAACCCTAAAAGATGATGCAGTAAAAGTACTACACTCAATATGCCAGCAAATTTGGAAAACTCAACAGTGGCCACAGGATTGGAAAAGGTCAGTTAACATTCCAATTCGAAAGAAGGGCAATGCCAAAGAATGTTCAAACTACTGCACCATTGCACTCATTTCACATGCTAGCAAAGTTATGCTCAAAATCCCACAAGCTAGGCTCCAGCAGTATGTGGACTGAGAACTACCAGAAGTACAGGCAGGGTTTCAAAAAGGCAGAGGAACTTTTGAAGAGGGGGAGGAACTAGAGATCAGATTGCCAACATATGCTGGATCATGGTGAAAGTTAGGAAGTTCCAGAAAAACATCTGCTTCATTGACTATGCTAAAGCTTTTGATTGTGTGGATCGCAACAAATTGTGTTAAGTTCTTAAGGAGATGGGAGTACCAGACCATCTTATTTGTCTCTTGAGAAACCTATATGCAGGTCAAGAAGCAACAGTGAGAAATGGAGATGGAACCACTGACTGGTTCAAAATTGAAAAAGGAGTTTGGCAAGGCTGTATACTGTCTCCCTGCCCATTTAACTTATATGCAGAGCACTTCATGAGAAAGGCGCAGCTAGATGAATCACAAGCTGGAATTAAGATTGCTGGGAGAAATATCAACAACCTCAGATATGCAGATAGTACCACTCTAATGGCAGAAAGTGAAGAGGAACTAAAGAGCCTCTTGATGCGGGTGAAAGAGGAGAGCGCAAAAGTTGGCTTGAAACTCAACATTAAGAAAACTAAGATCATGGCATCCGGTCCTCTCACTTCCTGGCAAATAGATGGGGAAGAAATGGAGGTAGTGACAGATTTTATTTTCTTGGGTTCCAAGATCACCACAGACAGTGACTGCAGCCAAGAAATTAAAAGAGGCTTGCTCCTTGGGAGGAAAGGTATGCCAAATCTAGACAGCATACTAAAAAGCAGAGACATCACCCTGCTGACAAAAGCACGTATAGTCAAGGCTATGGTTTTCCCAGTTGCAAAGTATGGCTGTGAAAGCTGGACCATAAAGAAGGTTGAGCACCAAAGGATTGAGGCCTTTGAATTGTGGTGCTGGAGGAGACTCCTGTGAGTCCCTTGGACCGCCAGACAATCAAACGGGTCAGTCCAAGAGGAAATCAAACCTGACTGCTCTTTAGAAGGCCAGATACTAAAGATGAAACTCAAATACTTTGGCCACCTAATGAGAAGGAAGGACTCACTGGAAAAGGATCTAATGCTGGGAACAATTGACGGCAAAAAAGAAGGGGATGGCAGAGAATGAGGTAGCTAGAGGGAGTCGCTGAAGCAGTCGGTGTGAGCTTAGTGGACTCTGGGGGATGGTGGAGGACAGGAAGGTCTGGAGGAATGTTGTCCATGGGGTCACGGTGAGTCGGACATGACTTCGCAACTAGCAATGGCAACATGCTGTGTTGGATGAAAATATGGAGTGGACTTCAGCAAGCTGGTTCCCTCATTGATTATTTGTTATGCTGGCTGGTCTGATGGAAGATGTAGTTTAAAACTTGTGGAATGCAGCGTGTTAGGAGGCTGAATACAGAGTGTGAGATGGGCCGCAGTCATATGTAGGCACAGTTTACTTTATCTTGGATAGAAAATGAAGTATGTTTCTCATTAAATTGAATACCCATGATGCCTAGATGTTAGCATTTCTGGTAGGTGATTTTGCAGGTTGATATGTATCATCTCAGTACATCTTGATTTTGAATAGGACATCAGAATGAAAATACCAAAAAAAAAAAAAAGTTGGCTGAGTTATTGGTCAGCAAATAACGCAGCATTATTGATGCTAAATGGGTGGCTCTTATGATGAATCTGAATAGAAATCTATTGGAAGTTCCATCTAGGGGCAGGATAACCCATTTGATCAAGTTGTAAATAGCAGCACAACAAAATACAATCTGATTTATTTCACTAAAATGCTATGATTGCAAATGAGTATGTAGGTAAGGCCTCAAGATAAATTCATAAATTTAGTGTAGGTGAAGGGAACATAGGTTTTTTTGTACAGCAGATCAAATCCTTTGTACCAGAATGCTAAGCTCTTATGAGCTCAAGGTAGACGTTTTGCCACTCTCATTCAGGTAGCGTTTCAGGTGGGTTAAAGGTACCTCTTTTCTACACAGTTGCTTTGCTTCTCAACCTGGTCAACAACCTAGTCCATAACTAGTCCTACCTACACAGTTGACCCCACCATGGAAAAATGGATCCCAGACAGCTACACCAATGTAGGAAGAACCTCTTTTTTAATCTTTCAAGTATTACTAGATATTCCACAAGCCCAAATTGAAACTTCTCTGGAACATGAGAATGTTGAGATAATGTTAAGCTTTATAATAATTACTTTTACTCCATCATAGATGTTAAAAGAAAATATTCCATTATTTTTTCAGAACATTGACTAATATATCCATAATTTCATTAGTTATGAGTTCAGGAATGCTGGTTCTCTGTACAAGTGTGTTTTGGTTTGTACTTTAATTGGTATCACCCAGACAGCAAGGCTAAGCAATCCATTTTGTTCTGGAATGTTTGTGTGCACTTTTCCCTAATAATTGCATCTCTGTAAGCATTTTGTTTGGTTAACTGCATTGCCAAATTCAGAAAAGAATGAATATCCAAGTACAACTGTACTTTTGTTTAGACAGTGTACGAAGAGATATAACTTAAGTAAGAACTAATTTCATTCCATTCCTATGATCTACACCAAACTGAGTCACTCCTCAGAGAACTGAATCCTTTGTACTCTCTGTTTTAATGTCTGTAACTACTGCTCAGTTTGGGCATGAAGCATTGCTTTTCCCTTTCCTTGGATGCTCAATGTATATGTACATAGATTTCACATAAGCACCTGGCTTTAAAGACCATTCCTGTTAATCCTTTTCTGTCTAGCAATGGTCGAGTAGGAAAGCGAGGGTATCGTGGAAGCTGTTACAAGTGTCTTGAAGCAGGCAAGCCATTAAACCAGTCCCAATTTCCCCCTTTTCCAAGTCTGCATGCCACTTATTTTTTCATATTGGAACAAGGCTGCCCCACAAGGTCTTGCATTCAATTAAAAACATACAAACCTTTTGACTCTGTAATCAAAAGTTAGGACCATGTTTCCCTGTGAACTTTTAAGTTTATACAACCTATAGGAATAGAGCTTTTACTGCAAGACAAGGAAGTTGTAACAGCGTCAATTCTATTTCTTTTATTTATTTCATTTGTATGCCTCCCAAAAGCCAAGGCTGTCTGGGTGATTTCCGTCCTTCTTTTATGCTTTTAGGTATATCATCTGCATTCCTGCATGAAACATTGATTTATTAGCACTCAGGCTTTTTTCTCTCTGTATAGAAAGCCCTGGCTTGCATTTTCTGTAGTGGCTTCCTCCTTCAAATAAACTTCATATTTTGCAAATGTTAATTCCTATGTTTCTGTTTTTCTTTATCTCTAGCTAGGCTGATTAGAAATAGTATATTGGTCAAGTACTGTTGGGCTGGAATACTAACCATTTGTTTTTCTTTCCTTTAATATATTGGTGTTCAATTTGTGCATTTAAACTAGCTTTTGAGCAACTGAGCTCAAGGACACATGAACAGTATCTGAGAATTATTTCACAGTTCTGATAGCAGGCAATATACATTCACACTGTCATCTGTACATGTATGTACACGCATATCCTCAGCACTACAATTTCTATTTGTTTCAGGTTGGGATATTTTATGAATATACACTAGTTAAATGAAATGGATCTCAACGTGATCAGTCCTCTTCTCAGATCTTCTATTGGTGGACCAATATGCTTATTATGCAAAAAAAAAAAAAGCAAGGAAAACAATACTAATCTTTTAATTAATTAGAGAAAGGGAAAATGTGGTGCAGTAGACAGGGAAAATGCTAACAGCTTAGTCTTGTACTTTGGGAAAGTGATACACGTATAAGAGATGGATCTTCTAAGGCATCTTGTACATCAACAGATGGAAGTATGATGGAAGGAGAAGTACAGATTTCTGCATCAAACCTGAGAGCCTCAAAGGGATGGTTTACCATCAATTTGGCAGTGCTTGTTTTCTAGAGATGAAGTTGATATGTATCCTTAGAAGAAATTGTCTCAGCTGAGAAGATGAATACCCAAAGTTGTGTGCAGACAGAAGCTCAGAGGCATAATGATACGTGGTGGAAACTAGGAAGATGGAAGCACAGGGATTTCTGTGCAGTCAGCTGTAAATGTGGACATTCACGGTAATGAGCAAATCTTTCTTACATCAGCTAATATTTCTTTGGAATGAATGTCCTAGATTTCTTACAGATCTAGGGCATTTTTTTATTTTCTCTCTGTAGCCACATTCAGACACACGTCCACAGTCTCTTGAGCAATGACTCACTCTAAAGGATTTTAAACCAATATTCCTTTTCAGATACAACAGGGAACTCTGGTTTAATGGAAGCAGGCTGTTTGGCAATGAGGGGGAAGCAGAGTGGAGATGGTGGGTTATGTATACACAGCTAACCCTAAACCATTGTTTAGCAAGACTTGAACTAATGTCATAGGAAGGCCCAATATGTTTGATGTTCCAGTTTGAGTTCCAATACACACAATGATCGTGTTTGTTTATTTATTTATTTAGTCATTTATTGAAAGCTTTTATATACTGTCCTTCACTAAAAATTTTCAGGATTTTTTCCTATAGAAATGATATCATTGCATCATGTGAGGTATGCACATATCTGTCCAATGTCCTTTTCCTTTGGCTTTTATTATAAATAGCCCTTCTCAAAACTTTTAAATTGCTTTGCGAGTAATGGATGTGCTACAAGAGAAAAGATTTGCCCTTTGCAGAAACATGAGCTAAACAGTAGAGAGCCACCAAATAGTGACAACTTCAGGGAGGAAAACTGCATGATAAAGAATCTTTTTGTACGATGGCTACCTAACGGAATAGCCAATGTTCAACTAATAAATTCATGAGCTGAGTAATTATTAAATCTATTGTCAGTGTTCTATTTTTAAAATAGTTCAAGCCCTCTGTAATTTTCCCCCCAATGGCAACTACATCCAATCCAGCCTTTTGTATTTCAAATTGTTGCTTTTGTGTTTTAAAATTCTTTTCTTAAACTTGGAACAATAAATCCATTATATGTGTAAAAGTGAAGGAAGTTTATTTCATGTTGCTTCCAAGACTCTTACAAAGCTATATTCGGCTGCTTGATGACTGATGTGGGTGAAATAGTATTCTGTTGCACTAAACTTATGTGTTCCTTCTAATTTCATTTAATAGTGATGTTCTTTCATTTACCATTTGAATTAAGGCGTATTTTTTTCTTTGTTCCAAAGAATGAAACTATAAGGTGTGATAACCATTGTCAACAGGATTTGTGGGAAAATTGGTGCTGAGGAACTGAATGGACATTAGGGTAATATGTATAAAATCCAAGCTGTAGGGATGTTTACTGGCTACAGAAGAGTTTGTCACTGTGGGAAATGGGCCAAGGAACACACTCTGGCATGGTCCCATAATTCTCCCAACCAGGCATTCATTAGATCCATAACTTATATATAGCAGGGATTCTATTCGCTGCAGACATCAGTTTATGTCTGTTACTTTGTTACAGCTCAGCTGTGTGAATAAACCCAGGAAGAACTGGGACCACTTGGCACAACAGGGCTAGCTTTCAGGGCTAGTAAAAGTTAGGATTAACCAAGGACGAATAAATGCTACAACAAGAAGGAACCAAATTAACAAACAATAACAACAGTGAGAAGGTAACAAAGCAACAAAAGTTCATATCATTCATCGACGTTCATTCTGATCTTGCTGTCATCAGAATTTCCCAGTCTTACACTTTCACAGAATCAAGAATTCTTGGTAGCTGGGAAATGTGGATATAGAAGATACTGTGTGACTCTCTGAAGAGAGATGGAGAACAGAGGGCACCTACTACTTTCAGCAGCTTTCCACAGTGCAGTCATGGATCAGGAATACATTAATTCGGATACAAAGCAGGAGGTTTTGTGAATACAAGGAGGGACTATTCCGAACTATAAAGTGACGCTGTGCTTGCAGTTGTTACGGCTCTAGTCTCTCCATGCCACAGTTCATCTTGGATTGATTCTCTCTGGGTGTTTGAAGAGAATGAACAAAGCATAACTCAGTTGTGTGTGTGCAAGATACACTGCTATGAATCCTCCCCATATCTTAGAAGGGGAGATCCCTAAGATGAATAGATATCTCTGCTCCTTTGTATAAGGTAGCTTTCTGGATGTAATATAATATTCACTCTTGCATCTCTTTATACATATATAGCCTTGTTTTCTTGCCATGCTCTTCATCACACTCTTTTAACTCCTCTTGGCTTGTTCAAACCTTATCTTTCCTCCTCAGTACTTTTCATTTTTCACCTTCACCATTGTGTCTGAGAGTTCCATTTTCCTGTGCAGTACATGGAAAAATATTCTAGGCATTTGAAAATCACCCCTTAGTCAGGCCCTCAGTATTAAGATCGTAGCTGAAAAAACTCTTCAATTGACATTTTCTGTATCAAAAGGATGTGCATCTGGAATTCTTTACACACCAATGTTCATGTCTCTAAGAATTCTGGCACAATCAGGCTCTCCAGACACACATATATACCTGTTTAAAAGCAAGCACACACACATATTTCCTTCTACAATTTCCATATTTTCTGCAGCAAACACGAGCAATTTAGCAATAACTACACTGTATGCTGCTGCCCTCAAATTGTTCCTGAAGTTGTATAGTTTCTTGACCAGTAATATTTTTAGTCCTTTCCAATGCTGTTCTGTAACTGAATCTGGAGAAAACTTAGTGATTTCAGCATGGGGCAGATAGCTTGTGCCGACTTCCAAGCAACTGAAACTGTCGCAAGCCAATTGCGCCATGTGCTGGCTTTGCCATCTGGAACAACACCACAAAGCACACTGCACACACATTGAATATTTTGCCGCTTCACTTTTCAGATAGGAACTAGTGCTTTGGGTGGTGCACATTTTCCCCTTCAAAATCATCCAGTTAATGCAAATATCTACATTTCCATGTCTGTCAGTGCCATTGTTTGCTCCAGCTAGTTCTACTTCATGACCTTTCTTTCTTCCTGCTTTGCTGCCTGTTCCTTTATGGATTAGTCACAGGCAAATCCCACTCAATTTGGGATCATACAGTGAACAGAATGCTCTCAATATTTATGTAGCCAGCCGGCTTATGTAGCAAATCACATGATGTCATCACTAAAGGCAATGCAGAAAAGTTGCCAAAAAGGACAGGTACTTTTGCCACTACTGAAAATGTGCATACTAATGCATGAATTCAATTGAACTGAAGGCAACCCAGGGTAGGATTTCCCTGCCAATGGCATGCACTGTAATTGCCACATCAATCAGCCTTCATTCTTCATTCTATGGAACATAATAACTTGCCCATCTTTTGCCCTCCCATTCATATGCCTATATTAGGAACAATGCCTGATACTACAGTAAGACTGGATGTCCATACTGTGAGCAAACAGATGCAGTTTTGCTTCCACACAACACATCTCTGTTCCGTCTGCTGTCTGCATCACTAGCTGCAAGGGGAAGAAGCAGCGCTAGTTGCTGGTTGTCTGAGTAACTGCAGGAATGACGCTGTCAACTGGGTTTTCCTAGCATATCATTGTTTCTCTTTTCAATGTAACTGCTTCTGCTTCTGTTTCTAATGAAAAAGTCTGGGAAATGGCCAGAAAGAACAGCTGAGGACAGACATATCTTTCTGCCTGAGGTCCTTATTGGTGCTGGGGCCAGAGGAAGCTTCACTCAGAAAAAAACACGCACATTTTTGCGCTGATTTTTTCAAATGTGTGCATCAGTTGTGTGAATATTTGATTGCAATTCTAGAATTTCAATTCTTCTATAGACTTGTCTGTTGTTGAGTGAACTGTAGCACAGCACAATGGAATTCAGAATGCAGAATGTATTTGGGTCTTCATTTGGTTCTGGTAGGTAGCAGTTGGATACATTCTGGTCAAAACCAAAACAGAATGATTTCGCCCATCCACATCCCTAGCAGGCAGCTGCCAAATGCAATGCATAGTACAAGTCAACATTGGGAAACAGCAGCAAACTGGGGATGTGCAGAAAGGACTTTCTCCAGTGATTTGACAGGAGTGGGAAAAGGAAGCAGATCTGTGACATGAGGCAATGGGACTGTATTCTGGCGTCACGTGCAACTCAGGGCCCGGAGCTTTCAATGTTTTACATGTGTCCAGTTGGAAATGCTCTTGGACCCTCCTGGTGGCACAGAAAATACAGTTGTGTCAGAATCCCATTGAGGGGAAAGCATTGAGATCTCTGAATTCTTGTTTTTGTCTTCTTTTCGGTATTTCTGGTACTAGTATTCTGGCAGATATTTCTGGTACTAATCTTATCCTCACAGATGGTAATGTAGAAAGAGGAAAGGTGGCTTCTAAAAGTTGGCCTCATATAAATTAATGAATGATTCTTTATTGCTTTAACTAAAGATGTCACAGGACATATGGAGAGTCATGATTCATTGTAATATGATATGAATCATAACATAAACACCATTTACATCGATAATATAGCATTCATTATGTACACTCTTTATTTGAAACTCAGTATTATGGATTTACTTTGCTGATTTATGTAGCTATATACATCTTTTACACATGCCCAGAGGAAGATATTTGAAGAAACATATTTGGATTTCCAAAATAAATCTTATTTCATGCCATGTTGAGATTAACTTCTCTCTCTCTCTCTCTCCTCTCTCCCTTTTTGAATCTTGTTACTACTCCACTTTTTATTCCCCTTGTTTATCTGTTTGAGTTTTTATGCTTCAGAATCTGCACTAACATTTTCTCTTTGACTATAACTAGTTAGGGCTATTCTATGTCTTAACAGATGATATTAGACACTGGCTACTAGAAAGAGGATGTTTTCTATGATGCTTCCCCTAATTATAGGGAATAGTCTGTGATTGTCCCAGAGGTTGGCTTCTTTTAATTTGTTTTGCCATGTAAGAGACTTTAGCATACATGGAAAAAGTCTGAATAACACTGAAACATGGAAATGCCTTCTCATTGGCTGTTCCACAAGAATGGAATTCCCGTTTATTAAAGGCCTACCTCCAGAAATATTACATGGCATACTAGCTTCTGCTGGATTTTAATGGCAGGCATTACACATGTTTTCTATGTTTTTACATTCAACATTGTAGCTACATGTAATATTTTATTGAGGATGCAATTTATATTATAGCTCTTTTTAAAAAAACAATTAGCTTTCTTTATCTTTAGCAAGTGGTGGATATACAATGAAGTAAATTTGTATTGCATCAAGCCCCTTGATACATGATTCTAGTGTGAAAAAAGAACATGATGTGTCGCACTTAACATATTTTACATTGAAAATAGTGATTTGGGGGAAACTGTTTAGTTTAGATTAAAATATGAATTTACCTAATTTACAGTTCTGAATCATTGAGCAAAGGAAACTTAATTATCCTTAGAAATTCACACTTCTGTGACTTTTACAGTTTTCCAGTAAAAAATGGAAGAATGCAGCATAGTAGGGAAACTACTGCTAAAATACAGTATATTTGCATAGAAATAGAAATGTTTTAAACAAATAAATAAATAAATAAATATTTTGAAAGAAAGATTTGCAAAAATATTCATAACGGGCAAAATGCACACAGACATCATGCATTATGAGGAATGTGCACAAAACACTTAACATTTATGCTAAGTTGTTTTTAAGAATCTCAGCATGCAAGAAGAACAAAACTTAATAATGAGAAACTGAATGAGAAACTGAAACTGAATGGTTCATCCATTCCTAATTGAAAACCACATATTTTACTCTGTAGAAGTCAATGTGCTCCACTGATTTAATCGGACAAATTAAAAGACTCTAAGCTGGAATATAGTTGAGTTAAGGTTAATAAAATCATCTGTCTTTTCTCAGATCTACAGTGACTTGCGAACACCCTACCCCATTTCTGCCCCTTTGTACCGCAGCCGCATAGGTCAATAGGAGAAAGAAAATCCTTCTCTGTGGTCTTGCAGTGCATCTGTTTTCTTATCCCAAAAGCTTAAAAAATGAACACCAACATTCAGAAGCAATGAAATTAGCTGTTATGTGATTTTCCAAGCAAGGAATCAGGGTACCCCATCCTTGGCCTGTGATTACAAAGAAGTAACTTAGCTTTAATTGAGCCTGATTCAGGACCAGATTACCATGCTGTGGAGACCAGTGCTTTTTTTTGTCATAGAACGCACCGGAACAGAGTTCCGGCACCTTTTTTCAACAGATTTTCCAAGTTTTAAAAGTAACTTTTGAAAATTTGATGTTTGGTCCACATGGATTTGAATTGCCCTGTTGAGCATAGCTGGTCGGTGGCAAAATCATTAAAATGGTGCATGCGGGCTGCTTGTGTGTCGAGTCCGATGCATGCATACTTCATCCTCACTGGTTGTGATGGCACTGCTCGGCTTGTGGCACTGCTCGGCTTGTGATTGGTTGTGTGGTCGTGTGCTGAGTGCTTACTGTGGGTGGCGACCATTATGTTTTGTTACACAACTGACATGTGTGGGTGTGTGTACAGTGATTAACTACATGCGAAAGGTAAATAATTTCATGAGTTCTGGCACCATTTTTCTTACAAAAAAAGCACTGGTGGAGACTGATAGACTCCCAGATAATTAGGCAACATAAGCAGTCTCAGGTTGGCTAGGGCCATGTTCCATACTGAGTTGACAATTCCATATTCAGTTGAAACCGTGGATTAATATAACATAAAACTGGAGGAGTATTGCATTGTTCCATGGTTTGGCACTCCAAATCACAAGTGGTGTGTGAGGAACAGGGAATATGATACTTTTTTCCAGGGCCAAACATGTTTGCTGGTTGGTGATTGGGAGCTTATGTACTGTATGTTAGAAACAGTAAGTGTCTCAGACTGCTTTTTTAGATGCTGCAGCAGCAAAGAACTTCACTCCTGGACCTGCCCTTCTCTGGTATCTTCTTTCTTTATTTAAAATATTTCTTGCATTCATTTAAGGGCAGAAGACCTCAAAGACAGTGTACTCTAATAAAACACATAACCGAAGCTGATATGGTCCTTACCAAGCAATTCAAGCACCGCAAATAAGACAAAAGCAGAAATACAGATAGTAACAACTGCAAAAATACAAGAGGAGTAAAATAATATACTTGCAGGCTCTTCTTAAAAACCTGCAAGACTGGTGGATCTCCCCCCACCCTCTATGGCGTCTCATTCTACAGGCATGGTGCTACTGTGGAAAAGACTCCATTTCATGCGATTGTCCAGCTAGTTCTTACAGATCGGCAAATGAGGACAACTTCTGGGAGGTTAGATGAAAGCTGTGGTGACTAGAGCTCTTGCTCTGTTTCCTCCCATATCCCATCACTCTTAGCATGCTGGGAATACTAATCAGAAGGCATCTTTTGCCCTGGCTGCCACAGCTTTCATGTAAAACCAAAGAAGGGACTGGCATAGTTAGGTAAGGGGAGAAATCCACCATAGCCACCACCCTTGCAGGCAGAAGCATTTAAAAGAAAGGGAACTATCACTACAAAGGTAGGAAGTTCTTCTCCTCCCCACCTCCACCAGACCTGCCGGTCATCTTCTAAGCTGTGCCCAGTTTTGAGGCTGAACACGCCAAAGCTGCATGAAATGCTTGCAGCCCTACC
>NW_025336479.1:16359506-16566065 GCF_004798865.1 Varanus komodoensis | reverse complement strand
GGTAGGGCTGGATGGAGGACTGGAGGGAAAACATCAGATTATATATAGAACGTGGGATAATTCCTGGAAATATGCCAGTATGTGTATATTAGATCGATAAGACGGATATAAGATACTAGGGTAAATAGGAGAAATACATTCAATAGATCATAATGAAGTCAATAAATTCTAAATGGGGCCAATACACCTTGTGCCTAGGCAGAAATGGTGGTTGGGGAAGCTTTACTGAACTCTGTTGGAACCCTGCATGCCGATATGAGTGCATCATAGCTATCAGTGTGCCCAATATATCATTCTATATTTCTTTGCAATCATCATATATAATCATCATGTATTAAGTATATATCTGGGTATGGAGGGCGTAGACAAATAAGCACAGACAAGGCAAGCCCACCAGTTGCACGCAAATACAGCTTGCCATGACCCTTTCCTTCCAGGCTCAATTCTGATTGATAGACTAAAGATAACACCAAACGAGAGAGCAGGAAAAGTGTGCTCAGTTCTGTCACAGAAAAGAGCATGACAATTCTATTAAGAGCTGCAAAATGTGACTTAAGATGCTCTTACTTACAAAGGCACAAAAAGCAAGCAGAAATTTTCACGCCCTAAGAGGTCCTGCATGACTGAATTGCAATCACATAGTTCTATGTACATTGGTCTGCAGCTGTGAATGAGCTTGAGGATTAAAAGACCTGATCTGACTTCACCCTCCTTCAGCAATCATTTTCAAAAATTCAATTACTTTGCACAATATATTCCAAAGCTAAAGAGAAATATCTGCCTGTTTTACAACATACGAAGACCCCTCCCCTAAAAAACCCCTTACATTTCATTCAATTAGTTACACTGTAGCTACAGATTTTTCATTATGCACAGGAGGGGATTTTTATAAGCTTATCTTTAGATTGGTGGGGGGAGGAAGAGAATCAAAACTCATCCACTCTGGATTTAAAAATACTTTTGTAAACCATATATTATCAAATTGGAAAAGGTAGTCTGTATAGTAAAATGTTACAGTTCATATTATCTCCATTATATTTAAGTCAACGTTTCTACCAAATTCTTATAAGCAATTCATATTCACATTCATTTGTAGTGTAATCATCTTGTAGTGCAGTCATATTCACACCATTCACACTTGCAGTGCTATCATCTCTTCATTCATCCTGTGTCCTCCATTGATGAGTTAAAGAAGATACTGCTTAAGAAAAGATATTGCTTAAGAAGTGAGTAGTAGCTTGGCCCTGAGTTTATGGAACTTTTGTTGAAGCACAAGGACTGGCTTCTAGTATGGCGGCCACAGCCACCACAGATTTGGGGATAAGTTGAGCCAGCTCTCTTTATAATGGTCTGGTGCTACTGAAGGTGTAAGGTTGGAGAGCCTAGCCTCATCCATGGACCAACAGATACAGGGAGCTTGTGTTCCTGCCTATTCTGCTAGCAAGACATCCATCCATGAAGAGGAACACCTTGCCAAATAGCCCAGTTTGTGGATTTTGTATTTCATACTTGCTGGTGCAAATTCTGCCAGAACTATGAGCTGCTCTCTATGCTGCTGCAGAAAGCCCTGGTTTGGAGTCCTGACATTCATAGATCGGTGGCTTAGCACTTCCCTGCCTGTTTAGTTAAATCACAAGATTATACAGACATAATTTGCTAAGTAGGAGGAAAATATGGAGGAAAAGTTTAAAAGGGATGCTTGTTAAATGAACTAGTGCATCTGATAAATGGTTTCCAAGATCTACTTGGTGACCTTTGGATACTTGGATGGAATGGTCAGGAATCAGGGTGGGGGGGAGGTTGATGAGGGCACCAGACTGGGGAAGACTGATAGAAATAGCCTTTGGAGTGGAGTGCCTGCGATCAACTGCTTTTCCTTTTCCCGGCTTCCTTCCTTGCCCAACTTTGCCACACTTATATGGTACAGCAGGTATGTTAGAGCAGCCCCAGTGACTGCTGGCATTTCTGTCCTTTAGCCTGATTCATTGCTCCCAGGACTAGAAAAGGAGTGCTAGTTAAGCTGGGATGCTTAGCAAACACCATTTCTATCAGTTGTTCTACCAGTGTGCTGGTCTGTGGAATCAGGTCATGAGGATTTATTTGGCATGGAAAATGTTATGTTTCTCTCTTGCTGATTTCATGAGAATGGGTGAGTCACTATGAAATATTGATCAACTACCTTGCTTATTTAACTTCCTAATTTAGCATTTTGACAAATGCCCTCCATTCATTTTGCAGTATTTTACTTTCAACTGAACTTTACTTACGTTGCTTTCATAGTTTTTATGTGATGGAGAGTTAGCGAGAGAAGTCAATATTTGGCCTAGTCGTGTGCAGTACTTATATACTTCCAGAGATCATTTTAGTGATCTATTTTAAGAGATGGATTGTGCCAACCTCTGCTGTTTTATTAGCACTGTACAAGCAGGGTGGTTTAATAGGAGTAGCATGAGAATTTAATGCTTTAAACTAAAGCCAGAATAAACATCCTACTGCAAAGCCTACACTTAACTGCTATTTCAGAGAACAGATAACCTAGCAGGACTGCCAGAAACTTTATTCATCTTTCATATGGACTATGGATGAGACTTAAAATTGATTCTCTGTCAAGTAAAGCACCATGATCTGAGGAAATATACGAAGATAATTTGATATCCCTGAAACAACTCTCCATTGTTCTTACACCAAAGAGTATTAAGGGGGAAAACCCCACCCCAAATACTTGCAGTACAAAGAGAAGGCTTCCAGGGGACAGATATAAATTTCATTATAGCCACAAGAAGACTTTAATATAGTGAAATCAGCCCTGAGATTTTAAAGGCTCCTAATCAGCTTGTAACTGCACTCAGACAAAAATAACTGGCTTTCTCAAATAAGCTGAGCCACAGAGAGATAGCCACAGGCTGTGTTCTTTCTTGCTACCCTTGCTTCTATTGACATCCATGTTATATTTTCTACATTTCTTTATGCTTCATCCAGAACAATATCTTCTTAAGAAAGAAAGCAATCTTCTGTCCATGGGATGTGACTTATCTCACATCCTGGCACATTTGGCTGTGCGTTTCCCTTTTCCTGCTTACATCATTGGCTGCTGCAGGAGGAAGACAGGAGAATGCTCATAGTGATATCAGGACATGTGACAAGTTTATTGCACATCAAGACAGAGATAGATTGTGACAGTGCCTGATGTTTTGTTGCGAAGTACAAACAGACTTCTGTCATATGAAACTTACCTTTCCCTGTACCTGTGTGGCTAGGAGTGGGGAGAAGTCTGCAAGTAGGTGTGAGGGACAGTCAAGGGGACAAATATCGTGCTTGGCTATGGGAGGGTGGAGCTTCAAGAGCAATATTAGCCATGGCAGCCCCAGCCTCAGTCTCTTCCTCTCTCCTTGCATTTAGTGTGAACTTTATTGATCACTTGGTAGAGGACCTAGTAGGAATGCTGAGTCTTGATTGGGTCTATATGGGACAATATATGTTTCCATTTACATTGTAATTTTGATTTGTCTTGTTTAATGTGGTCATATTTGGTGGGTGAATTCAATGGGATTAGGGCTGATGAAAACATTTTAGGTGACTGATGGCCCCACTGGGGAGATATGAGTCACTTCTGAGGGTTTTTCTCCTCAGCCACTCTGAGTTTAGTGGCTCTAGACACTGCTAACATGAGAAAATGTTCCCAGCTTCAGGATGGTGTAGACCTGAGGAGCAGTAATTTCACAGGCCAAACCCCTCAGAAGTTGTCTTGCTCTATGAACTTACCATTAAGGGCCTGATTTAGCCAGGGAGCCACATTGATTTCCCCTTCATAGGTCTGCCACTGAAATAAATATGGCCCAAATAAAAGTTTAGACCAATTGCACTTGTGTTGGCTCATTATTCCCTTCATTTATTTTCAAAATAGGTGAAGATACGTAGATTTATGTACATGTGGCTATGCATGCATATATCAATAAAATGTTTAGAATGCTTGCATTCTTGCAGTGAGTCCTTTCAAGCAGCAGAATCAACTATAGACATCTGAAAATAAAAGAGCTACAACAGATTCTGCTTTTAATCCATATCCTGCAAGTAGAGTTCCCCTTCCATTTTTCACTCTAGACTATTCACAGCAGATCTACTCTGTATCCTCAAAGCCCCTAACTCCCCATCTTCAAATCCTAACCAACCCCCTCATGACTCCTTAGAATAAGAGTAGGAAGAAAAGGATATAGTTACTAGTGACAAATTTAGAGCGTGATCTGCTTTGGGGCTTAAGATGGCTAAAATTGGAGCCGCTGGAAATTTTCCACACCATTTGTAGGCAGAGAAATTGGGTACTGAGGCACAGCTTAATTGAACTCCCCCCCCCACCCGAGAGTGTCCAGATTTTCACCCTACTTTTCTAAAAGGTGTGAAGGGGACAGTGTTGTGTCCAGATCAAGGGAACAGGTGGTGTTAAAATCTGTCCTTCAGTTTCTTGGAAGTCTTTTTTAATCCATGGAAGAGGCTTCCATTTTTCTGCCTCATTTTCAGGGCATTTTATATATTAAAAAAAAGGCTGGCTTTTTTTTTTAGCTTACTTAATCATTACAAGGAGCTGAGGATACTGTGTGCAGGCATTTTTGTTTTACAATTCTCCATTGCTCAGTGTTGCAAACTCTCAATTTTTTTCTGTTTCCTGATCTGGAAAAGAGAGAAATTATCTTTTGATTCCCCCTAGGCTTGAACTGAAATATGGTGAGTTGCGGACACAACAGGCTGCTGGAGAGTTGATTGAACAGTGAAACGATGGAAGACAGAACACTCCTTAGTCACCTTGTAAGCACAATCACCCCACCCCAACACATGAGAAATTCCCAGCTGGTTCTACTACTTTGCATCTCTTTTGGAAAGTGATTTTTAAAAAATGAATTGAATAAGGGTGAAAAAAAGAGATTTTTGCATAACTTTGGTTTTTCTCACTGCATTTTCTTTTAACTCTAAAGTTCTTTTTCTGAATATGGAGAACATTGTGAATTTTGATAATTTTAATGTCAAAATTATTCTGAAATAATGATATATAATAAAATCACCTCCCTCTAGATGCAAGTCTCACTTGTTACACTCTTTTCACCATCATATATTTAATATATAATGGCATATATAGGATGACGCATTGCCTAACAGGAGGAGGAATATGGGATTTTTTTTTTCAAAAGTACAAATACATTAGCAACATACAAACATGCATTCTTTCATTTTCCATAATGTCACTTTTCTCCTAAGAACAAGTTTGTTTTGTTCCGTTTTTGCATCAGCTTACATTTGTTTTCCAAAAGTTCACAAGAATCCTTATGCATTTTCATGCAAACAAAAATTGGCACATATTTACTCTGATATATTCATTTGGTTCTATTTCACCCAATATTCAGAGTTTTAAAACCCTGTTTTCCCTAATGTAGATATTTTTGGATCAAAGAACTGCACTGCACAATTTGGTGAAGTGCGGAAACTGAAGGGTAATTGTGTTTGGCGTGCATTAGCTTGGGAGGTATGAATTAGTAGGTTTGTATTAAAATGCAAATGAAATGGATTTCCTTTCCATTCCTACTGAAGACACTCTACACTGAACATATACAGTGTGAATATGGTAAAATGTGCATCGTATAAGTTCAGTTATTAGGGAGTTATGATTGGCTGAAATTATATTCATGAACAAGAGTGACCAAGACCTTTTTCTGTCCAGTGTTTTTTGTGCACCTTGTTCTTTATTTTTGAGACTAGCCACAAAGGACCACTTCACAAACACAAAGGTGATTCATATCATTTCAGGACTCAGGAGGAACCAGAATCAACAGCAGGAGGGCAAGAAAGCACATAATAACCCAGCAGCATTTGCATGGCTCATTTGCACTTTCCTTTTGTGAAATGAATATCCAGCTGCAATTCTGTATGGCAGAAATGCTAGAGCAATGCTTTTCTCCTGGGATTACACATCTTAACCGAGACAATGATCGGAAAAGAACTTTTAAAATTATTATTTTATAATGTTGTAACTTTGTGTCTGCCTTCTAAAAGATCGCCAGCTACTTTAAAAAAAACACATCTGATTATTCATTTTTCTGTATTTTCCCCCAAGAGTTTTTCCCTTATTTCAGCTTGTCATTATGAGTTAATAAATATATTTATGGATAAGGTGTAGTTGTCAAGCATCAACACATCTGTTAAAGAAACACATAGCAATATTTTCAAAGTTATTTGAAATTGTACCTTATAGTTCTCAAAAAGAACCAACTTCTTTTCATACTGGAATAATAGCAGCATCGGGAAAGTACCAAGTACTGCTTGATACAGCATCACAGAAAGCTGAAGAGCCAAGAGTGGGGTGAGGGTTGCCTCTGTCTATAGGAGTTCTATGCCTTTCCTCAGGCTCGCTGTCCATCTGAGGGTTTGCATCTTGTGCTGCGCCAGCAGGACAGATTGGGGATTCTGCTGGTGTACTGTCTGCCCCATGACCCAGCAAGTCACCATGGCTGAGCTGATGGAGGTGGTCTCAAATGTGATGTCCCTCAGGCTACTGGTCCTGGGAGCTATTGGCATCCATGCCAAGTCATTTCTGTCCAGAGCAGGTCAGGATTGCAGGAATTCTGTGACAACCATATGTCTATCCCAACATATCATTGTCCTGTCCCATGTGGCACATGGACACATGCTACATTTGGCTTTTTCAGATAAGCATGGAGATAGTGATCTGAAGATGGAGGACTTTGAGTTATATAGTCAGATGTTATTTAGAATGATAGTGAATTTTCCCATCCAGAGAGTGGGAGACCTACTAAGAAGGTCTGCCCTTGGAGGTTGATGGATGCAGATGTTTTCCAGAGGATTTTGGGGGGTTTCCAGATGATATATCTCACACACCTGTCAAATTCTTGGCTAATCTCTGGAATGCAGAAGTAACACAGGCAGTTGACATGATTGCTCCTGAGCATCTTCTCTGTGGTGGACTTCATACAGTTCTGTGGTATACCCAGGATCAGATGCAGCAGGGGACAGCTTGAGGCAGATAGAGGAAAGCCTCTAGAGGATTCAGTAGAACCCTGGTATGCTTCCCTCATTGAGTATACTTGGAGGCAGTGACAAAGAAACATACCTCATTTCCTCTAGCGATCATTTCTTTGTTGTACTGCAGAGTCTACTGCTTGCTGGCCCCATGGACATCTGAGGTCTGCCATAATGCATTTGTTGGGCATTTCCAGGATAATAGCTCAGTTTATGACAACAAGGAGCAGGATCTTTTTAGTGGCAGATCACATGTTATGGAACAAGCTCCCTGCAGAAGCCCACCTGGCACCAGTTTAATATCTCTTCAGTGCCAGGTTAAGACTGCATTTAATTAGTTCTGTGTTATATTGGAGCATTATATCAACTGCTTAATGGACCTTGTGACGTAATTTCAATGTGCTATTGCAGCTTTATAGATTTTGTTTTAAGATTGGCTTTTAAATTCTGTATAGTATTTTGATGCTGTTATTGTTATGGGAATTTGTGATTTTATTGCATGTAGTCTACTATTGTGAACATCCCAGAAGTAATAATATAGATGTGTGAACAGTGGTTACAAAAAGAATATTGTCATGCATGACATAAATATAACAGACATGTATCATGTTTAAACACTGTCAAATATACGCCTAAACCTTTAAAAATTCCACTGTGTGAGCAGTCTCCTGAAATTCACCTATTTAGAAGGAAATGAATGAGAAATCCATAGTCAGGATCATTTCCTCCCTTCAGTGTGATTGTACACAGTGTGCATAATAATGCAGTAGTAGGGCTGTCTCATACTCCATCAGGGAAGTCATGTTCTATCCTGGTCAATGGCTCAAAATGACTGGAACTAGGTCTGGTGAGCATGTCGTGAGCAGAGCCGGCTGGAGCCGGGGGTCAGACAAGATGGTCCGGGAGGCCCCTTCTGACTTGCTCTGTTTCTATGTTTCAATGGTTTCAGGTCAATGATCATAGGATCACAGAATACTAGAGTTGGGAGGGGCTATAAAGGCCATTAACCCGCTGCTGTTGCAGGACACCAAGTTACACCATCCCACTCAGATGGCTGTCCAGTTTCTTTTTGAATGTTTCTAGTGTAAGAAAGCCCACCACTTCTCTTGGCAGCTGATCAACAGTCCTAAAACTACAGAACTAACAAGCTACTCCAGCAGTGCCCAGGCACAGCTGGTAGGCTTTCATAGCCAGGCTAGGAGAGCCTTTCTGGAACTCCATCACCAATAACATCTCACTGTTAAAGGGACAGAAGCCTTTTTTCTGTAGGTTCTTCCTTCTCCTGGTGAATGAAAGTTGGAAGAAAGAGGAGTCATTTGAGGACTGCTCCAACGGATCTGCCTGTTTACTAGAGAAGTCTAACGTCTTCTCCCTAGAGTTAGGGAGCAATGGCACTTCCCAGCTGCCCTATGGAAAAGACACGAGACCCAAGGCAGTAGACTCTATTTTGGAAGAAACAGGGACTGTTTCTGGGTGCCTCCACAGAATTAGTATACCTGGAAGCTTCAATATCTGGAAACGCGCACTCTGAAGCCATTACAATATCCAGTGTTCTTCAGTGGAAGAACAGACACAGCTAGTACAGTCAGCTTTTCTCTACCCTGTTTCTTCTGTCTATCCTTATTTGCTCCAGTGGGTGGAGGAGCAGGAAAACTTGCATGAATGTGTCTTTGCTGAATGTAGCCTTTATTCCTGCCCTCAGACTGTACTTCTTTGGAAAAATGCCCTATCCCCATTTGTCTGAACTGTAGGTGGCTCAAATGAGCCTGTTATATTATAGCTAATCTATTACAGCTAATTCTTCTCAGGTTTAAACTATAGAGGAAATTCAGCTTCAGCTTCACCCAAGATTAATGAAATTCTTGCCAGACCACAGATGGTGAGTAGAAATGTGCACCACTAAGCATAAAGTCTATAATCCTTCAGCATGCCTGTGTACCTTTTCTGTAGCTATATTACTATTGATATTTGTAATGCACTAATAATTATTAGCAACATAATTAGTTAATTTTAGCAATCCACTATGTTACCAGTGCCATGAATCATACATGGTCCCAGGAAATGCCTTTAATATCTTTGACCCCCAAATTCTCTGTTACTGTTGTCAAAGCAGTTGAAATGCTGAAGTCATTTCTTTTCCTTCCATAAAGTATGCACACAAACATACTTTAATGAATCAACGAAAAAAACCAAGATGATCAGAAAAGTGAACAATTGGCATACACTTTTGGAAAAGCTGTTTTCCAAGCCACACACTCAGTTTCACCCAAACAGCAAAAAAGAAAAGCTTGTGAAATGGTGTAGACATGCATTGGACTGTACTTTGAGGTGGAATTCAGAGAATCTCTGCAAGCTGAACTTTTGCTGATTAGATAAGATCCATAAATATTATGGTAACTGTATCTGAATACTTTAACAGTCCTCATATTTGCTTATTGTGTGGCATCCTGTCACAGGAGACGATGCTTTTAAGATGAACTAACATTATAGCAGCAAGAAATGTTAGTATCAAAGTAATAGATGAGTGTTCCTCTAAAAGGCAATTTCATTAAATACCATTGATATTAATCTTTCTGGCTGTTGATTATATTCTTTTTGACATATTGTCCCTATATGACCTTTCCTCCAGCATTTTGATGAGTACATATGAAGTGTAGCCATGCAGTCTCAAATATGGACATAAGCAGAAATGTCTCCTTTTTAAGTGCAACAAAGAAGATGGAGCAGTAATACCTCTTATCATTTTGAGACAAAAATTCACGCAAAACTGTGGTTATTTGTTTGACTATAACTACTTGCTTACTACTTGCCTTATTTCTATTTGTGCCACGCTATATTACATTGAATTGTCCAATAATGCAGATACTTAAGTATTCCCAAAGAACTTAAACTTTTGGAACCAAAATTGCCCCACCAACATTTTGAAAACAATTAATAATGACAACCCCTAAAAGAAGAAGCTGCACTTAAGTTGAAAATGATTCTGCCACCGTGCTACTTTTATACCAATCAATACTTCAGAACATCCAGATTTTATTAGATCCACTGAATAAGCAAAGTACAGTAATGTGGGTTCTTAAAGCTCTTAAAGAAGAGCTTTTTATTAGACTAATGAGAATTAATTCCTATTAAAAGATACATCAGTTTGTTTTGAAGGAGAAAATAGATGAGAACCTCAGGAAAACAACTATCTGTTTGGCATCTAAGCGCCCTAAATGAGATTGCTAAATATTCAGGCTCTCTTGTGGATACTGCTATTTTTCAGAATTCACTAACATTCACAAACTTTCTTCCATACCCTGAAGAGAATCAACATAATTGGCATTTTTCCTATCTGCATCGCTGATATGTTCATCAGTTATCTTGGCTCACATGCAAGCCATATACTTCAATTGTATGATGAACTAGTTTAGCTTTTCAAGATTTATTTGGGCGCAAATAAAACAGATTGTTCTATTAATGTACAAAGGTTACATTGAAATTAATCAGAATTATATTCTGCGTACTCTTAGATGTTGAATATACAGAATGCAATTAATATATATATAATTCATATACAGTGAAACATGTAAGATTAACATGATGTTAAGCCTTAGTTTCTGAATCCAGGTGATAACAATGTAGTAAAGCAAAAGGTCCTTCTATTTATATTAACTTCATGTTCCTAAGAATATAGAACAATTTGATTTGATATTTATTCTGAACATTTGACGCTTACAGAATGTGAAAGTATACAAAGGCTATTCATAGAAATTAACTTATTGTAATCCTTTTCTAACATGTTCATTCATTTGTATGTCATGCAGTGTATTGTATACAGTGAATTATGACTTCAAATGCAGGAAAAACACAAAGCTTTGTACATGAAGTAATTTACCATCCAAACCCTCAGTAGGGTTTAAGCTTTGAACAAGTTGTTCAAAAAGCAAAGAAAATGTTATATCCATGATACTGCTAGCAAGATACTGTTTTTTTAGCCAAATGATTTTTGTACAGTTCTCATGTACCATAAACTAGAAAAATACTGTGCATGGAAACAATATAAAGAATAAAACTTTCACTTGACCATCATGTTTTCGGTGCGTAAATTCACATGTTTGTGTATGGCTCCATATGAATATTATTATTATTTTTTTATTATTATTATTATAACATTTCTATGCTGCCCCTTGCCGAAACCTCGGGGCGGCTTACAACACGATAATTATTTCATTTAATATCTCACATAATATGAATTCTTGTCTTTGTGAATACCTGCACAGGAGCAGCAGAACAGCAGATCAAACATAGCTGTATTGATCAAACTTAGCTAAAAATGGATTTCATAGTTATATGAAAATTGAAATGCAATTATTGGCAGTTTAAGGTTGAAGACATAGAATCATAGAATGGTTAAACTGGAAGGGGCCAAGGAGGCCACTGGGACCAAACCGACTAAATAAAATGTTTGACCTGGCGCAGGAATGAATAAAGTATTAGCACCAGGCACAACTCACTGGGGAGCAACAGGGCATTATAGCAGAAAGTCCCTCCTCCTTGTATTGCCCTCCTCACCTCTTTCAAGGAGGGCTTTTGGAGAAGGACCTACGCAAATGATCTTAAGGTCCAGGCAGGCTCATATGGAAGGAGAATATCCTTTAGATAACCTTTAGATAAGAGATAATTCTCTTCCTTTAAATCTCACAACAACTCTGTGACGTAGGTTGGGCTGAGAGTCTGTGATTGGCCCAAAGTCACTCCATTAGCTTGGTGGCTGCGTGGGGACTAGCTCTCCTGAGACCCAGTTCCTCACTCTTAACCACTACAATATACTGGCTCTCACTTGTCACCTGATTAGAAAATGAAACCAGATTCCTCTGGAAGGATTTGTTTTTGATAAATCCATGTTGTTGTTACTATACGTTGTCAAGTAAACTCTGACTTATGGTGACTCTATGAATGAACGCCTCCCAAAATGCCCTATCTATAGTACACTATTCAGTTCTTCCGAGTTGGGGGTTGTGGCTTCCTTTACGGATTCAAATGATCTCATATTTGGCCTTTCCTTTCATTTTCTGTCTTTTATCTTGCCTTTCCCAAACAGGATTGTCATTTACAGGGAGTTTTGCCATCTGATGTATCTGAAGTATGACAGCCTAGGTTTTGTCATTTTTGCTTCTAGGGAATGCTGTGCCATGTTTCAAATGCACCAATTTTCTTCCTGTCAGCTTTCTTCACTCTCCAGCTTTCATACCCATACATTGTGATTGGGAATACAATAGTTTGGATGATCTTGACCTTGGCCTCCAGTAAAATATCCTTACATTGATGATCTTTTCTAGTCCCTTCATTGCTGCCTTTTCAGTCTCAGTCTTCTTCGAATTTCCTGGCTGCAGTCTCCTTTGAATTGATGACTAAGCCAAGGTATGTGAAATCTTTAACAGTTTCAATTTCTTCATTATTAACAATAAAGTCATGTAATTTATCTCTGGACATGGTTTTTGTTTGCTTAATATTCAGCTGCAGCCCTGCTTTTGTACTTTCTTTTTCACTTTTCTCAGGAGTTATTTCAGGTCAGGGTTTCTTTCTGCCAGTAGTTCTAATCCAACTTTCCTTATATGTTCTATAAATTGAACCAATAGGGTGATAAAATACATCATTCTCTGACACCTTTGCCAATGGGAATCCATTCTGTTTCTCACTATTTGGTTCTAACTGTAGCTTTTGTCCATGATACAGGTTCCCCATCAGTACAAACCCTAACCCATTTCTTTCAGGAAAATCTGTAGCTTCTCATGATCCATACAGTCAAAGGCTTTGATGCAGTCATGAAAGCACAGAATAATCTTTTTCAGAAATTCGTTGGTGTGCTCCAGTAGCCAATATATATTTGCAATATGACCTCTAATGCCTCTTCTTTTTCAGAATCCAACTTTGATGTTCAGCATTTCTTCTAGAATTGTTCTGGTAGAAAAGATTACAGTTGCTTCATCTTTTGCTTCCAATTACACAATCTATTTGATTTCTGTATTGGCCAACTGAGGAAGTCCAAGTACAGTTGTCTGAGCAGTTTCCTGAAGTATGAGTTTGCAATGAACAGGTAGTTGGCTTCACAAAATTCTTTGAGTTGTTTTCCTGCTTCATTTCTTACTCCTGGGCCAATTTTCCTATTTTGTTTCCTACTTTGCATTCCAGTCACATGGGATTAGCAGCATGCCTTTTTGTTTGGTGTGTTATCCTTTTTCTCTTGAACACCTGCATAAAAGTTTTTTATTTTCTCCTCTCCCTCCTCTTCTTCAGCATCTGTTGTTGGAGCATAGACTTGAATATTGAGGTTGATAGGTTTTCCACTAATTCCGATTTATATTATTTGCTCAGATTTTCCATTATAGCCTCTTACCGGCTGTGCAACATCTTGCACCACTTTTAGAGCCACTCTATTTATTAGTGTTTGCCATTTCCAGAGTAAAACATTTTGTATTTGTCTAATTGGAAATGTCCCACTGCAGTCCACTTTAGTTCTCTCACTGCAAGTGCTGCAGTGCTCATTCTTCCCATTTCTTGTTTTATGCTTTCCAGTTTGCCTTGTTTCATACTTTTCATGTTCCATGTCCCAATTTTATGTGTTGCATTGCATTGGACTTTACCTTCAATTGTGTGCATGTTGGTCACTAGGCTTGTTTCAGTTTTGATCTAGTAGCATAATTAGCAAAAGCACTTCTAGAATTTGTCCATTAACCTTCGCCAGTAACTTGTGCCTTCTTTAACATGGGACTCTCAGCTTCTTGTTTCATTTTGGCATGTTTTATTATAAGTTTTCCTTCGAGAAATCATGGAAGACAGGGGAAGTGCCAGATGACTGGAAGAGAGCTAATAGCTAGATATTATTTAACATCTACATAAAACCGCTGGGAGAGGTCATCAGGAGGTGATGACACCCAGATCTACCTCTCTTTTTCAACTAATACAGGTGAGGCAGTGGCTGTCCTGAACTGGTGCGTGACTGAAGTAATGGGCTGGATGAGGGCCAATAAACTGAAGCTCAATCCAGATAAGACAGGGGTTCTGTTGGTGGGTGATTCGAGCTCCTGGGTAGGTGACTTGGGCCCTGCCCTGGACAGGGTTACACTCCCTCTAAAGGACAGGGTCCGCAGCTTGGGAATGCTCCTCGACCCGGAGCTGTCCTTGGAAGCCCAAGTGATGGCGGTGGCAAGGAGTGCTTTCCTTCAGCTTCAGCTAATCTATCAGCTGTATCCCTACCTGGAGGAGGATAGCCTAGCAACAGTAACACATGCATTGGTTACTTCCCGGTTGGATTTCTGTAACGTGCTTTACGTGGGGCTGCCCTTGAAGACAGTCCAGATACTTCAGATGATACAAAATAGAGCTGCCAGGATGCTGTTGGGGTTCTCATATAACTCCAGTCCTCTGTCAGCTTCATTGGCTTCCCACTGAAGCCTGCAGAGCTCTATACTATCCCCCAAGCTTTTCAACATCTACATGAAAATGCTGGGAGAGATCATCCGGATGTTTGGGTTGAGATGTCAGCAATATGCTCTACCTCTCCTTTACATCAAAACCAAGTGAGGTGGTATCTATTCAGAACTAGTGCCTGAGCTCAGTAATGGACTGGATGAAGGCCAACAAAATGAAACTCAGTCCAGACAAGATGGAAGTACTGTTGGTGGGCTGTCAGTCAGATGAATTGAATGGCTTATACCCTGTCCTGAATTGGATCATAGGCCCCTAAAGACAGGGTTCACAGCTTGTGGGTGCTCCTTGATCCAAAACTCTTACTTGAATCCCAAGTGGACTTGGCCAGGAATATGTTCCTTCAGCTGTGGCTAATTTTTCAACTATGGCCCTATATTGACAGACAAAACTTGGCCACAGTCATGAATGCCCTGGTGACATCCTGGTTGGACTATTGCAATGTGCTCTGTGAGACTGCCTTTAAAGATGGTTTGGACATGCCAACTGGTTCAAAAGAAGATTGCATGACTTTTAACCAGAATTAGTTTGCATACCCATATAATTCCAGTTTTATATTATCTACACTGGCTAACAGTGGAAGTCTGTTTAAATTGGAAGCCCAATTTAAAGTGCTTGCAGTTACATATAAATCTCTAAATGGCTTGGGTCCTGGGTACCTGAAGGACTGTCTTCTTCTATCTTCTATCTTCTTATCCATCTGTTAAGATCAAGTCAGGAGGTCCTTTTCAAGGAGCCCTACTGCTGGCTTATAGTTTTATGTCAATTTAATTGTTTATTTAAAAGTTTTTATGTAATGATTTTAATTTGTTGGATCATCTTTCTTATATCTTTGGATGTTGTTGTTAACATTCTATTGTTACAGATTTTAAACTGTTGTTTTAATTGTTTGCAAGCCATTCAGAGAGTCCAACTGTGAGCTAATGTAGAACCATATACATTGAAATAATAAATGTTTTGGGAGGAGAGGAGAGGAGAGGAGAAGGGGGAGTGATCAGTAAGATATGATCTTGTCATCAAGCTCCTATTTTCAGCTGAGCCACAGTGCTCCTTATTTACTTCAGTATTTGAACTGTCTTCAAGGACTGCAGTGGGCAACACAAGGAGCCCCACATGGACTTGTTTCCCTACCTAACAGAGATGCTTCTGCCTGTCTTAACCCTCCCTATTCAGTCAGAAGGAATTGGGATTGTAATTCTATCTGCTTTAGTTTGCCTCAAAAGAATTATGTGCATAGGAAGGCAGGCAGGCAGGCAGGCAGGAACACTGAAGGAAGAAACACTGAGCCAAACTTGATATTTATTCTGATTTTAGATACTGAACAAGCATTTTCAATGGTGTTACTCCAATGTTTAAGCAGTCTTTACAGATATCAGTACTCAGACCAACCTGTTGAATCATTACTGCCATTTTTTATTTTTATATTTGGAAGGCATTTTGCAAACCAATTTGTTCTTTCTATCACACTACAAAATTAAAATAGCAGCAGCAAAAATGAGAACATACAACCAGTGTCATTCAAAACAACCAACATGCACTAACCTTTGCATTAATTGTTAATTCACTGATTTTAAAATGATAGCCTGATAGATGGTACATTGATAAGTTCACTTCTAAAGTTTCTTTTTCGGCACAGCGAACACACTGAACACTGTGTAACTGAGGCCGCAACATGCCATGACTGCAAAAAAGGCAAATGCTGTTTTGGGATGCAGTGATAGACATACCACTTCCAAATCATGTGAAGTGCTACTTCCCCTCTATTCAGCACTGCTTAGGACTTGACTACCACATCCAATTCTGGGCACCACAGTTTAAAAAAGATGCAGACAAACTGGAAAGTGTCAGAGGAGGGCAACAAAGCTGGAAACAAAACCCTATGGAGAGCCACTGAAAGAACTGGGCACCTTCAGCCTTCAGAGGAGAAGACTAAGGGGAGATGTGATGGCACTCTTCAAGCACATGAAAGGCTGTCACTTTGAGGAGGGCCAGCATTTGTCTTCTACCATCCCAGAAGGCAGGACATGGGTTAGTGGGCTCAAATCGCAAGAAGCCAGATTCTGGCTGAACATCACAAAAAGATCCTGACCATTGTTACAGCAGTACAACAATGGAACCAATAGCCTAGTGCAGGTATGTGCTCTCCCACAGTGGAGGCAGTCAAAATGCTGCTGGACAGGCATCTGTTTGGTTACTTTGACTTGGAGTCCTGCATTGAGAGAGGGTTGGGGCCAATGGCCTTCCCCACTGTGTCCAACTCACCATTCTATGAGTCTATGACTACTATGCTGTTCCATGCAGATGAAATCTAGGGCAGATGGCCGATGGGATATTTTATCACATTGACAGGCTAACGAGAAGTCACTTTAAGTGTCATATAGAACTGTTTTAGGGGCAACCCTATGCATATTTCATCATATTGGCTGGGAAATGGAGGGAGGCCTTTTTTCTTTCTCAATGTCTATAGGATTTATATGTAGCATATTTGTTCATAATATTAAAACAAGATAAGCTTGGCTTTAGCTCAAAATGAAGAATAACCTGAAAATATTAGTGGCTAATAGCAAAATATAAATTGGTGAAAATGATGGTGTTAACCTGTGCATATTTACTCACCTGTTTTGATTCCAAACGTACCTCTTTCCAAAGCTTAAGAGTTGCTTCAAACAGTCACAACTGTAGGTCAAGTGCTTATATTAGTACTGTCATATAAGACAATATTTATGGGGATTTGGGCCCATGGACAAGGGTATAATCTCCATCCCCCTTTTTTTAAAACACCAAAGAAAGGAAAAGGTTAGGGCTGCAATCTCATATTTACTGACCTAGGAATAAGCACAACAGAATACAGTAAGACTTACTTCTAGGTAAATAAGTGAGCCCTGTGGATGTTTAGGCACTACAGCTTCTAGCATTCACAGGCAGCATGTGAATTCACAGGCACAGGCAGTCGTATGCATACGACTGCACCCTCAGTTAACATACATTTACAACTCTAAGTGAACAAGGACATTTTTCTACCAGCAAAGCATATTGACAAGCTAGTTAACCTGGTTCACATAATGACTGCTATTTTATTTATCTTTTCCAGTCTAATTTATATGTATGTATTGCATACATGTTAAAATGCTTAGCTGCCCTGAATTTTGTTGATAGAATCTACACCAATAATTTAAACAAAGGAATAGGGATATTCATAAAACATTAATTAACTGGGTGTCCATATTTAATTATAGCTATAGAAAATTTAAAACTTAACAATTGTTAATGAATCCTTTATTCTTGCTTTTAAGGAAATGGTGTGTGTGTGTACACACATATATATTATACATATTAATAGATAAAGGAGAAGGCAACTATCATTACCTGAAGATAAAAACAAAATGTGAGCTTTCACATCATCTTGGTGATTTTTATCCAAAGAGATAACATTTGACTTTCAGTAAAATCATGTCTTGTTTCCCATTTTACTTTCAAAATTAACTTAATTCTGCTCTCTTTCCCTCACACATTTATAACTCAGTGTTTTGCAGTAAAAAGGTAAATTTGTATATTTTAAAAAATAAATAGTATAAGAAATATACAACCAACATTCATGACAATCAATACCGTCACACTGAACTGATTGCATTCAGAATTTTGGTAAAAGATTTGCAGCTCCTATGTGTGATTATCGGAAGCAGTCACTGAAGGTACCAAACCATGTTAATGGATAGTAAAGACTCTTTATATTTATAGGAAAATAGTGCAGTGCAAATGATATCCCCATTCTTTTCTAATCTCGCCCCCCTGAAAAATGGACAAATTTAACATCAGCATTAATGTCATTAAGTAGGAGGAAGAAGTATAGTTTAACTCCTTCACTGCTTAAGTGATCCCCATTGCTGGGCTCAGAGATGGAGCCTGGAATTTAGGTGGATGTTCAGCAGGGCCTAGCTTGACCCCCAAAAAGGTATGTTCCCATCTGTCATTCCTTATCCCCTGCTGTCTGCTTTGGATAACTTCAAAGGCATACAATGCAACAGTGTTGAGCTGTTGGTAGGTATCAGTTCACCCTCCTTCTCTGTGCAAGATCAAGGTTTTACATTCACTTCCTGAAAAAAATTAATATGACATCATCCATATTGTTACAAGCAGATGAATAAATGTTACATTGGCTTTTAAAAATATATTAACATAAACAAGTAAAGCAAGAATAAACTAAGAAATATGGGCCAAGGATAACCATGGGAATATTGGCTCAAGAAAGGATTAGAAACAACAAAAACCAGACTCCCTATTTTATGTGGGCAGTCTGAATGTAAGTTTCAGAAGACAAAATCCATATACCTCCATTGTTTCTTCAAGATATCAAGAATCAGTGAAATGGAAATGTACGTTTGCATTTAACAGGTGTCTCATTCTGTACACAGATGGAAGTGATCATAAGGTAATATGTAAACATTTAGGCTAATTGCCTCAAAAATTCTTTCAAATGCTTTCCCCACAGGCTTTACTTAAGTACAGCTAAAAGAAGGTGATCTAAGAGGACAACACTCAACATGTCTTACAATCTGGCTAATAGTACAAATACATAGTATTATACCTAAACTGAAAATGGAAATTGCAGCATTTGTATACTGCTGAAGGAGCTATTGAACTTTACCCTCCTACGGTGAGGTATTTATTATGAGGGCTAAGAAAGGCAATAGGTAATAAATGCCTTCCTGCAGGAGGTGAACATTTTAACAGTCCTAAAAAGAAAAAGGAAAAAAAACAGTGGTGAAACATCTCCTGCAGGGCAGAAACAGTTGATCTGGTTGATCTTAACACATTGATTCTATTGATCTTCCACATACTACCCTGGTACCCATTTTTTTTTAGTGAATGTTGGTGTGAAGCAAGAAACTCCTTTTGTATATAGCTAGTCTTAGAATCTTAGAACAAAATATTTATGGTCTCTATTTTTCAGAGATATCTACATATGTTTAACAGTGAATCCATACACAGTCTAAATGTGCACATCTTCAAATGTTCAGAAAAATGTCCTACAACTGGTAGCAAAAACAGTGGCCACATGAGGTGTGAAAGAGGGATGCTGGTAGTGAGCGTTTGTGCAGGGCTCCATTCTTGGCGACCCTCATTCAAACACCTTCTTCTGTCTGATGCAACAGCACAAACAAAGACCATGGCACATGGCCTGGAAGAAGGACACTGCTTGTGCAGGATGTAGGGCTTGTTTCCTGGTGAGTGCCCCATAAACATTGAGTGCTCCTGCCCAGGAGATTCAGACCCAGGGCCACTACGAAGCAGCGATGGGAGTGTTGGGAGCCAAGCCTAGGGAATACGACTGATTCTCATCCCCAAAATGGATCCCTCACAGGGCCCTTGAGTTTTGCAGAGGTGTTTCAACCCACTGCAATTTAACATACAACTGGATGCTGTTTGGGCACTGCAGATTGGAGGCATGTGTGGGGGGACAGAGGATTAATGTTCTGCTCCACAGAGACTAGAGTTCCAACTACATTGTCTCACTTTGTAGCAAAAGGAACAGGCAATTGTCTGCAGTAGAATCCCTCTGGAATCACTGGTGTCCTGGCAAAGTCTAACCCCAAAATCAAACTCAACATGCCCATTGTGATGGGTGGTTGTCCTAGGCTTCAAGGGACAGGAATATCTTCATAAAATTTCACCCAAATTTAAAATACACCAGTCAAAGCTTTAATCAAAAAGGAATATGTGTCAATTTTCAACACTTTTTTATTTGCCATACCTGAGGGGATTTGTATAGAATTGTTTTGAGAATTGGCACAGTTGTATACCTTCTCAGGTCGATCATATGTACCAGGTTTCAAGGTTTTAGCTCATTGTGTCATTTGTATAAGCAGCAGAATTTTAAGTCTTGAACTGGCAAACTTTTTTGGTTTGTTTTGGGTTGTTTGTTTTGGCAACTTGCCTTCCCTTAAGGGTTATGTCTATGCACTTTTAATACTTGAGACCTTGATAGCTTTAGAGCTAGTTTGGTGGAGGCAGATAAAGAAAAAGTTCTCCACAAGAAAGAAAAGCCCGGGGTGGGGTGGGGGGGAGGTAAGCACAGTTGCACATATACGTAGCTTTCTACTCATGAAACCATATGCTGCAGGTCTGTGACCAGTGTTCTACATTTATTAAAGAAAGGTATCATTAATAAACAAGCTATCACCCTTTATCAAATTTGTTTATCTTGGTGAAGAGATGAAGTTGCAAAACATCCCCATATTCTTTAATGAAACTAATAATTTCAAACCTTTTGAAGCTGGCTTTTAGTCTCAGTTTGGAGCTGATTTGTTCATGAGAACAGTGAAAGGATACAAACCCTTGTTTCTAGTCTACCATAATAATTGAAGCAAGTAATTATCTGCAATTCCATTGCCTTGGACTATCTCAGGGTCCTAATATAAGGTCCTAATAACCTTCCTCTTCTGAGAAATTTAGCTAGCTTTAGATCACCCACAATTATAATAAAAAAAATAAAAAAACATTTTCTCCAAAGTTCTTAAAATCTTCCATAACATGAAGTGTCATTTTATGGCTGTTTCCACAGTCTTCCAACTCTCTTCTTCCCACAGCATTTGCTCTAAGTTTCAGATTCTGGGATGCATTGAATCTTTCTTTATGCACTTTACTCAGAACATGGATATTATCCCTGCAGTGCACTTAAAATTTCCAAGATTGCCAGTCTAGAATTTGATTCCCAGTCCAGAATTTCGCAGATGCATCATCAAACCTTGTTTTCTATACTTCAGGAATTAACAAATGTTGCAGATGCTGGCAAACTTTGCCAGGGTCGAGCCTAGGTACAAGATTTAGATATTCATAACCTCACCCCAAAGAAGCAAAACGTTCCCTGTTTTCTTTTTTTCCAGGAGTGTAGCTTATCTCTGAGTTTCTAGGCCAGCCTTTCCCAACCTGGTGTCCTCCAGGTGCTTTGGACTGCAACATCCATCAGCTTTAGCTAGAATATGGAGAACACATGGCTGAGGAATGGTACTTCATCCAACTGGGAATTGTCTCTGTGGAGTACCAACTTCTGGAGTCTAATTCTGGAGTCATAAGAAAATGTTGTTCTGCAATCTTTCTCAACCTGGTTCTCCAGTTGTGTCCAACTGAATATTGGGCATGCTAACTGATGGAAATTGGACGAAAAAGACCTTTTGCATGGTTGGGCTTCACCCTCCACTCCAGTAGTTTTAAAGAGTCCAGCCTCTGAAACTCCTCTGATGTTAATGCCCGCAGTCTCAGGTTTGAAAAAAGACCTATATGTGGGATTCCCATGGGCTTCATTAGAAGGGATCCTTTACATTGCGGGTGCTTGTAAGCAGGATGTTTGCAGGATATCCATGGAACTGTTACTTATAGCTGAAGATCATGGGATCTTGCATTACTTCTTGTAGTGTTGTAAATTACTCCCAGAGCGTTTTGGCTATTAGGCAGTATATAAATGAAACAACGACAGTAATAACAACAATCTATTAATTCAAAGTCCCAGGATGCCCATGACAGTTTTGGCCTAGGTAGGCAGGTGGTAAGAGGGTCAAATTCAGATTGGCTCAGAAATAAACCAAAATGTTTCCACCTTTGGGACAGTAACCTGGTTAATTCCTAAGGCAAGCTATGTGAGCAATGGGAAACTTGCTCATCAGCAGTACCCACACTGTGCATGATATGTGCATATTGCATGGTTAATTTCTCCTTATGAATGTCATTAATGATGGATGAAACAGAAAGCTGCTAAGACAGAACTTTAGTTTTGGATTTCATACTTTTAAACAGTTGCATATATCCATCATTACATTTAAAGCTGACCATTTTCAAGAATATACAGCCAGCAATTTGCTAAAATGGATACTCTGGGAATTAAAATCTTGCTTTCTAGAATATTAAAATGTAGTCATTTGGAATATACATTTCTCATTTGGGTCACAATGTGCTGCTGTAGTATCTCAAGCCAATGCTAATGATTTCAAGTTAGATAAATATCCCTAATGTTATGTCACTTTTTTAGTATAACAGTGGCTTAATAAAGAGATAACATGTTTCAGATCTTGCTTGGGAACTAGCATTTTGCATAATAATTTGCTGTGGATCCCATTTAACTATGCTTTATTACTTTTCTCTCACTGAAGATTACATGTGGAATAGCATGTTAATACATGTCAATACATGTTTTTCCTTTCTTTTCTTTTTTCTTTTCCTACTCTACTTCCCCTGTTATATCTGCAGTTGAGCCAATATTCATCCACGTCATGTCCACCCAGAGAGTCTTCCTGGACTAATGGTTAATGTGGATTATAAATTCAATTATTAATTAATTAATATAAATTAAAATGACTCGTGCAGTGGTGAACTGGGATACGACAAGCAACTGACTGTGGCAGTAACAAGAACCATTTCAGAAATTATGCAAATAAACTATGCATCTATTTTCTGAATGTTGGTTGAAATGCTCAAGGGATACTTGCGTGTCTGCCCTAGTGAGTTTTCGGAACTCTGACTTATTGTGGAGGATACATGGAATCTCTGTGTGTGCATTTTTCGATCACTTACATGCGGACACTTATATGTTTCTTTGTAATGTTTGCTGTAATTTCCCCTGAAAGCTATGATAAGAGGTCAAAACAAATTTCCTGATTAGAATACTGTAAAAAAATTATATTGACATGGATCCAGGCATTCCCTGAGTTACAAACATCCAAGTTATGAATGACCTGTATTTATGAATGGACAACCATACAGCCTATTACTTTTTAAAAAATATTGCAGAAAATCGTCTTCAGCATAGAGAGGAAGTGACAGGAGGAGAGGGAAGACCTCCAAAGCATCACCAGAGAGAGAGAGGGAGGGAGAGAGGAAGGATAGAGAGAGCAGGGAAATCTCTCAGGCATTTCTTTCCTGCAAAGAGGAGTTTTGATGGTTGGGTGTAGCAAGATATGTTCATGGTGTTTCCACTTTCATATGGATCCTGCTCCCCTAACCGCCAAATGTGGATGGATGTCTATATGTGATCTGATTTACATACAAATTTGACTTAAAGACGAATTTAGTTAGCTCTTTTGTAACCTGGGGACTGTCTGGATAAGTATTTGTACTTCCAGCTGGCTGGAAGCCAGAGGCTTACAGGCAGTGCCATAGAATTGTGCCCCACAAATGCATAGAATGATCTTTCTGAAAAATATCAGCTATTAAAAATATTTTCATGTACCCAGGAATACTTTTCTGTTTTAGGACCTCCCTTCTTGCTGTTTCCTTACTAGCATTTCTCTTTCCTCCTTATACCTGCATGTATACACTGTAATGGACAAAGCAACCATTTAAGTTTAATATAATATTCCAACATCTGTTAGAAATGGGTTCTGGTTTGTAAAAATTTTACCAGAATAAATGATTATTCCCAAAGTGTCACAAAACTTTTTGTACTTATAATTTTGTATTTTATGAATTGTTCTTCTTCCATTCTGAACCACTTTGAATATAGTTCAGTGTACAAACATGGAGTGAATATTATTAAAATACATAATTCAATAAATACATGCTTCAATATCATGTGCAAGTATATTTGGTAACAAGACACATATTTCTTGTAGATGTGCTTTTCCTTCAATTTTTGCTTCAGTTTTCACCATGGGACTAACTTGTCTCAATAGTTCCATGGATTAATAATTATGAACATTGAATGAAATCCTAAGGATATTTTCAAAATTATTTTTACTAATTCTCTGATGCCTTTTATATAATTTAAATTAACCAAAGAATTGCTTGGGCTGATTATTGCCTACCTACATTCTCCCAAAGACATAGTCTTATCCCATTTAAAGTTATTTCGATCAGTAAAGGCTCTACTGATCAGCAAAGGCACATGCTCCTGTAGGAATTACACACAGAATATTGTGATAGTTAAAGTTTCATTGCATGTTGATGGGAATACATTTAAGAGCAAACATAATTCTGATACAATCACACCAAGATGACAAAACTCAATTTAGCAGTGTTTGCTAACATAATCCTCAAGATGCTTGGCTCCCCATCAGTGCTTGTTGTTGCATGGCTACAATCATCACATAGACATTTTAAATTAAAAGCAAGAGAACAAAATTATGACTAAAAGATTAGAGAAATGATGATTGGCTCTTTTTTGATCATTTCAGCAATTTAAGTAAGACAATTGCGAATTGAAGGCATTCAGATGCGCGTGGTTGCTGCCGCTGCCATTACTTTTATTTTCTTATGTCCATCAGGGCTGGATTGGGGAGGCAAATCTGGTGCCCAGACCTGAGGGTTTGTGCCTCTGAGCTTTGCTGGCTGTTCACAGCTCCAGGGGTTCGGACAACTGTCTTTCCTAGACTACATGGACACAGGGAGAGAATTTGGGACTTTCTACAGCAAACTTGTTTTCTGCCACTGAGATACAGGCTGGCTATTTGCTGATGTTACTTCAACTTTTCCCCCAACAACCACACTAAAATTCAGACAAACGAACAACACAAAAGGAAAGAAACTCATGGGGATAGCAGAAATTTCCTGTTCAGTTACTGAAGAGCAACTGTATCATGAAAGAAGCAGAAATGCAAGCAGGTGTTTATTGTTAATATGAAATATCTGTTGGCCACTAACAATACAAAACCAGGGGCAGTTCCTGATCCAAATTAAGAGAGCACCGATTCCAGGGAGAGCATATAAACAAATATTTGTTTATGTGTATCATTGCTCATTGCTATTCAGCCTTGTAGCTAAATCTACCTCTTTTACACTCTGTGCTTTTATGTGACTCTATCAAATACAATTAGTAATAGCAAAGTGCCAGGTGGCTTAGACCAGCCCAACTGTTCCATGGAGGATTTGGGGAAATGCTCAGAGCAGAAAATGGATGTTGAAAATTGCAGTGTGAGAAGGTGGCAAAATTGTCACCATATTAACCTAAAAAGAGAGTGAGCTTATTGCCCTGTGCAGGTGCAAAATGTCTCTTTTTATTTGTTCTCTGTAACAGTCTCATGTGCTTGACTGCCATCACACAGCCTGTCACAATCCCAATTAGATCCATTATTGTCAATGGAAATAACGGTGTGTTGCCAACTCATGACAAGAACAAAATTAACTTACATCTGCCTTCCTGCTGTGCTTTGGGTTTTTAGTTCCAGCTGCCACCTTGCTCTAACACCTACACTCATACCTGTTCTCTGAATGCTCACACGGATGGAGAAAACACTAGAGAAAACACCTTGGGTGAATTTTCTAATGTGCCCACCCTCCTCAAATATTATGGAAACAAAGACCTCCTATTCTTGTTAATTCTTCTTGTTTAGTCAGGACAATTCTTGTGACTCTAAGTGGCAAGATTTGCCAATGAGGAGGGAGAAATGATTCAGATTAAGTAAAACAAAAAAATGGGAAAAAGCAAATCCTGTGAAAAGGCAGGCTAAGGACATTATCTCTTTACTAATCTACTCACAGGTTTTAAAACTTCTATCACATTTCCAAGGGGGTGTATGTTAAAATAAGTCAACAACAACAATACCCTATTATATTAAACCATCGTATGAAAGTCCATGTTGCAATCATTAATAAAAAGTAGATTGAAGTAAAAACATTGGAAGAGTTCGCTTAACAACTAATAATGTTGGGGGCCGTATACATTTCCTGGGGGAGAAGATTAGTAAATTGGCAGATTAGTAAAAGCACCTTTGATAGGGAATATGCAACTGTAATCTTTATTATGGTATGATCACAAATGGTCTGTTTCAAAATACCATCTGTTCTCAGTGAAGCATCAGCGGGAGGCATGGCTCAGTGGTTTACTCTGCCCTTCACCTTGTGTTCTTGATTCTTAGGGGAAAAGAAAAAGATTTGAAGGACTAGGATGTTTTAAGTGAAATATCTTATACATGCAAACATGTCTGGTACTCTCCTTATTGAAACAATGGCAGTCTATTTGTGACAGGATTGACAGTTGCTGCTCAACTTAAAATCATCATTGTTGTCGAAAAGTTCTGGAGTATGTAATCTTGGGTTGCCTGGGAACATTGCTCTAAGGACTAAACATAAAAAGCTCTCTGTCTGATGGCCATGATGGCAAATAAATGTCAGACTATCAGCATGATAATGCTTGGATTGTTTCCCCTGTTGCTTTCTTTTGTTTCAGGTGGCAGTGAATGTAACAGAATGAAGAGAGCATCACATCTATTTAAAAGGTTTTTCTTTTTCTTCCATGAGTCCTGTTCAAAGCCAGTTCACCATGTGCCATGTTAACCTTTGGGTAACTTGGGTGGGTGCCTAGGTTTGTGGTTCCCCTCCAAGCTGAGGCCACTTTTCTGTCTCATGAACTGAAGCAATTTGAAGCCTGTTTATGACAATTTAATTGACCGTCTGGACAAGAAGCTCTGAGGGAAGAAAGTGTATTTTACTGAAATACTGTTTTAAAAAAACACATTTATTTTTTCTTTTATACACAGGATTGTGGTACTCTTTAAAAATATACAAAAACCATTTCATAGGTGTTAAATACTAACACAGATTTCTCTCATTTTATGATTTATTGCTCATTCTCACCTTTTTAATTTTTTTATTATTTTCCCTTACAATTTAGCTTACTTCTTGCTTCAGATTTCTCATTATGCATATATGAATGAGCACATACCCTTATATTAACACTAAAATGGTTACAATATTCATAGCTGAGCATAATTTAAATATTCTAACACTTTTGTATGTATCCTTTTCCTAGTAACTATAAAACCCAGATCTCTTTTGTTGAAAACAAAGTAGGAGAACATTTTTAAATTGGTGTGAACAGGTAGGGAAAAAAGCCATAATGTATTGTCTAATAATAATAATGTTAGTTTCATGAAACAAATTTTAAAACAGAATCTTTGTTGATCACTGGAATGCTGCTTTCTTTAAGACTTTCATACATTATGTTCCATGAGGACCATAACAATGACAAACAAATCATCATGGGAAGGTGCACATTCACAGACTTTGGGTATGAAGATGTGTCTTTGTTCTCTGTTAAATTTTAAGAGTTCATAGGCAACAGAAACACAGCAAAGTTTATTTATTATTATTATTATTATTATTATTATTATTAGAACATTTCTATGCCGCCCCTTGCCGAAGCCTCGGGGCGGCTTACAACACAATAAAATACAATACAATACAAAAATAACAATATAAAATTAAAATTAATAATATAAAATAAATAAAAAATATAAACGATATAAAAGAAGTTAGAAAAGTTGAAAAGAAAAGAAAAGAAAAGAAAGAAAAGAAAAGAAGTCGCCCTGAAGCACACATCAGGTGATTTTACTGCTATCCACTCAAGGCATGACACTATTTCTTTTAAAGCACAATTTGAATATGTTTTTGACATTGCTACCTCCCTTCAGTGAGCTTGTTTTATAACACAAATAGCACAATGACGTAGTTTGCAGAATCATGGCATGGTTAACAAGCTATCACGGATAATTATGTGCTGGTTATAGGTCAGCTGAATTTCCCTCGCTGGCATCTTGCCATGTGGTCTTATGCTTGGCAGCATAGTTTGTCTGAGTGGACAACAACCTTTAAACAACCCACAACTGTTGTGGACTTATTTGTGTGCTGCTCTTCCTCCACAAACCTGTGACAAACTGCACAAGTGAGGGTAGTTACGGAAACCCAGCTGACACGCACAGCAGGGAAAAGAAGCCAGCATGGTTTGTTAACGTTGATGTGATTTTGTGCACTGTCTCCTAGTCACTGACATTTGATCATTTCAAGGCAAAGTTAAAAATATTTGCTGTTATGGTAAAACAATCTAATCTGCAGTTATAGATTGTCCACACCTAGTTTGATGTAACGGAGTACTTCTGGACAACCTGAAATCTCAAGCTCAGTGAACAAAATTGCAGAATCACCAGAGCCTGAGCTTATTTAGATACTCTGATTTCCAACTGTGAAGCACATATTAACTTTTGTATATTGTCAGATTGACACTATTTTCACAAAACTATATGCACATATTCCAAATGTATGCATGAAATGTATGCATTGTGAAATTTGAAATTGTGCACACTTCTCCAATTATTGAAATATGAGTGTACGTTTTCCAAATGTATTGCTCTTTTCAAGGTGCACAATTTCAATGTACATATTTAATTACATAAATTACATACAAAACTATAGTTTTCAGACCATAGATTACATTCAGGTCTGTATTCAGTTCTTCAAGATACAAATTTGGTAAATTCTGATGGCAAATTAACTGAAACAAATTTCTGACATCCCTAAATGAGTAGAATTTTCATTTTTGTTCACTGTAATTTTTTCACTGTTATTACTTTTTTCATTCTTACTGCACCAAAAAGAGGAGTAATTGAGTAGCTTCCTGTTAAATGCTTCTGTATGACTCACCTTTTCATATAACATCATTGATTTTCACTTCTCTTTGGATTATTGGCCTGGGATATCTTCCTTGAATTGCCTGTAGGCCAAGGGGTGAACTCTTTGGAGTGGTTACATCATTTAAAACAAAGAAGATATTTTTCAGTATCTTCCTTTTTTACTGTGATACACTGGAAGAAATTCAGGTAGCAAAAACTAAAAATTAAATTACAATTTTGAATTTTCCTTTTAAAAAGAATTGCAACCCAAGAACAAACCTTGGGTTGTGACTCCGTCATTTTGGGCAGAAATAAGCCAGAGTTCCCATTTCTAATGTAAGGTTAACAAGGTGAAGGACAGAGATTCCTTGGCTTATATAGCTACTTTTGACCAGTTAAGCCAAGCAGGGTTAATTGAGTTGGGTGCATTAGCATCTTGGCTCACTCACTCATTTATTTTTTTATTAAAACATTTCTATGCCGCCCCTTGCCAAGGCCTCGGGGCGGCTTACAACATCGAATACAAAATACATTAAAACAATGTATTACTGGCTGCTTGTGGTGGTTGAGGGTATCCTCCTACTCCTTCTTATATATGAAGATATAAATTTTCACAGAGCTATCCAAGTGGTGAACTGGCCACTACCACCTGAATCTAGACTTGAAATTGGTATCATGTAGAGCAGAGCAGCAACTCCAGAGCAGAGTTTGCAAACATCAGTGATGGAGAAAGCAAAACAAAGGAAAACAAAACAAAGATATTCAAATGAAAACAACCCCAATAACCTGTGAGGTGAAATACATTTTCCACAGCAGCAAAAAGGGCTCCCACATGCAGATGATCTATGTGGCAGAGAATGTTACTCAGTGCTTCTACTGTGCATCTGTTTGGTGCATCTGAACACTGATGTGTGGTGCTCCAGGGCTATGTGAATAATCCATGCATTTGGACTCATGCTCACACTGGAAACAGTGAAGAAAGCCAGTTTTCTTTCCAGTAGGTGTTGCAACAGGTATTCCAATTGGATGGTGCAACATTTCAGGCTTGGGCTATAATTCTAGCTAATGGCTACCTGGAGCATATGCATGAGAAGTGTTTAGAAATTTGCTCTGAAAGAGTTTGAAACATAGTTTAATCTGGACAGGCACTAAATGTTTATGTTACGTCTGCATTTGTCATAACTCAATATGTGCTACCAAACATGTTTTATATAACAATTTAGAATTAGTTATGATTGTTGTTATAAAAATTTGAATTTGTTAAAATCTGAAAGATACAGATGGTTTGTTTTTTCAAAACTTTTGAAGTAGCTGGCATTTACCACTATGAATATTAAAGAATCCAGAGTGCAACTGGCAGATTGTCATCATTAATCATTCATACGGAATTCAAACTGTATCAATGATTCTTTTAAAAGCCATTACAGTTGATGATAAAACTTCTCCTCTTCTCCTTTATTTATGTATTCAACTTGTACCCCACCTTTCTACCAAAATGGTACTGAAAGTAGCTTATAGGTACAAACATAATTAATTAAACAATAAAATAATACTTTAAAATAACAGTCAGAACCTAACAATTACCAAATAAATAACACAGCATTCAAGTCAACAGATAATACTTTCATGTCAAAGGCCTTCTTTAAAAAAGCGATCTTTCCCTGCTGAATGCAGGATGACAGAGTTGGCGCCAACCCAGTTTGCCTTGCTAGGCAGTTCTACAGTCATGCCAAAAACGGGTTTGTCTTGGGTTGCCATCATGCACACCTTCAAATTTGGCAGTCTCAAAAAGCCTTAAAAATGAATTAGGGTCATATGGTAGCAGGTGAACTTTTAGGTAGCCTGGTCTCAAGTTTTATATCCTGGTCCCAAGGATATAACCAGCATTTAGAAGTGGACACACAGCCAGTGAAGCTGCTTTATCAAGTCACATGCTCTCTGTAATGGGTCTTGGTCAACAGTCTGGTCTGCAGAATTCTGGAAAAGTCAAGCTTTCTGAACAGTTTTCAAAGTGTCCTCATGTAGGCAGGATTACAGGATGAAACTACAGCATGTATTACTGAAGCCAGATGGGACATCTCTAGGAATAAGTGCCATTGGCACACTAGTGTCATTTGTATAAGTGTACTACCTGTCACCACCAGACCCTGGGCATCTAGGTTCAAAGCCATCCTAGGTACTCCCATCCTGTACAGGGCAAATCCATATTCCCTGATCTGTCTTTTGATCGAACAAAATAACTTGTGTCGTGTCTGGATTAAGCTTCAATTCTTTTGCCCTCACTCCAGCCTTGATGTGCTGCTAAGGTTAAGGTCATCCTTGGTTAGTAGAGATGCTAAGAAAGACCCAGCAAGTAGAGCTAGCACTCACAAGAACTCTCTTTTGTTATACAAGATGAAAGCCTTGCTCAATATCGAACTCTTAGCAAGTATTAATGTTTGTGAATGTTGTTTGGTTTGCCAAGTTGTGATGTCACAGCCTTTCTCTTAACTGTATAGGAACCCTCAGGTTTGGGCAGTGAAGGTTCCTTGTCTCACTCTTTCCAGAAGCATGCTGCTGAAATTACCAGATGCCACACTGCTGAAACCACCCAAAATCTCTCCTTCCAGAGGTCTATGCTTGAATCATAGTAGTAAAAGTCTACTCAAATCTCTAGGCTCCTTGCTTACCAGACTAAGGTGCTACAAGTATCATGGAGTGCTTTGCTTCTCCATGTCAGGACATGTCCTTCCTCTTCATCTGAGTTTCAGTGGTCCCCGTTTTTTGCCTGCAGGAAATGGCTTCAACTCAGAGAAAGGTTTTGCTCTTGGAAGTTCTTAGAACAAATCCAGGGAAGACTTCACCCACAGTCTTGAACATTATATGAAAACTATCTGAAGCCCAGATTCACAGAGAATGCAACTAATTTACCCATCAAAGTATAACTTAATTAAGGCTGAAGAATCTTCAAGTGGTGTATGTGTTAACAATTCATCTGGCCACCCCAAAACTATCTTGTACATTTGGATCATTGTCGGTCCTCTTCAGTCATCTCTGGGTTGAACTGTTTGGGTGGGGTTTGTTTTCTAAGTCATAGGTGCTCAATTTGCCAATGTATAAGGATACTTTATAAGTGGGTATGTGGGTTTTTTCATTGGAACATTTGGACAGAGCTCTAATGAAATCACATTGTGTAATAACTCTTGCAACCCAAAAAAGTTTTGCTGGGCAATTGTGAGGAAATGCAGTCATGCTACAAAAGTACAATTTCTTCATCATGCTTTTTACCACAAAGCAGGCTTTCAATGATGTAGGCCACATTCAATCAGAGTTGTTCCAAGTTTTCTGCCAATATCACTCTAGTTGATGTCCTAGTCATTTCTTGCCTACAGCATCCTGAAAAAACAGGATATCATTCTACTTCATGCGACAGGATGCTTAGGAGCATTTTTGTTAACCATCTGGGCCATTTATCTATTCCAGCCATCACATACATCTTCCAGAGAATCACCTGCTGAGAGGACAGGGAAATTCCCAAAAGCCCACAGAAAGCAGTCTAAATACAGCATTCTCCCAGGACGGACCATTTTGAATGGCTCACACACCTGCAGAGAGGCTAGGTCTGACCAAGTATAAATCCCAGAAGGTAATGATCTGACCATGCCAGTGAAACCAAAGAGTTCTTCCACTTCACTATCACACAATATGTAGAAAACTGGAACCAAAGCGCGGTCTGCTGAATAAGTGATGTAGGATATTAATTGGTATTGAACCATGGTTGCCCTGTAGACGGTGACTTCCTGAGCTACTCCTGATGAGTCTAATATCCAGAATAATAGATTGTATTCAGAATTCCTTGAGGTGGATCCTGGCTCACTCACTTCAGAATTCCATTAGTAGAATGGGGAGATTTCTTCTGAAATCCTGTGAAAAGTTGCTTTGGAGATTTTGGGATTACAGGAGATACTATTTGGGAGGCCTGTAGAATGTATTTGGAGAAAGTGTAGAGTTACAAGGGAAAATTGAAACATCACATTCACTTCTGTTCTCCAACTATAACTTGTCTGTGTCTGTATCATTTGCATCTGTATCATTTGCATCTGTATGTTATACCCTGTGAACATATACACTGTTCATATACCACTCATTAATGGAATACACTGAGTCAATAGTTTCTGAAAATCTAGGAGGTGACTCTGAAAAACTAACACAACATAACCAATTGATTAGAAGGATAATCAAGTAGGACTCATTCCTAGAGATGTGGTTCTTTTTCATTACATACATCAATGCAGTGTCTGCAAGCCGGCATCCTATTTTTGCAAAGGTAGAGTAACTAGCGAAGGTAACAATTGAAAAGTGATTGTTTTGTGGCTGTAACAGAGCATAAAATGCAGGCATCAAGTCAGGCACAACTTTTCCAACATATGTATAGTATTAAGGATGTATCTGACTATTCTCATTAATGAAAAATACAAAACAGCAATGCAAAAACAAGAACATGAACAGCACAAAATACATGCAGTCTACATATTACAGTATGCCCCACACTTTGGAACGTTTGATATGGTAAGCCATAAATGTATATGCATTTTTCTGAGTTTACTTTAACAGGTGATGCCCTTCCAAATACAAAAGTGGGCACTCAGACAAGACTGTTCTGTGGGTTCAGCATTTATATATGGTAAGGCAGGAAGCCAAGTTTCCCTGTATAAATCCAGCTTAATTAATCCTATGTTGGGCAGTGTTAATTGCACAACTAAAACTACTTTCCAGTTTTTCAGTGATGAGCCATCTATATAGCTGCTATCTCTATCCCAGTATCTTGTTATTTCCATTCCAGCAGCTGCTAAGAGTAACGGACTAAGATCCTTGTAAATAATCTGCTTTGGTGTATCATTGTATGTTGAGAAAAGTGCTAGCAAGGAGTTAGCCTGAACAGTCTGCTGAGTTATTTTTGATAGATGCTTGAAAACAGATGTCCAGAAAACCTGTACATACTCACAGGCCCACCACAGATGAAACAAAGTGCCTCTGATCTGACATTTTCTCCAGCAATTTGGCTAGAGACTTCTATTGATGTGGTGCAACTTTACTGGTGTTCAGTACCATCTGTGTAGCAGCTTCAAATGAGCTTCTCTTAATTGCTGCTGAGATCGATTTCACAGGTTTCTGGGCCCATAATGCATTCCATTGAGCTTCTGAAAAATTATTGAAGCAAAATGCCATTCTTGATCCATCCCAGAATGATGCATCCTGAACTGTTTCAAGCATTGTCTAGAAAGGTATAGAGAGAAGGCATGACTGACTTATTGTTATGCTTTCGGTCTGGTTGAAATTAGAAGACTACATTGAGAAAATACACTTCTCTTTTCAAGAAATGTGCACATATGCTCCCTGGTCCATGCTGGGAAATGTAGGATTTGGGGGTGGGGGGTTGCATGGAACTGTGCTCTAAATCCTCAACTGATACAATCATTTTTAACAAAAGTACTTTGAATTGATTTGAAAGGGGAAGAGAATGCCACAGAGGACTGATCTGAGTCATCTGAATCAAACTAATGTCATGGACATCACCTTCAATTTGAAAATGTTCAGGGATATACTAAACAACTGAAATGGGAAATTAGTATTAGCCATGTCAAAAATAACCTTGTAATAATAAACTTGGTGTTAAAAGAAGTGTTTTCTGAATTGGTCTTCACCTTAAAAAATGGCTACACATGGATGGAGGTTTTATGATACTGTTTTAAATTTTACTTTAGCTTGTGGTGGTCTAAACTGTCCATAGAACAATACATATAAAACCAGATTTTGCTGTGACAGACAGGCATCTGGGTCAGCACCAGGCAAACCCATCTTATCCATTTTTGAACCTAGCTTTAGTCTTCCTAGCAATGCAAGAATGGTTGTAGCATGAACTGAATGCACTGTGAATAGATGATTCGAACATCTGGGAGGTGGCTCTCACTAAACGAACACAGTGTAACATAACCAATTTATTAGAGGGATAATCAATCAGGACTTCTTAGAAATGTGGTGCCTATATCAGCACAGGGTCTGCAAAGCAGCATCCAGTGCATTTGCATCCTATTATTGCAAGGCTGTAGCAAGGCTAATAACTGAGCAGTGACTTTGCAGCTGTACAGAACTTTGACCATGCACAACAAGCATATATTCAGGGATAACTTTCCTAACACATTTGTAGATTCCGGAGTGAATAATGTAAAATGGTATGTTTGTTGATGCTTTTGTTGGATAAGTGTTACCTTGTAATTCTTCAATAATATTTGTACTTCAAAAAATGTCTTGCACCCATGGTGGGTATGCCTATCCAGCCCACAGGAGAATACATGTGTGGTGCTGACCCAGAGGTCCCTCTGCAGTGGCACCTATCAAACCACAGCGGTTAGAACTTCCTGCATGCTGCACAGAGCTTGCTAGCTTCCTAGCAGAGTGCTGCTATTAATTTTAGAAAAGTATCCGTTACCGTCTGAATCAATTAGAAGGTTCAGTATGGAATTAAGAATCTGTAAAGCGATTCCGAATGAAGAGTTGACCACAAAGGTTTAAGCATCTGGAATGATCTACTTGATGAACATTCAGTTGTAGAAGTCACATATTCAAAAAGCAAGTTATTCCAAGCAGTACTAAATTCCTTGATGGCTGGACATCTCTAGCCCTTAAGTCTCCTGTAAGCATGCTTCTTATAGTTTAATAATACAGCACAAGAGCTCCCTAGGAACCTGCTTCTTGCTGAAAATATGCCTGCAGGTGACTCAGAAATACCTGGTCCCAAGACATCTCAACAGGCAAATATCTCCCACAAAAAATTTAATATCTTGAAATATTTACTAATGTAAAAAAATGTCAGGGATCTGATATGGAAGCAAATACATATGAATCGAGCCTTCCTGTGCCGGTTTGCATTTCCTCACACAGGAGTAATGCAGGCCTTGGTGTAGCCTTGCACATGAAGCAAGAATTACTTTCTACAGGTGGGGTCTGACCTCTATCAATGCTAAGCCTTAAATTGTTTTAACTGCTTAAACCAATCTGCACTTTAATCAGCAGAGATGAAGGGCAGCCATGTGCATTGCTTTCCTCAGCAGACATTCAGGTAGTTTGGGAAAAGATGGTTAATTGTAAACACTGGTCTCTTTGAAACTAATCGCACAAGAAAGTTGGATACTTGTTCTCGGAACTTAATCATTCTAGGCAGTGCTAATATAAAGTCAAGTACCAGAACTCTAAAGGTAGAAACAAGCCATCTAAGAGATATGACGTAATGTAGCCACATTGAATCCAGGCAGAAGCACTGTTAACACTGCACTGTTAACAGAAATTGCTACAATTGTGTAACTTTTCCTGATAACAGGAAAACCTACCGTTGGGCTTTCTTCCTAACTTTTTTTAATGATTACATTTGCAATTTTTAAAACTCTTTCAGAAAACCCAAGGTGGCTTACACAGTTCTCCTCCACAACAACTGTGTAAGATAGGTTAGGCTGAGAGTGAGTGACCGGCCCAAAGTCATGCAGTGAGCTTCATGACCGAGTGGGGACTAGTACCTGGATCTGTCCAGTCCCAATGCAATGGTCTAACCAGTGCAGCAATGGCATGGAAGCCTGAACAGCATGATTCTCTGTGAAGCAAAGGTGTAGCTTGGAGAAAGAATGGACAACTGAGGTGCATAATGTACCTCACATACTAGTGGTTGTGAGGTGAAAATGGAGAGGAGCAGGGCCATGTAAACTATCATGGATTCTTTGAAAGAGAAAAAAAATATCAGGCTAGAAAAATTTAATAATAGGAATGAATAAATCATTTGGCAGAGTTTGCAATATTATATTTTGACATAATACTCTACATTGCAGAATTTTGAAGGTGGTGCATTTGCTTGTTTGGTTATCTTCCTACTGGGAAGAAATCATAAGCTTTGTATCCATACTCATTATGAAGTGCTGGTTGATCTATCTTCATTCATCTGGAAAATTTTAAACTTATTTACAGTAAACATAACCAGTACTACCATGAAACCTAAATATGGAAGGGTTTACCAATATGTTCTAACAAACTCTATTGTAGATTCATTTTCTACTCTTCAGGTTCTCTTCACAATAGACATATACACAAGTCACTGGTGCAACTGCAAACAAGTGAAATGAAGCTGGGATATAATGCAATGCAATAACCAGTGACAAGAATAGTCTATGTGACTGTGTTTGACAGAGGGTAGAAAGAAAAGGATGCCCTTGGGCACAAGGGGTGAAAGGGGGTGGGGGCTGTTCCTTCCACTGCCACAGATGGTTTTAAAGGATAATTGGATAAAGACATAAAGGAGAACTCTGTCAAAGTCTCAGATCAGGCGTCTCCAAATGAAAGGGCTCCACCCACAGAAAATGCCTCCATCAGACTTTAAGGAACTTCCCACACAGTACAGGTCACTCCAGTTCAGTGGTATACCTCCACTCCCAGTCCTCTGGACATTTTCAGGAGGAAATATGCATTGCTATGCAGATGATCTGTTATCATCAAACCAGCTGCACACACCTAACTCTGGATCTAACCCAACGGTTTTTAGACATGATGGCAAGGTAGAACCTCTGATTTCAGAAACAGTGTGCATGCGAATACTGATTGCTGCATGCTGGTAGTGGAAAAATAGCAGGGGAGATGTCTCTTTATCCTGTTTATGAGCTGCCCTGAAGGTTCTGACTGGCCATTCAGTGAAAGAGAATGCTGGACTAGATGGTCCATACTTCTGGTCCATGTCTCTGGACCAGCTACCCACTAACAAATAACTTTCTCTCATAATCTCAAAATCCTGTGTAGCTGTTTCATTACATACACCCATGTACACACACATTCACACAGATCCATCCATCCATCCATCCCCGGGTATAGTATTTTTCAAGTTCTTCATCGTGGCCTCTGTGCATCACACATATGGGTACTGTGCCTGCGCAGTGCCTGTGGCCGGAAGATTGCCAGCTAATGGTTTTTGGTGGGAAGCTCTGCTCCCCCTCCCCCCCGTGGCCTATAAAGAGCAAAGCATCCACCATTTTGTTCAGTCTTTGCGACCGCCGTTTGCTGTGCCTTGTGCCGCTTTCGACTTTCGCTTTGACCGTTGCCTTTGTTCTCGATTGTTCCATTTCTATTTCCCAGTTTTTCTCCTTGCTCCCAGTTCATTGTCCTGCTCCACGTAGTTCTAGTAGTTTTCTCTTATTATTCCTTCTTTTTCGATCTATCTGTCTACACACACACACACACACACACACACACACACACTTACCCTCTGCACTGTCTCTCTATTCTTCTTTTTCTGCGATGCAGGTCGAGGGGGCCTGGGCGAGGGGCATAGGACAGATAAATGCGCTCATTGCCTGGCCTTCTCCAAGCAGGCCAGGAAGAATCACGAAAATCACCTCCGGAGTCTCCTTTGGGATCACGCCCTTATTCAATCGGACCAGCTTCTTTCCGTCCCAAAACCTGGCTCCGCTTCTGTGGCCCCACCCTCACGGCCTTCGGATGAAGGTGCGCCTACTTCGGTGGCTCCCTCTGCTTCACCCAAAAAGAAGCACGAGAAGCGGAAGCATGCCGAATCCGAGAAGTCGGCAGGCCATAAGAAGGCCAGGAAGGAAGAAGTCTCCAAGCCTCCTAAGAAGTCCAAGAATCCGGACCGTCTGGACCGTCCCAGACATCGGGACTCGGAACCGACGGCCTCCTCGGTACTGGCGGTGCTTTCGGTACTGACTCCGCCCGAACTGGTCCTTCAGGAGGCTATGTGGGTTACCCCTCAAGGGTCCCCTCGCCGCGTGGTTGACCTCCCGCCTGCACCCCTTCCAACTCTAAGGGACTTGATATCTGATGGGGAAATCCAAGACTCCCCCCCTAGGGCACGGTCACCAACACCCATGCCCACGGTCACCATGGAGCCAGACGTTGGACTGTCCCCACCAGAGAGCCAGAGGAGCCGCTCTGTGGAGCAACGTTCGGAGGGCTGGCGTCGCCCCTACTATCATACTTGGGGTGATCCGCTCTCCGTAGGATACTACCCTGCTCCCAGGGGACAATCCTCTCCACCATCCCGTGATTGGCCACGCTCGTCGGATACAAGACAGGTGTCACCGCAATCCCCTCAGGATGGAAGCAGCCGCTCCTTCTCCCCAGTGGAGTCGTCATCATCGGCTCCACCCTACTACGGTGCCGATTTGGCCGACTGGGAGGTCGACTCAACCTCTCAGGACATCGCTGTTACATCCCAGGGTCCTGCGTCACCGGACGAATCCCACGTCTCCTTTGCGGAGCTGATGTCTAGACTTGTCCAGTCCCTCGACATCGACGCTGTCCAGTGTCCGGGACCGACAACGGACAAGTTCTATGATGTCGTCTGTGGGGAGCAGTCGACATCTATAGTCCTGCCGCTTATAACCACCTTGCGGCAGGCGATGACGCAGCCCTGGGATCTGCCCTCACACCCTCAACCAACGTCCAGGAGGTATGAGTTGATGTACAGGGTTCAGGAGGAGGACATTCCCTTCCTCCTCGGCCATCCCAAACCAAATTCCGTGGTCGTCGAATCCTCACAGGGCAGAGAGGCGAGAGGGCACACGGCACCGAGGGACAAGGAGGGCTGAAAAATTGACTCCCTGGCTTGGTGAGTCTATGCTGCTTCAGGCCTGGGGTTGTGCATATCGAATTACGAGGCGACGTTGGCAAGGTACCAGTACTTCATCATGCAGTGCCTCCACAATGTCACCTCAACCCTCCCAGACCACCAGGGTGACCTCGCTAAGGTCCTGATTAAGGAGGCTATACAGGTCGTGGTGCAGCATTTATCCACGGCAAGACACCACGTGGATACTGACTCAACAGGCCTTGGTCGGTGCCGTTTCTCTCTGGAGGCATGCATGGCTTAGGAACTGCAACTTTCCGGAAGAAACCAAATGCCGGATAGAGGAAATGCCTTTTGACAGGTCCGGACTTTTCCACTCACGCACCGACCACAAGCTTAAGAAGCTGCACGAATCACGGATGACAGCATGCAGGATGGAAATACAGACCCAGGCTAGACGTAAGTGGTCCTGGAATCGCCCATCCTACAGACAGTCGTACCAACCGAGATAACAGCCCCAGCACTGTCAGCAGCAGCAACAGCAGCGCCACTGTCCGCAGCCCCAGCAACGTTTCCAACAAGGCTGCCGCCGTTTCGACAATTGGAAGCAACGTTGATGGGACTGGCGAACCATTCTTCACACTCCACCAATACCCACCCTGCTCTCATCTGGGGATCGGCTCCAAAGCAGACTCCCCAGTTGGGAGTCCATCACATCTGATCCATGGGTATTGTCCATCGTTCAGCATGGCTATCGAATAGAATTCGACATCGTTCCTCCATCGAGTCTGATCCGGTTTACATCATGTTCACTGGTATTGCTCGACGAAATACGTCAACTTCTTCGTAAAGGTGCGATTCATCAAGTATTCCCATCTGACGGACTCCACGGATTCTATTCCAGATACTTCACGATCCTGAAGCGGGATGGTGGTCTACGTCCGATTTTGGACCTATGTGACTTGAATAAGTTTATTGTACCGAAAAAGCTTCGCACGACCACCCTTCAAAACATCTTGCCGTTGCTAAGGAGAGAGGATTGGTTCACCTCATTGGACTTGAAGGATGCCTACTTCCATATTTTGATTCACCCGAGTTACAGGCATTTCCTTCGTTTTGCTGTTGTACCCCATCTTTATGAGTTTACAGTTTTGTCCTCTGGATTGGCTACGGCTCCGAAGGTATTTACCAAGTGCATGGCTCCTGTCTGTGCCTTTCTATGCCTCCAAGGCATACAGATTTACCCGTACCTCGACGACTGGCTGTTAGTATCGCAGTCCAGGGAAGGACTCCTCCCAGCCATCCATACAACTTGTGCCTTATTGAATAACCTAGGCCTACGTATTAATACCAAGAAATCTTCTCTTCTTCCGACACAGATGCTCACCTTCATTGGAGCCCGCTTGGATTCGACATTGGAAAAAGCCTTCCTCCCTCGGGACAGACAACAGACTCTTGCTCGCCACAGCCATTGAATGTGACGAGATGGAACGGTCCCAGCGAAGTCTATCCAGAGGATCCTGGGGCATATGGCTTCCTCAGTTGCCGTAGTTCTGCATGCCAGGCTTCGGCTCCGTCCGCTACAACTTTTTTTCAACAAGGTGTACCATCCTCAGAGAGATCCACCGTCGAAGTTGAGTCAAATCCCATCTTCCATGCTTCACTCTCTACTTTGGTGGTTGGTACCGACCAATCTGACGGTAGGAGTCTGCTTCAGGGCTCGGCCTCCTACCATAACCCTCGGTACCAACGCGTCTCTTCTGGGATGGGGAGCGATATGCTCCAGCCTGTCTACCCAGGGTACGTGGAATCATCGAGAATCCACGAATCATATCAACTTCCTAGAACTGCTGGCAGTATTCAAGGCCCTGTGCTCTTTTGAGGACATTCTTCATGATCGGGTCGTTCAGATAACTTCGGACAATATAGCTACCGTCTTTTATCTGAACAAGCAGGGGGGAACAAAGTCACCGACTTTCTATGAAAATTTGGGACTGGTGCATCCTGAGAGACATCACATTGATGGCTGTTCATCTTGCTGGTGTGGACAATGTGTAGGCAGATCTTCTCAGCAGGCACATGTTCACCTCTCACGAATGGGAGCTAGATCCTTGCACGCGCAACCACCTTTTCCAGCACTGGGGGTTTCCCAACGTGGACTTATTCGCCACCCAACAGAACAAGGTGTGCAAGGCTTACTGCTTGAGAACAGGAATCGGACACGCATCCCTAGGGGACTCATTCATGATCCCTTGGAACAACATGATCTTCTATGCCTTCCCTCCGATCCCTTTTCTGATGTGGATTATACCAAAAATAGTGCACAACCAGGCATCGGGGATACTAGTTGCCCCTTGGTGGCCACGTCAAGCGTGGTTTGTGACACTACACGACATCTCTCACGGGGAATTTCTTCATCTACCATCGCTTCCATCTCTTATAACACAAGAGGACGGTACACTTCGCCACCCGGACTCCCTCTCATTTAATATAACAGTGTGGCGAATCCGATGACTGCCATTATTCCATCGGTGCCAGCAACAACTTCGACCGACTCAAATCCAGTCGTCGAATCCAATCACCCAGGCACTTCCCTTTTCTCTGGTCTCTCTGTACCATCGGGTTCAAGACAAGACCCGTCAAATCCGACGCCTTTGCACCTGATATTCAACATATCATCAATTCTGCCTTACAGCCGTCCACAAGGAAGACATATGCGGCTAAATGGAAACGTTTTTCCACCTTTGCCGAGTCTCGTTCGTTCTCTCCATTCCTGTCATCTATACATCAAATTCTTCAGTTCCTATTGGAACTGCACCATTCCGGACTGAAACCGTCATCCATTAAAGTATATACGGCCGCAATAGCCTACTACCGTGGCTTAGTCGACGGATCACCTCTTTTTTCTCAACCTATCGTCAAAAGATTTTTGAAGGGGCTATATAATCTTAACCCATCAATTAGACCATTGATGTCCACCTGGAGTTTTTCTGTCGTTCTACAAGCCCTTACGAAGGCCCCCTTTGAACCATTGGTGACAGTGGATCTGCGCTTGGTCTCTTGGAAAACGGCGTTTCTTGTGGCTGTCACTTCAGCCCGAAGGGCCAGTGAGCTTTGCGCTCTCCGCATAGACCCTCCTTATTTGAATTTTCACAGGGAGAAGGTCGTTTTACGCCTCAACCCGTCTTTCCTGCCTAAAGTGACTAAACCTTTCCATACGGGGCAAGACATTGTGCTGCCTGCCTTTTTTTCGTCACCATCGACTCCATTGGAGAGATCTTTGCATTCACTCGATGTTCGACATTGCTTAGCCTTCTACCAATTGCGGACGGAGTCTATTCGACATTCCAATAAGCTATTCATTCTGCTAGGGATCAGGGCGATCCAGTCACTCCACAGAGACTTTCTAAATGGATTGTCCATACTATAGTCTTATGCTATCAACTAGCTAAGCTCGATCTGCCTTCAGTTCCTCGAGGCCATTCTACTAGAGCCGTTGCAACCTCATCTGCCTTCGCATCCGGGGTTTCGCTTGATGATGTCTGCCGAGCCACTACCTGGGCGAACCCTTGCACCTTCGCCAGACACTACCGTCTCGATGTTCGAGCTCGACGGGATTGCTCCTTCGGCAGAGCTGTTCTCTCCTCCGTTCTTCAATGAGGACACCTTCCCTCCTCCTTTATGGTAAGCTTGTTAATCTACCCATATGTGTGATGCACAGAGGCCACGACGAAGAAAAGCAGGTTGCTTACCTGTAACTGATGTTCTTCAAGTGGCCATCTGTGCAGTCACACAACCCACCCGCTGGCCCCACTCGGTGTCGGTGAGTGGATACATCTTTCGGTACCGACGATTCCCTTTTTTCTATGGTACCGACCCTCCTTTTTTTCCTCCATCTGGAATTTCAACATTTTTCCATAAGGTGGCACACGTTCAGTTGCAAAGACTGAACAAAATGGCGGACGCTCCGCTCTTTATAGGCCACAGAGGGGAGGGGGAGCGGAGCTTCCCGCCAAAAACCATTAGCTGGCAATCTTCCGGCCACAGCCACTGTGCAGGCGCAGTACCCATATGTGTGATGCACAGATAGTCACTCAAAGAACATCAGTTACAGGTAAGCAACCTGCTTTTATTGGGCTAGTTCAGCCTTCCCCAATGTGAAGTTATCCGCAGACTGCTGATGAAATTGCATTCCAACACATCTGAATAGCATCAGACTAGGAGAGGTTGAAAGTGAACTACATCCATGTATATTAATTTCATTTGCTGTTCCTCTCAATAAGTACAGCATAGAAACAACTTAAGTCCGTCTCTCTCTCTCTCTCTCTCTCTCTCTCTCTCTCTCTCTCTGTGTGTGTGTGTGGGTGTGTGAGAGAGAGAGAGAGAGAGAGACTGTGTATCAGTGCCTTCTCTGACCCACTTTACATCATTGCTTATGAACATGCATGCTAAAATTAAATTACACAATGTTTATTGTGACAAAAGCTTATCTTTCTTTTTTACCAATAGTAAAATGGAAACTATGGCTAGACCCAACAGTTAATATATCCTGTAAGAACAGATACTAGCTAAAGAATATTTACTTTCTGCAGCATTGCAGAAATGTTCCAGTTATACTAAACAGTTCCTTATCTCTTTTATTATTATTTTTAATGTGCATGGCAGTCTTTTTTTTTTACAAGGGATGAAAGAGTGATTCTAAAATTTAAACATTTTTTCATGAGTCTGTGCAAATAAAAATAGGCTCCTGAGGACTATAAGAGCTAGTCTAGATTAAGAACTATGTAACAATTGATTGAAAAAAATAATCCCTCTAATAGTAAGGATGATTATGACTTTTTGCAATATGTATTATGTAAAGTGCACAAGCATGCACAAATCCAGATCTGGCTCAATTGGAAGGACACTGGTTTGGAGATCCAGCTTTCAAAGCAAGCTTAAAGAAAAATGTCATGCAATATTTTGATGACAGCTTCATATGAAAAAAAATGTACTGTATGGTGTTCCTGGCTATGAATAGTTGAATGCCTTGAACTTAAGAAACCTTATATTTCTATTATTTAGTTAGAATATTTTCTATCATCTTTTGTAGATTTTTCTGTTGTTGGTGAGAATGCTGCACTGCTACATAAATTACTCAAAACACTTTTTAGTATTGAGTGGTCTGTAAGCACACAGTCATGCTCTCTCTCTCTCTCTCTCTCACACACACACACACACATCTAAATAAATATTTATTTTCACAAAATGGGAAAATAACATCAGCAACATATGTGCATGCCTATATGTGTAATATAAATGGAGAAAATAATGTTTAAATAATTCTGCTGTAATTAAAGTACTTAAATGCACTGAAAAGCTATGTATGTTTAAAATCATATAAAATGCAGTTTAAATATACTACATACAGCTCCTACAGATGCTAAATATGAAGCAACCCCAAGCAATGGAGGAGTGTGCATTCAAAATATGGTATCCAATCTGGATGCACACTAAGACTGTAACCCCATGGTATCCCCACATTGTCTGTGGAAAAAAGATTGTCTTCTGAGGTCAGAACTGGGAGTTGGGCCCACACTCCAACCAGCCCAGTTCTTTGTGCACTGGTTGGGTTCTGAAGTTGAAAGCTGTGTTTGGAGCTGGTGCAGATGCGTCTGGGAAGTAGGAAATTGAAAAGAAAACAGTCAATATCACATTGTCTGTCTGTCTAGCTAGCTAGCTAGCTACCTACCTACCTACCTACCTATTCGGTGCAAGTGCCCTTTGGATATTGTGTACAGCATTAGTTGCCATTTTTAAGGATACAGTAACCAGTGCAGAAAAGAGCAACTAAGCTCCCTTATGAAGAAAGTTGCAACAACTGCAATTATTCAGTTTAGAAAAAGTGAGTAGAGGGAGACATGATAGAGGTGTGCAAGATTATGCATGGTGTAGAAAAAGTGGAGAGGGAGACACTCTTTCTTCCTCTCCCATAGCACTCAAACCCAGGGTCATCCCATGAAGCTGATTGGTGGAAGGTTTAGGACAGATAAAAGGAAGTACTGCACACAGTGCATAGTTAAACTGTGGAATTGATTTCCACAAGTTGTAGAGATGTTGTTGTTCGTCACGAAGTCATGTCTGACCCATCGCAACCCCATGGACAACACTCCTCCAGACCTTCCTGTCCTCCACCATCCCCCGGAGTCCACTCAAGCTCACCCCAACTGCTTCAGTGACTCCATCCAGCCACCTCGTTCTCTGCTGCCCCCTTTTTCTTTTGCCGTCAATTGTTCCCAGCATCAGGCTCTTCTCCAGTGAGTAGAGATAGTCATCAATTCTTTACCTGTCAGCAAAAGCCAGGCAGAGTGGAAGGAATGATGGAGATGATTTTGACTCCTGTTCTTCCTTTTCAAAAAATGGAGGTATTGGAGAAAGAACCACCACAATGATTTTGACAGCAGCTATTGGGACAGGTGCAGCAGGAAGAAAGTCCTGAACTCAGATGTCTATGGCTATAAAGGGGAGGATCTCCTCTAATTTATAGTCCCTGACATATCCTCCCAGGGACCACCTCCCCAAAAAAGCTATCCAAGAGTAAATACTCAAAATATAAGGCCTTTTGTAGTCTGGTTTGGGCAGAAACAGCATGTTCTTTTCAATTAAAATTACTTTTCATTGATGACTCATGAGATTGTAGGTATGGAGTCATGTGTTCCAAGTTTGTCTGCTCCTCCCCACTGCACTGATGGTTGGGCCCTGAATATATCTTATTTTATTGTTGAGCTTTTGAAAAACAGATGTATGATTCAATCATTATAAGGTAGCTCTCTTAAAATTTAATCTCTTATGCATACAGTGCTTCCTAATGAGTCCACTAGGAATAAACAAATTAGTCTCCAGGAAGTATCATGCATTAATTAATCAGACAAATAGTATTATGAAATGTGAAATATTTGAAAATTAGTTCTAAGCACAATGCTCACATTAGGAAAAATGAGACATGGGAAGAATAATAACATAATGAAAATGTACGTATGTACCAATTCAAGTTAAATCAATTGCAGTTTATCCTTCAGTCATTTAATTGATTATCATCTGCATATGAACGCACAGCCATTTCTTGAGGAACACAATTAGAATAAAGGAAGTAAAGGAAACTCCAAACTATTATTGCACATTCAACATCCTATGAAAGTGATATCTTGAACTAGATTTATGAAACAAGTTACCTATCACATGTAGGGAAGTAAAAACAGAATAAAACCCTTAAAATATCCTTAGCCCTTAATTACTCAATAATTTTTCCTTTGCTAAACTGCTATGAGCTCACCAACTAATATTCTCTAAAGAACAAGGGGGAAATAATTTTCCTAAGAAACAGATGATATAAAATCTTTTTTCCTCTCTGCTATGAGCGAAAGAAACCTGTTCACATTAATATGGGAGCTGTGCATTGTATATGACTGTGTGTGAGGCCCTTGCAAAGCCCTCACATGATAAAGCATGAGTCCAATCAGTAAAAGAGGATTACCTGGTCCAAACACAATCCGGACAACAATATGACATCACAGCTTATCGTTTCTTGGATGTATTTGTAGCACAGAAAATGTGTGCATGAAGATCTCATGCACTCATATCTAACCATGCTCTCAAAGGAAATGGAACAAGTGTTGATTCTATGAACTTAAAGGACTAGTGAAGTTTATATCTCCATGGAATCTTATATCACTAGGACCAAGCTAGAAGTGATGGATTCAAGACAGAGTTATCAGTCACTATTTCAGACCTTACTGTTTTCAAAAATAGGGAACTGTAAGCCACCCAAGCTTGCTACATAATATCTCAAAATTTGAATAATTATGGCAAAATAATCTGGTGCAGCTTTTCACCATGCTTCTGCCTGCATCCTCCAGGAAAAACTACAACAAAACACTGAACTGAACCATTCACACAGATCATAACTATGGGGATCCACTTCTACACTTCTACAAACACCTTGGATTAACTCTTTGGTACTATCTCCAGACCTGCTCTGGACCTTGTTCCTCCTCCCACATCTCCGTCGGTTATCTGTGTGCGTATGTGTTCATTATTAGAAGGGTCTGCAAGCATATTATTTAAATGAGCAAGGACAAGCTCTGGAATTGTCTAGTAGGAATTGTTTTGTTTCAGGGTTGGATTTATGCTCTGAAGGCCAATGTACTGAGCAGGAGAAGTTTTTGATCCAGCTGTATTAGTATTCGGTTTACTTTTGTAGACTGAAATAAATGAATCATTCAATTAATTGATTGGTAGTTATATACTTTGGTGAGTTTATTTGGTGGCCTTTTGGGATGAACATCAGCCTAGAAATGAAAAGCAGCATCAACATTGCAGCCTATTCCCTGTTTCAGAGGCTTTTCCAAAATGCCTTAACAGTACATAGGCAAACCTGCACAATCTGATTAACTAAACCTCTCTAAAGTAAGCTGAAAACTTGATACCACTTTCAGTTAAGTTGAATTCTTCACACTAGAATATATGTCCTAGAATGTTTCATATTTTCAAAACTTACTATCTGACAAAATTTGCCTTTTGTTTCTTTACCATAAAATATTAGCATACTAATATTGACTATAAGATTTTCACATGCATATGTTTAAGTGTCCTAAGCAGAGCAATTTTAGGTTTAACACGCTGGTTGCAAGCAGCATATTGGGGAGAGCTGATCCAAAAAGATAGCTATTCGTACAATTCAAAATTCAAACTTCTTCATAAAAAATAAAAAACTTCTTCATAAAAAAATAGGATTCGATGGTTCCTAATTGCATTAATTCACATTCCGTTATGCCACTTCATAAGACTGCCTTGTCTTTAAGGCATGGATGTCTAAAGGAATGATCCTATGGTCCAGAGAGACCATAGGATAGTTCAAATTCCCAGCTCCCACAGGAGAGCAGTCCAACCTAAGAGCTGGAAATGTGACTTTGGAGGTACAACCTTCATGCCTGCATGCACCCTCGCAACTGGCATGTTAAGAAGCAGCTCTACAAGGTCACAGCATTTTCCTTGAAGGTGGGCTGAAGTGGGCCATTTGGTAGGCTGGGAGAGAAAGCTGGGGTATAAAGCATCTTGAGCTGCTGCAGCTTCTGTCCATTGGGCCCAAATGGTATCTTTCCTAGAGCTCTTAAAGAGCTCAAATATGAAGATACTGATATGCTAGCAAAACTTTTTAACATGTCCATGAAAGCACTTGGTACATGGTCAGAGGCATTTTATTCATAATTTAGCCCTGATATTTAAAACAGACTTCTTGGTTGAATCCTGGAAAAGTCTTGATACAAATTAAGCTCAGGGGAGAAGGCAGCAAGAACTTGTAGGTAACAAGATGGAGGTAGAGGATATTTGTGAAGATGCTGGATGATTGGAAAAACAGGAAAATTGTTGAAGAGAAGGTATGTGTTCTTGCAATGTGTGACTAGTACTTAATCTTTAAACAGGGAGTGCTGACACTTAAATCTGTACTGGAATTATTTCATCACTAATGGGGAGTGCAGGCTGTAATTGTTCAGGAGTGAGAGAACTATATTCTGCATATGCTCAAAGGCGCTGTTTTATTGCACTGATGTTTTGTCTAACATTTGTGAAATGCAAATATATTCTAGTAATGTTAAATGTGTGACTCTCTCTCTCTCTCTCTCTGCACACTCATGTACAGGTGTGCCCATAAACATTTGTGTCATGGCTGTGCTGAGGAACAACCTTTCTGAGGTAAGGCGAAGCCTGTGGATTGGAAACTTTTCTGTCTACAATGGAATGCAATTTGTTGAGGTTTAGAAACGGTGGGCTACTTGATTATTCCTCCCAACAGAACGAATCCACTCCTCTGTTTTCCTTGGGCCTGAAGGATGAGTAGTGAGTTTGAAGATGTTTTTCTGAAAATCAGCTGGGGATAATAATTTGTGATCACATCCTCCCTTGCAGCCCTACAGTGACAGAACACATGTGGGGAATTCTCCATCCCATTATCACCTAGCCAATTCTTTTCACTCCTCTGCTTGCCAATCTGAACATCACAGAAGCAGCTCAGTGTTCACATTATTTTTCTGATGACAGAATGCCTACAATTTCATCTCCACACATTTCTATTGCCGTGAATGGAAAAAAGAGGAGTTCTGCATTCTCATTTCCTACAGTTTGTGGGCAACTAAGTAGATTTTTGACCTAGGTAATGAAAATAATGCCTTTCAAAAGTGTGAGGACACCTTGCAACTGCCCATCGTTGATGGGACCTATACATGAGTTACTGAGATCGCTGAGTGGAGAAAACAGTTTTGGGATGATTGGAGATTTTCACCGTATCATTTACAGAAGATACTCAAGGCAGAGTATTGCAAGTAAAATATTTTGTAATAATGAATCTCATCTTTTACTAGGCAAATCTGTTACAAGTTATCATTCCCTTTTGATCCTGACTTATATGAATATTTATTTTATTCAAACCTCTATCCATTATACTGATACCTGCTAGAGAACCATCTCTCGTTCTAAAGGTATGCCATTCCCATCTTTATGCTGTTTCTAAGATGTTTCTTTTTCATCCACTGATTCAGATGAATCCACAACTGAGATTCCTATAAGAATAATGAGAGTGCAGTTCGATTTATCTTGTCCAGCACCGTGTTTCACAGAGTAGCCATCCAGATGCCTATGAGAAAGCCACAAGCAGAACATTTTTACTTTAGCTCAGATCCTTGACTATTGTAATACTTTGCTTATCAGCCCTTCCATCTTCTGCCTATGTAATATTTCTTTCTTTGTGTGTTATTCATGTTCTGCCTCTATATGTTTCCCATCATTGGCTTACTATAGCGTTGTCATACTATATTTTTTAAAACCTCTACATCTCTTCATCATCTGCCTCCTCCTTATCTGCCTTCATTACTTTCTCCACATCTCTCCATTCAAACACTAATCTTCTTATTAAATCTTCACTCCCTTGTGATTTTCTACCCCCCTCCCTATGACTTCTCTGGTTTGTTGGGTCAAGCAGCAGCATTGTAAACTCAGCTTCTCCCTCTATATGTTCAGCTGGTCATTTTAATTCTTAGATTTCCTCATGCTAGATCCACATCATTTCAACTTTTTAGGTTCTTTCACTCATTTTAGTGCAAATGTTATTTCTCTTCTCTTCGACCCACTTCTCCTTTTTAAGACCGAAACTGCAAGCACTTCATGAGCAGTGACATGTTCAATGCACCTGCTGCATTTCAGGAAAATGTATCATCGAGACAGAAGACTCAGGAGACCAAATGCCAAATGCTTTAGAGAATCCTGCCAGCCACTCTCTCCTGGTAGCCACTCTGTCCTGGGAAGTGGATCCAATGGAGCTTCCTGACTTTGTGGCACAACAGGTATTCTAGAGAAGGCAATGGCCAAGGTCTCTCCACTGCAGCAAGTACCACAGGAGCAGAGCAACCAAGTGGGCCTCTTCTGAGCAGCCCTATGGCTTGCCTTAGGACCTTCTGCATCTGCGCCACAAGGTGGGTGGGAGCTGGCATGGGTCAGCCAGGTCCTGAAGCCTGGGTCTGAGGGGTTCCTTCTTGAGATCTAGGCCTAAGTCCCAGTACCCTGGACAATCTTCAGGAACTCCCCCTGCCTCAATACCTGACAATGAGGAAATATCCACCATCTGGCCCTGGCTGTCTTTCCCAAAACCAAACTGGAGGCTTTTCACAGCCAATGCAGCTCTTTAGAGAACAGCACAGACAACACAAACATCCGTGGTTGTGTGAAGGTGTCTGGGCAATGGGGCATGTGGTGGGGAGAGGTATGATGGGGAGATGGCAGGGTGAAATGTGGTCCAAGGTGGGAAGAAGCATGGTGCATGATGGAGGAGTCACAGTATTGCACAATTGTATGGGTTTGTGGTAGTGAGGAGGGGAAATCTTACAAGGAGAAGGGAAAGATAGAATATGAGGCTCTGGAGAAGGAAGATGCAGTACACATTGGGAGAGAGATGTGAGGGCACATGTGTATTCTCCTGCCTTTGATAGCAGGAGTGCTTCTACTGGCTCTGCAGGTCAAGATATGAGGTGGCATAAGAATTCAGGTTTTACAGTTTTTGAATATTTCAGCTGGATCTGTAACTCTGTGGCAAAGGAAATTTCAACAGTATCTACATTCCCAAAGAGCAAGACAAAAAGAACACACTCTTTCTTCTAACCCTATGAACTTAGCTTTTATTTTAATGCAGCCTGAAAATTAATGGTACAAACAGGCCTAGCAAATGAAATTGATCAAACAGCTGAGTTCTCAAGGTATTTCTTCCCCTGCTATCAATGGAGAATTCTCTAAATGTTATTTTAGATAAGAAATATGCAATTAATGCATCATTAAAATATATTTTAAATATGTAAGACCTGAAGTAGAAAGTGATGATTCATTCCTGCATCTCCATTTGTTCCTTTTTTATATAGAGTGCACCATTTGGTAGCAAGATTTCAATGGGAAAGATACATGTGTTAGAATAAAAATAGTATGGGAAAAATGATTTCTTTATAATTTCCCTGATAACTTTACTATGCACTTGTCAAAAATATATTTTTACAGGTTTTTCTCTGTAACACAACTTGAAAATTAATATGGCACTCAAGAATCTGTCACATTTGTACATATTAGGTAGTGTCCCTGGTAAAACCACCTGAGTTATTTGACATTTTCAGGCTGTAGTCTTGTATATTTTCTGGAGACCACAATTAGTGGTTTGCCTATCCTTGAACAAGATTGGTGATGGGAGGGTCTGGAGGAGTCTTTTTGGAGCAAACCTCTTTCCTGATGTCTTGGATATACAATGCAAACCAAACCACCCAGCTTTGATCATGTCTGGAGAGAATGAATCTTTCCCTTAGTGATCTGTACTTTAGAAGTGCAGGGCTCACTAATGCAATGTGATGCATATGAGGCTGCCTTTGAAGACAGTTTGGAAATTTCAGCTGGTGCCAAATTGGGTTGCCCAAGTGTTGGTGGGGTCAAATGATTTGATCATTTGATGATTATGCTGTAGCAGTCACATTGGCTATTATTGCTACTAACAATTTCGTTTCTATGCCACCCAATAGCTGAAGCTTTCTAGGTGGTTACTGGTGTGTTGCTACACCCACTTTAAATATGGGTCTTTTTTACCTTTAAAGCCATAGACAGCCAATTGTCGAAGGACTACTATCACCCTTATCAGGCTGTTGCACCATAAGATAGAAACATAGAAACAGAGTGAGTCAGAAGGGGTCTCCCAGGCCATCTAGTCTGACCCTCAGCACCAGCTTGCTCTGCTCACGACATGCCCACCATGTGCATGTCCAGCCTATCTTTGAACACCCGCACCAATAGGGCCTCAACCACCTCCCAGGGAAGCCCATTCCACACCCTCGGGGTCCTAACTGTCAGGAAGTGCTTCCTGTCATCTATATGGAACCTTGGTTCCCTGAGCTTTGCTCCGTTGGAGCGCGTGCTGCCTTCCTCTACAGGGGAGAACAGGTCTCTACCCACCTCCATGTGACATCCCCTGATATACCTGTATGTTGCCAACAGATCCCCTCTGAGTCTCCTCTTCTTCAGGCTGAAGAGACCCAGTTCCCTCAGTCTTACCTCATATAGCATCCCCTGCAAACCAGCCACCAGCCTTGTGGCCCTATGCTGAAGTGACTCTAACCTGGCTATATCCCTCCTGTAATGAACACAATTACAGGAGTAATGAACACAATACTCCAGTTGTGGGCGCACCAGAGTCGAATAGAGTGGTAGTAATACTTCTCTTGATCTAGAAGCCACACTTCTGGCTATGCAACCAAGGGTGGTGTTCGCCCTCTTGACCACTGCATCACACTGCTGACTCATGTTTAGCCTCAACCAGTCAACCAGCACCCCAAGGTCCCTTTCACAAGTGCTGCTCTCCAGCCACTTCTCCCCTAACCTGTACGTATGACAGCTATTCCTATGCCCCAAGTGCAAGACCTTGCACTTATCCACATTGAACGCCATCCTGTTGTCTCCTGCCCACTTCCATAGTCTGTCCAGATCCTTTTGGATCTGGAGTACCTGCTCCTCAGTTGCAGCCACTGCTCCAGTTTTAGTGTCATCTGCGAATTTGATCAGCAGACTGTTCACCCCTTCTTCCATGTCATCGATAAAAAGATTAAACAGGATCGGCCCCAGGAAAGAGCCCTGGGGGACCCCGCTTGTCACTGGCTGCCATCCTGATGATTCTCCACTAATGGTTACTCTCTGCTTTCGGTCAGTCAACCATGCCCTATCCATCGGACAGTGCTTTGGTGTATCCCAAAACCCCTCAGTTTCTCCACCAGAATATAATGGGGCACTTTGTCAAAGGCCTTGCTGAAATCCAGGTAAACCACATCCACTGCATCCCTTCCATCTAGCCATCTCAAAACCACAAAGTTTGTCTGGCAGGGCCTGTTTTTGCGGAAACCATTTTGTGTGGCTGCCAGCCTCCCTTCCCTATCTATCATCATTAGAGCTCTTGCTATTATGAGCCTTTTCATTGTTTTTCCTACAGTGGATGTAAGGCTAACTGGTGTGTAATTCCCCATGTCCCTTCTACTACCCTTTTTGAAAATTGGGACCACTGACGCCACCCTCCAGTCTTCTGGAACTTCACCTGTTCTCCACGAGGCCTCAAAAATGGAGGCCAGTGTGCGTGAGAGAACCCCTGCCAACTCTCTAAGTACTCTCAGGTGTAACTCATCAGGGCCTGGCGCCTTTGTAATGTCCAATGCCCTGAGGAGCCCCTCGACTTCTAGGAGGGTGACTCAACTCTAGAAGGATGAGAACAGCTAGGTGACAACGCTACAATGGTGTCAAAATCAAGAGGACTTTGGAGCCTTTGGAGCCAAGCCTTCCCCAATCCATCCATGCCATGCTCAACATCTGCTCACCTTTAAAACACAGCAGCACTTACTTTAGGGGGCAAGTAAGTGCAGAACTTTCTGTAGGACTAGGAGGTAGAATCAGATTTCCTCTTCCATGGGAGAACATGCTTTCCTTCCTTGGAGTTGGAGATCTGCCATACCTTGTGGTCTCTGAGTTACCCTCTCGAGGACCATAGAGCTGCAGCGTTATTGTAACCTTCAATTAAAAAATGCTCTTTCTGTCTTGCGACAATCCTAGACGAAATGAACGTTGGCAACATTTGAATTACCCAATCTCTCTCTCCCTCTCTCTCTCTTGTTTTTACAAAAATGAATGCTCTGCCCCATCTTTCTCCAGCAAACTGGATAAGAAACTTTCTATAGTTACTGCCATCTATGGGAGATCTGCATATTTGTGTGTGTGTGTGTGTGTGTGTGTGTGTGTGTGTGTGTGAGAGAGAGAGAGAGAGAGAGAGAGAGAGAGAGAGCACAATAGAAACAGCCATCTGTGCTGAACACATATGGAATATAAGAAGGGCAATACATGTATATTTATTTTCACAATTCAGTGGATCCTGTAGAGTAGCTGTAGAGATTTTGAACCTTTGCATGGGTAGAGGTGATTCTTAATTTTGGACATAATGTTTCAGAGTGCAACAAAATGCTGGCAGGCTTGGCTTGAGGATCCATCTGCCCTAAATTAGGACTCTCCTCCATCACTGAATCAGGAAGGAAAGGGGAAGCTAGCAGGGTTTCACTAATTGCTGGGACTTGTCAGGTGGGCAGACTGAGAGAAGATGGAGGGTTTGATCTAAGCCTGTCTTAGTCCTGATAAGTCTACAATCTCTTGGAGGCAAATCACATTCAAGCAAACAAGGATAGACCTTCCTGGTTCAAATCTGAACTGAGAAGGGTGGGTTGGGTCTGGAGTGACCTCTCTTATGTCAGAGTTAGGAAAGCAAGGGATTCTACCCAGTTCATTCTATTTTTTTCTCCAGCAAATCTTCTGCATGTTAATCCTTGTTTTCTCTCTGAACCCTACCCTTTGGTCTATGAATAAATAAGGCTCTGTTTGAATATTCAGTGTATCCTGTGATATGATACACTGAGATTCCTTCTTCACCGATTTTCCCAGGGCACCTTGTATTCAGTCATACTTTCTGTGTTCAGATTTATAAGGATCAAAGGTCCTTCCAATCCAGCCAGGGAAAACTGGTGAGCTGGAGCTGTTACAATGATACTACTTGAACAGGCCCTGTACACAGTTCATTATTATTAATACTGAAGAGCTTCCTAAGTTATAGGAAAGTTGTACACATAACACTTACAGTAGCCTTCCCAACCTGGTAACTTCTAGGTATTCTGGACTATCAATCCCATCATACTTGATAATTGGCTATGCTGAGGCTGATAGGGACTGAAGTAAAAAGCAAATGGAGGCTGGAGAAGTTCACACTTTATTTTTTCACATGAAGACTCAATGCATCTTATCTATCTTTTCCATTTTTGTTTGGAAGTTCATTCTGTAACTAACACTGAATAATAATTTCACTAACCAAACCCAACCAAACCAAACCAAAAAAATCCCTTTCACATAATTTTTAAATCAATGTGCTAAGCTCTTAGAACTAGTGAACAAAAATACTTTGTATACTGAACTAAGGAAGATATGAAATATATCGGCTCTTCTGGAAGTATAGTGAATTGAGCAAGAGAGTCATAACTACAGTAGATCTAAACAGAAATAACTGTGAATGGATTACTGTATTGATTTCCACCCATGAATGGAAATGAGTGAGCTGGTAAGCTTCTGGTTTGACTGTAGCACTGCAGTCTGCAGCTGATAGTTCCACACAAAAAGCCCTCTGCACAGAAAAGTGGCATGTTGTGGAGAATTCTTCTAGCATGCTGGTTAGTTATGTGTCAGGGTTGCTCTGTTTGCTGTGAAAGAGCAACATGGAATAGTACAGCTGAGACACAGGTTAGCCAACTTAGAGGCTCAAGAGCCATATCTTCTGACTTCCTTTGAAAAGGAAATGATACGTGAAAGAGAAGTCCAGGTTTTTCTGGGTGACACTGAAATGTGGGTGGTGAAAAGACCAGTGATGGTGAAAAGGGCCAGTGATGTGCATCAGAACCAAGGAGACCAGTACAAATTGCTTCAGTTGCCCCTATTCCAGGCGGCCTTGTGTAGTTGGTACATTTCAGGACTGTAACAGTACATTATCACAGTTCTGTAACTGTGGTTATTACATAGAGGACAAATCTTCCTCTTCTATGCTACTAAGACCAGCACAATAAACAAAGATTACAGGAGAATTGCAATAATTTTCACCTTGTGATCCAAGATTATCTTTTGTGATTTTATGATTAGAAAACTTTGTTTTTAATTTCATGTAAAAGATAATTGAGTAAACTCTCCTTTATATTTTGCATGCCACAATGAAGTAGGGGAAAATCTATGGGTTAATTTTCCCTAAATTTGAGTCAAGTCCTGATATTATTCTTAGTAAATCACAACAGGAGGGAAATTGTCCTATTCAAATCTCACGTTCAAATTAGTTATGGTTTGCTCCTTTTTTCTGAATCTGATAGAATGTGGCCTCCTGTTGATGTCAGAAGAGAACAATGGTTTCTGTCAACATTAACTTATGCGAAAGTAACAGCTAAACAAAAGAAATAATCAGTTACATGCTGATAGTTTTCAAAGTCAAGATAATGGAAAGGTTTGATAAATCGGTAAAAAACCTTTCATTTTACTTCTCTTTAACAACTGTTTAATATGAATGAGCTACAGATACACTGAAAGACTACATGAACCATTGTTTTCAAGGTGAAATGTTGCCTTGAATGCTTGAATATATAGCATCACAAACAACAATTGCTTAGGAAGAAGTTCAAACGTCTGTTTCTTCATTTCTTTCAGACCAGATTTAAAAGTGTTATGAACGACTAAGATACTGTGAGCTGTGAGTGATAAATACATTATGTAAGATTGTGGGGGTATTTACCTTTATTTGAATGTAATCACAATTTGCATGTAAATTAATCACAGATCTGTTAAGAACTGTAAAAATGCAAGTGGCACACCACTGGGGGAAATTGTGCTTAGAATAGTTTGAAAAGGATGTGGGGCTTGATGAAAATGTAGATCTGACTAAGATACACTTATGAGTTTTTGGAACATAAAGAATGGGGACATAATTAATTCTGAGATTATTCTTTATTATGTGCGGGGTTAGCACTTAAAATGATTAAATGATGCAATTAAGTACATGAGGATTCAATTATATTGTATGTATGAATTGTAAAGGCAAAAATTAATGGTAGGCATCTATGTGTGATATGGGTTTTGGACATAAAGAATGTCTACTATGTATCTGAAGATACCATAAAAGGTTATTGCATTTGCACTTAATGGCAATAATGAAAATGCGGTATAACATGCCATTGGTGTGAAATAATTCATTGTGTCTTGGGAGGGGTATATTACATTTGTAATTATTGAGGTCCAATTCCCATGCATTATTTTTGAAATTATGAAGTCAGTATATGCTAAATTCATTTGCCTTTTGCAGTTTTGTATGATCACTAGTTGGTAGTGTGTTCTAGAGCTGAGCAAGGGAGACATGGAGAATCAGGGTTCTGCCTGAGGACATCCCCACCCCACCCCATCTGCTTCAATGTGCTCAGTAAGAGAAAACCTCTGTCTATCGTCAGTCTGTGATCAGTGGTAACAGCGGTGAGGTGATTCCTCATTCCTTCAGTTGGGAATGAAGCAGTACATAGGAGAATCCCCACCATTATCTTCAATCAGAGAAGCAGCAGGTTGCTTTTCATGCTTCCTCCACAAGACCCAAGCAGCCTCCAAAGGACATAGGTTTGGAGAGTGGCTTCACCCATGTGTTGGACAGGCAGGCCCAGTAGGCTAGATTGGCCTGTAGGAGAGGTTCTTCCTTCTGTTTGAAAAGATCTAAGGACAAGAAGCAAAGGGGAAATGTATGTTTGCCTTCAGTGGGGTAAGAGTTAGTTGAAGCTACTCACCCATCCAAGAATGAGAGACATTGTGAGACCTGAGTAAGTTAAGCTCAGTAGTGAGATATGGCGAAACCTAAAATCTCAACACAGCTTGATCCTGCACTCCTGTCCATTGCTACAAGGGGCAGGATACCTTTGCACCAAACTTTCCTGGATATTTCTAAAAAAATATATGTGTAAAGAAGACCACTGCTTTACAACATTTATGTCCCTTCATTATGACAGGTGGTCAAAGTTTCCTAAAATGCTGAGTGTTGCTCAGCCCTCACTAAACTATGTTGGGATTCTCCACTGCTATTTAGGGATCTTCCCGCTGCCCCTCCAAAAAGACTTTCTACTTCTGTACTTCCTGCAGTTCCCACGAGCCTCCTGATACTACCTCGTGTCTGCTGATGGCACCACTACTCAGAGATTATGATTGCTATTAGTATGCAGAATAATGGTCCCCATGTCTCACAGCTGTGCCCAGAGTTAGATGGCCATCAAAGTACAGCAGCAGCAGCAACAGCAGCTAAAACTGTTGTCTTTCCTTCAGTTTTAGAAGCACTTTTGTTTGATTTGATTAGTTTTTTTATAAGTGCTCAATTTGTGCAAGTGGGATAATTGTGCATATCAACAGTGATTGAACAAACGTTTGTGTATTCTTAATACTTATGTAACTTTCCTCTGTAGAAGTGTGAAATGTGCATGTTTTAAAACTGTGAGCAATTGTCAGACATGAGAGCAAGTTCAAGAACTTGTGAACAGTCTCAGATTTTCAGAGAGCACATGCTTTTGCTTAGACTTGCATTCAAGATTGCTCACAGGCATGCTTGGCTGCTTTGCAAGTCCAAACAAAATGTTTGTATATCCTTACATACAAACGGGATTTCTTGAAATTGGAGATTCTGTCCTTAGCAGCATTGATGCACCAATGTCTGCAAGGAACTTGTTTACAAAGGGCCATAGCATTGAATTTGCTTATGCATGTAGGTGAGGAACATCCATCTACTTCTGTAGGTGCGTTATTGGTGCTACCTACATGAAAATTAAACCGTATTGTAAGAATCCCACTCTTACAAGGAACCTTCAAATCTTAATGAAGCCTGTGCAAAGTTTTGCATGGATGTATCTGTTTTTGGATCAGGCTCAAGAGATTTTCCTAGAGCACTATCGTTATTTCCATTTGGTTAGGATGACAGCACATATTATCTTCATCGTATGAAAGACCACTTTACCATAAGACGATAAAGACTAGAATAAACGGTATCAGTCTGAATATCTCACAGAGCTGAAGAAGAATAAAGGGCAACTGATTTTTTACAGCAGAGAGAATAGCAGCGTGTTTCAGCTCATTAAGAAAAAGGACGAGTACGTTTCACAAAATATGGCCTTGTGGGCTAAAGCTGTCTCTCTTTGTTCCTTGAACAGTGGAATGTGCCTTTACATCTCAGGCCAATTATCTACCAGCATTCTACAGAAACTGACAAAATGTATACTACGAGCAGTGATATGAAGCTAGTTTACTTTGTACTCTGCATTTGCATCTGATTTGTGTGTGTGTGCATGCACTCTCTTTTCCTCTCCCACCACAAGATGTGAAGTCTCTTATTAGAAGAACAAAAACATTCCCTGTGATGTAAACAACACGGAACACCAAATACTCAATAATTAAAGGCACTTAATATCAGGAAGTCAGGCAGACTCTTCCGAATATATATCTGTCTATCCATCTATCCATCCATCTAATCTTCGAGGCTCGTATGTGTTTTAAATTGAATTATACTGCCAATAGATGGAAGCTACACTGAACTTGAAGAATGTTAAAGAATGTTAATTTAAGAACGTTCTTACGATCTGTGTGTGCTTGTATCAGTGCTGAGGCCAGATGGGCCAGGCCCCTTTCCTGAAGAGAGAAGCAGAGCTCTAGCTGCAGGGGGTGGAGGGCTGTTCTGGTCAAGAGAAAACCTCCCTCCTCATGCGCCTGCCAGAGAAAGGAAAGTGAAACACAACCAAAAACAAAGGCATGTTTCATTTTCCCTCCATTTCTAAGTCTATGGGAAGCTCCATTATGGATGAGTGGAGCTTGTTATTATTATTAACTGAAAAGAAATGGTTATATATGCTCTTCTGAGTTGCTCTTGTTGTTTTATCTTAGTTGTCTGAGCAAACTTCATGGATGTTTGGTTTGGGGTGAAAAGGTGTTGTACAGATGTGAGAGTGCATGGTGGCTGAGGCGAGAGACAGAAAGGCAAGGGCTGATAAATGCACTGAGGACTAATGGAACAGGAACTGGTCTGGTTAATGCATCTGGGGGAAATGGCTTTGTGGGTGATTTTCTGATAAATAAAATCAGTATTAGAGGAAGGAAGAATAATTTATTTATTTTATTGGCATTGTGACTGCAGAATGGGCATTCAGTGTGAAGCAGTTCACTGGGTTTACAGGAGTGGTTTCTGGTTTAGGGCATGACATAAAGACGAAGGCATTCTGCTGCTTGTCTCCCACATTTGCTATCCACAGAGAGGGATGGCAGATCTATGAACTGTGTTGGTGTGTAAGAGAAGGCTGGCTGTATTGTCATCTCTCAGATCTGGGTGTGTATCCCATCTCTAAAATAGGTCTGTGCTTCCCAGGAAAGCTTCCATCTGTGTAAAGCTTTCATCACATTAAAGGAGCACAGAAGTGTGAACTCTTCTTTCCAGGAAAAAGCATCTCTGCTAGTTTTCCATTGCTCTAGGAACTGCTAGGTTTCCACTGTGCTGCTGATACATCCTGCTAATCTGGGGCCGTATTCACAGAATTGTAGAATATTGACTGCTACATTATAATTTGTGGTTTTTCATAGATTTGAACTACCTATCCAAAATCCAAGCCCAAGTTACTGGAAAAAAAGAGCACAATGTCTCTCATAAACATTTCACCCCCTTTACTGTATTTGAAGTAGTGTTGGGAAAAAATTAATCAGAATCTGTCTCTGCAGCATTTGCAGACTTTCTCTCATGAGCACCTCAGTTTTGCAAAGCAGGAGATGAGCAAGTCTACAACACTTGCGCAATGCAAGTGCCACAACTGGTAACTTCCCTCTGTGTCAGGTGCAACAACACCAAGGCTGCTGCAGGTGGCATGGAAGAAGGACACCTTTTATCAGCTCCGGCTGATATACCAACTACGACCCCAGAGAGAGCCTAGCTACAGTTTCCTTGCTCTGATAACCTCTTGTTTGGTTTGCTGCAATGTGCCTTTGAAAAAAGTTTGGAAACTTCTGATGATTCAAAACAGGGCAGCAAGATTGTTAATGGGGACCAGCTGATGAGGACACTTTAAGCCAGTCCTCTTCCAGTTTTACCCTGGCTGCCGGTTGAAGGCCAGGCCTGATTCAAAGTGCTAGTATAATGTTCCAAGCCTTGGTATTAATAGGATATAAATGTTTTAAACAAACAGCTTGACGCCAGGAATGCCTTGCCCCATAAGTTGAGGAGGGGTGGCTAGCACTCAAAAGGGAGGTTTTGGAGGCGCAAGCCTTGACAATACCTCTAGTCAGTAAGGTGGGGAGGTGGAGGAGAGTGCCGCCATGGATGCAAAAGGAGGTGGTTAGAGGGATTAGACAAAAGAGGAACCTCCGCAGGAAATGGGCACCGGGAGAAATAGACAAGGGTAGACCGGGAGGAGGAGGCCCGTTGCAGAAGGAATCTTCGCAAGGCTAAGGCTGATTACGAGCTGAGACTTGCCAAGAATATCAGGAGCAACAAAAAGGGCTTCTTTCAGCATGTAAATAGGAAGAGGACGGGGAGACAAGTGGTGGGACCACTAAATAAGGAGGAAGAAGATCCAGTGGCTGATATGAGGGAACAGGCACAGATGCTAAATGACTATTTTGCTTCTGTGTTCTCCCCAAAGCAGGATGGGGGATATCCGCATAGGAGATTAGATGCGACTGGGGACTTAGGGACACAGATTAGAGTCACCCCCCTTGAAGTCGAGGGGCTCCTCAGGGCATTGGACATTACAAAGGTGCCAGGCCCTGACGGGTTACACCCGAGAGTACAGAGAGTTGGCAGGGGTTCTCTCACGCCCGCTGACCTCCATTTTTGAGGCCTCGTGGAGAACAGGTGAAGTTCCAGAGGACTGGAGGGTGGCGTCAGTTGTCCCAATTTTCAAAAAGGGTAGTAGAAGGGACATGGGGAATTATAGACCTGTTAGGTCCTGCCAGACAAACCTTGTGGAATTCTATGACAAGGTTTTGAGATGACTAGATGGAGGGGATGCAGTGGATGTGGTATACCTGGATTTCAGCAAGGCCTTTGACAAAGTGCCCCATGATATCCTGGTGGAGAAACTGAGGAGTTTTGGGATACACCAAAGCACTGTCCAGTGGATTAGGGCATGGTTGACTGACCGAAAGCAGAAGGTAACCATTAGTGGGGAATCATCGGGATGGTGGGCAGTGACAAGCAGGGTCCCCCAGGGGTCTGTCCTGGAGCCGATCCCGTTTAATCTTTTCATTAATGACATGGAAGAAGGGGTGAACAGTCTGCTGATCAAATTCGCAGATGACACTAAAACTGGAGCAGTGGCCGCAACTGAGGAGCAGGTACTCCAGATCCAAAAGGATCTGGACAGACTACGGAAGTGGGCAGGAGACAACAGGATGGCGTTCAATGTGGATAAGTGCAAGGTCTTGCACTTGGAGCACAGGAATAGCTGTCATAAGTACAGGTTAGGTGACAAGTAGCTGGAGAGCAGCACTTGTGAAAGGGACCTCGGGGTACTAGTTGACTGCAGGCTAAACATGAGTAAGCAGTGTGATGCAGTGGTCAAGAGAGTGAACGCCACCCTTGGTTGCATAGCCAGAAGTGTGGCTTCTAGATCAAGAGAGGTATTACTACCAGTTGGTGTGCCTGCAACTGGAGTATTGTGGTCAGTTTTGGGCCCCTCATTACAGAAAGGATATAGCCAGGTTAGAGTCAGTGCAGCATAGGTTCACAAGGTTGGTGGCTGGTTTGCAGGGGATGCCGTATGAGGCGAGACTGAGGGAACTGGGTCTCTTCAGCCTGGAGAAGAGGAGACTCAGAGGGGATATGTTGGTGACATACAGGTATATCAGGGGATGTCACATGGAGATGGGTAGAGACCTGTTCTCCCCTGCAGAGGAAGGCAGGACACGCTCCAATGGAGCAAAGCTCAGGGAACCAAGGTTCCATTTAGATGTCAGGAAGCATTTCCTGACAGTTAGGACCCCGAGGGTGTGGAATGGGCTTCCACGGGAGGTGGTTGAGGCCCCATTGGTGCAGGTGTTCAAGGATAGGCTGAACATGCACATGGTAGGCATGTTGTGAGCGGAGCCGGTTGGTGCCGGAGGTAAGACTAGATGGCCTGGGATGACCCTTCTGACTCGCTCTGTTTCTATGTTTCTAAGTACCTTCGACCCTGACATCATCTTCAGGGGTCCTTTTCTAGGACCTCCTCCCAAAGGAAATGCAGTGTGTGGCTTCCAAGAGTTGTAGTACCCCAGTTATGGAATGTGCTCTACAAAGAGGTGCCTAATTTGTATTCTTTTCCGTACTAGGTGAAGATCTTTTTATCTCCCTCACATTTTAACAGTTTAACTTTTTAACTTTATTTTTAATAGTGAATTTTATTCTATACTGCTGCTAGGCTTCTATGCTGATTCAGTTGTGATGGTTTTGCTGTTTAATGTTGATGCTAGTTAGTGTGTGTGTGTGTTTTAACTTTTGTTAACTTCCCAGAGAGTCTTGCTATTTGGCAGTATTATAATTAATTAATTAATTAATTAATTAATTAAAATGAGCACTGCCTGTGCAGCATGTTGGACTTGATTCCTAAGGAGTGCCGTGTTACTGCTTGGCGTGCTTACTATAACAGTCATAATTTCAGGAATGGGATTCCCTGAGGTCTAGAATGATTTTGGAAACACTGAGGAACAGTCATGGCTTCAGAATAAAACTGAAAATGCATGAGATAAATTTTTTGGCTGTTACTGCCATAGCCTTTAAGAACCTTTGAGTTGCTGCTCAGAATTTGACACACTAATGAAGGATTTTAGCTTCCTTGACAAGCCTGAATGACGTACATCAGTAGTTTTCGCTAAAAATTTAAAGTAATACCTGACTTGCCTATTTTAAAAAATGGAGTAGAAAGGGTATATGTGTGAATTTTCTGCACATTTTGATTTGCTGTACCTTTGATAATTTGAATCTCATTGATTTGAAATGTTTCACATTCACAGATCTTACCAAGTACATCATGGATGTCAGGTTTCAGTATATTACCCCAACAGGTGTCGTATGTATAAGTGATAGAATTTGAGGCTTTTAATGGTGAAACGTCTTTTTTGTCATTCACTTTAACTACTTGAAGCAAGCATATAATATAGGTTGGTGGTGGAAGTTGTTGTTCTCCTCCTTGCTGCTTATCATGGCCAAAGGAAATGCAGTAGCACATACACTTAAAAAAATACAAGTGCCAGCCGATAGCTATAAAAGGTAGATGACATCTATGAATTTTCCTTATGGTATGAAAAGAAATGGGTCACTTTTCAGTACTCATTTGATAATAGCTTACCGGGAATAGCTGTGTTCTTGTTTTTAACTCTCTTTGCTAACAGCACAACCCTAGACAATTGTCTACTCAGAATTAGGTTAGTCTGGAGTTCAACAACACTTACTTCTAGGTAAGTGTATGTAAGATTGTTGATGTGTTGTTATTATGTGCCTTTAAGACATTTTCAACCTATGGTAATCCTACGAATGGAAGTTGTATATAAGACTGCTGCCTCCATTTTCTTTATTATGTCTTGCGGTTAATATAAAGTTGAACAAACTCACAATAGAAATGAAAATGGGTAAAATATTTGTAGGACTTAATAGTTTGAATCTTGGTCCAAAGCAGAGACATTACTTTTTAAATTCCAAGTAAAATGCTATGCATATTCATGTTACTTGGAAATCTGCTCCACAGAACTTAATGTGACTATTTTCTAGTTAATATACATAGTATTGCATAGCCCTGTCTCACTGATCCCTTGTCTTTATGTCTTTGTTGGATGCTTCTTATGGTTATTCCTGAAGAATTAACTTAAAATCAAGCCAAGGACAATATAAGGTATCCTTAGGCAGCTGACAGAATTCCAGAAGCTTGGTAGGATTCACCACTTGAACCAAATCTGTCTGCCTCTGGGTAAGAAGGGTCAGGTAACTAGTACAGAGATGGAAAAGACATGTCTGCAAGTAGAGATGGGATAGCAAGCAATCCTTACCCTCTCCTAATGTGGTTCCTGGCCCTGATTCTGTTAACCAATTTTCCCCCTAATTGGCATCTATAGCATTATGAAGCAGAACAACACTAGAATCTGGCTTGTTTGCAAGTAAAAGCGATTCTTTCATTGCTTTTTAGCTACTATCAAGTGCCAGAAGAGTGCTACAGAGTGGTTTATGATTACATTTTGGCAACAAACTGAAGGACACAAGGGCTCTGGTCTTGGCAAGCTAGCCCAATCAAACACAACAAGAGAGAGAAAAGTATAGATTTTATTCTCAAAGACAGTTCAATCACAAGCAAAAGGGCAATCGATCCAGAGCATTGGTGCAGTCTGCTTTAATACCTTTGCTGACCAGGTAGCAAAGAAAGAGGTTCATTGGTTTGAAATTCCTGCTGTGGGTACATTTGAATTCAGGTGGTTTCCATGATCACCTGGGAGGCTGTGACTAGGAACTTTGGTAAGTGGTTGCTCAATTCCTGTGTACATGACTTAACTCTGGTTTCATAGGTTTCACTGGTATGAGGTAATCATTCCCTCGTTCTAGCACACCTGGACAAGTATGAACAAGTCCCTACATGACCTATAAAACCAACTTTATTTTTCCATTGCAAATGCATAGGATGCCATAGAGGGTTACCAATGATGTGGGCATTGTGGGAAATTAAAATAGTGGCTCCAAACCAGTACTCACCACAGTACTGCTGTTATTCCCTCAAGATTTCTCTCAAACCTGGGTTCAGTCCGCCCTATCTAATATGTGTTGGGGTACAGCAGTTTTCTACATTCAATTTTGCTAGCATCTTTTCAGGTATAATCATATTGATCGTGCTCTTGATGACTGGAAGGTGGGAAGAACAACATTGCAAGAGAGGCAGTCTTTACTTTCATATCCTTGCATTTTTCATCAGATGGGCCTTTTTTCCTTTTTTTATAATATGTTTTATTCAAAATAACCCTAAAACAAAGAAAAACTAAAAGCAACATCAATCATCAAAAACATTGGACCTGCTGGGTCAGCCACCACATTTTTTCCATTTATGATAACTTAGAAACATATTTAAATCTATATGAAGTCCCATTTCTCTAGCCAATAATAAAAAGAGTCCCAAGTTTGATAGAAATCAGTATCTTCTTTCTACTTCAATGACAAAGTCAATCTATCCATTTCAGATAGGCCTTTTTCCCCATGCAGTCATGGAGCTTCAAAAGGGGAAAGAAGGGGCAGGGCCAAGATCACTTGGATCCTGGAGTTGATTTGTGGTAGATCTCCAATTCCTCCTTTCAAGCACTGGCTCTGACCTTGGACTGGAAATTCCCAGTATCTTGTTACAATTCAGACATTCTCTAGGGACCATAGGATTGCTCCCTCCATGTCCTTCGCTCTCATTTTTCCCACATAAAAATTATTTAATCCATTCTAATATTTAATTCCTGACAAACCTTTAGAATGTCTATAGTTCCAAAAGCTAAATATATTACAGAGCTAATTAAAATGAATTGGAATTTAAATATCAACCACAAATGGTAAAAATACATTGGTTTTCTTTTAATATTAGTCCAACTAAAACTTACCAAAAACAGGCACAATAGACACAAACTTTTAAAGTCCCAAGTTCTTTGAGAGGACAAGTCTGGGTAAGTATGAAGGAAAATATGAAGGAATTTTCACCAACAATCTTTTAAATAAAAATTCTTTGCAGGAGGATATCAATGCTGTTCAATCTTTAGAAGGTTTAAAGATAAGTTTAATACACAAGTACAATTATTATAGATATTTATCGTGAAAATAGCCTTGTTCTCTGATGCTTCCCCACATAATTCCCAAAGCAGAAAGATAAATACCACTTACAGTAGCATAATCTTATAAATACAACCAGCACTAAAAGTGTCTGTTTTGCCTTCAGTATTTGTTCTTTACTGTACTTATGTGCTTTCCACAGAGTTTAATTCCTTCAAGAAACATATTCATATTAAATATTAACCTTTCCATCACATGACCTGCAGATATGCTATCCATTGAATCATACTGTCATTTGATTTTGCTTCTAATTAGGCATGTTATTGGCTTTTTGTTGTTGCTGTTTTGTTTCTGCTTTAGGAATACTTTGTTTCCAAATGGTGTTTTATTTTATTCCTTTACCTCTCAGAATTAGAAGCTGATAAATGCATGCACACTAAGTATTATCTTAAATCCAGTATATGACCTAATAACTTTAAGAGAAGGCTTACACAGCAAGAAGCTGAAATGTATCTCACCACATCCCAGTTATTTTATTTTATTTTGAAATTATGTTGAAATGTAAGCAACAAAAACAACACAGAAAATGTAGGCAACAACACCCAGAGCAGTACAACACAAAGAAGGAAACAAACTCACATATATAAATGTGTACATATTCCTGGTTTCCCTGGATTTATCACTTCTCTGTTGTTCAGACGGTTAATTTGGAGATTTCCAAATACGTGCAATACCTGTCATATTCAAATGTACGTATTCCCTCTTGGATGGACGACATAACATGGTGAGAGCATTTAATGGTGTCAAAGAAGCTGAGAGCAATGCTGTCAGGCAGCTAGAATAGTCTCACTAGGCTGGTCTCCTAGCAGGATTACCCAAGGAAGAATGATCAAGGCTGAGATACAAGACTAAGAAGCATCTACCCTCTTCAGACGTAACAATCATAGCAGTAAAAGAAAATGGATTTCATTAATGGGGATGGAGAAATGTCTGAAAGGAAGCTACTGGGTAGTGGAAACAACTGTCTGAGCACATTTTACAGACAACAGCAGTGATGCTCAAGCTAACGTTGATTAGTACTCTGCAGAAGAAGGGAGTGGTAATCTATTTATGATTTTTCTCACTTTGAAAAACCATAATAAGTGCTCCTAAATGAAACAAGAGATAGTGCCAGAAGCTGAGAGTCCTATGTTAGAAGGCACTGTGCAAGCAAGTGGCAAAGGACAAATACAGGTAGTACTGTTACTAATGACATGACTAGATGAAAACGAAAAGGAAGTCTGGGTGATGGTGAAAAGAAAGTCTGGTGTGGTACATACAATTCATATTGGAACATGGAACATGAGAATTATGAATCAAGGCAAACTGGAAATAATAAAGCAAGAAATGGAAGGAATGAACATCACAGTACTTGATGGGAATTACCTAAAATGGACTGGAACAGGACATTTTCAATAAGAGAAACATTCTGGAAATGACAAAATCAGAAGAAATGGAATAGCTCTAATACTGAGGTAAAACAGCAGAGACAGTAGGAGGCTAAAATGCAAAATCCAACTTAATAATAACAATTGGAATTAGTGGAAAATCTATACAACCATCATGCAATTCTATGCTCTATCAATTGCTGAAGAAGAAATTGAAAACCTTTAGGAAGGTGTGTAAGAGAAAATTGATAACACATCAAAAAAAAAAAAAAACCATGCTGGTAATCCTAGGTGATTGGGATGGAAAAGTAGGAAACAAAGCAGAATCAAATGTTTAGGTAAACATTTGTGAAGCCAACAACTGTTCATTGTAAACACATACTTCAAGCAACCATGCCAACAACTGTATACATGGACTTCACCAGATGGTCAATACAGAATCAAATAGATTATGTAACTGGAAATAAAGGTTGGAGCAACTATATGCTTTCTGCCAAAACACGAACAGGTACAAACTGTGGTACTGACCACTGCTACCACAGTCTTGATTTCAAAAATCAGAGTCAAGTTAAAAAAAAATCACCAACAAGAACATAGTGCCAAAACATAACTAACATCCCCAAAGAATTTAAAGTCCACATGAAGAACAGATTTGCATTGCTCAACTTAATTGACCATGAGTCAGAAGAACTGTGGCCTGAAACCAGGGAAATTATTAGGGAAGTGTGCCAAAGGACAATTCTTGTAGCAACAAGAAAGAAAAATCCTGTGTTGATGACGGAGGAAACACAATTTAACAGCACAAGCGAGAAGCAGGAGCAAAAAGTGATAGGATCAGAATTTTGAAGGCAACTTTTCAATTACTATCACATAGAAACAAAACAAACTATTACAATGATCAGTGTAAAGGAACAGAAGAGAACAACAAAAGGTGCAAAACAGGAGACCTTTTCCAGAAGATCTAAGAAATCAAAGGGAAATTCAAAGCTCGATCAAGAATGCGAATCAATAAACAAGGAAACATATTATCCGATCAGGAAAAAATGAGGAGAAGATGGAAGGAATATGCAGAAGCACTATACAGAAGAGATGAAAGGATGTCAGACTTCATGGAACTGGAATCCTATGAAGAAGACCCTGCAGTATTAGAAAGTGAAGTGAAAACTGCTCTGAAAGCATTTACAAAGAATAAAGCACCTGGAGGAAACGGGATACCAATAGAACTATTCCAGGCTATGGAAAATGAATCAGTTCAAATCTGAACCAAAATATGTCAAGAAATATGGAAAACAAAACAGTGGCCCACAGACTGGAAACATTCAATATATAGTCCAATCTCCAAGAAAGGACAGGCCAAAAGTGCAGCAACCATAGGATCATTGCATTAATCTGCCATTCAAGAAAGTGATGCTCAAAGTATTGCAGCAAAGAATGTTAGCGGTCATACTAACAGTGATAGAGGCCATATTGCAAATAGGTTGGCTATTGGAGCACACCAACAAATTTCAGAAAAAGATTATTGTGTGCTTTAGTGACTACAGAAGCTATAGATGGTCCTGAAAGAAATAGGTGTGCCTCAGCACTTGCTTGTCCTGATGTGGAACCTGTACCATGGACAAAAGCTACAGGTAGGACCAAATAGAAAGAAACAGAAAGGTTTCCCATTGGGAAAGTTGTCAGAGAAGGATGTATTTAATATCCCTATCTGTGTAATGTGCACAGAAAATATGAGGAAGCCTGGATTACAATCAGAGGAAGGCGTGAACATTGATGGGACAAACGCCACCAATTTATGATACGCTCATCATGCTACTGGCAGAAAGCAACCATGACTTGAAAACAAGAAAACAAAAACCTTGTCCACAGAAGAATTACAGAACTGTACTGTTAATATGAAGAAAATGAAACCGTGAAAGATTTCACATACCTTGGCTCAGTTGTCAAGTCAAGGGGAGACTGTAGCCAAGAAATTCAAAGACTGAGATTGGCAGCAATTAAGGGAATAGAGAAGGTCATCAAGTGTAAGGACATTTGGCTGGAGACCAAGGCCAAGATCACCCACAGTATCGTGTTCCCAATCATAATGTATGGGTGTGAATGCTGGACAGTGACAAGAAGAAAATTGATATTTTCAAAACATGGTGCTGGAGGAGAACTTTGCAAATATCCTGGACTGACAGAAAGATGAACAAGTAGGTCTTGGACCAGATCAAGCCAAAGCATTCCCTGGAAGCAAAAATGACAAAACTGAGGCTGCCATACTTCAGACACATCCTGAGAAGGCAAAACTCACTTGAGAAGACAATCATATTAGGGAAAGGCAAAAGATGAAAGGCAGAAAATGAAAGAGAAGGTCAAATATGAGATGGATTGAATCCATAAAGGAAGCCACAGCCTTGAACTTGGAACAGCCAAACAGAGCTTTCATGAACAGGGCATTCTATTCACGGGGTTGCTATAAGTCAGAGATGTCTTGACAACACAGTAATAACAACAGAAATATATTCTTATCTCATTGGGAATCTGCTTCAACCCAACACTGCATCCACTTACACTCCAACAGAGGTAGCATTTTCATGAATATTTTTCAAATTGTAACTTAATTCTTCTCCATCTAGTTAAATAGCATTTATTCCCAATGCAAGGCAAGGTATCACAACTGGCAAAACTGACTTCTTTGGCTTCATCTTTTGTTTTGTTTTGTTTAAAACAGCTGTAGAATGACCATTTCTTTGATTGGTATCCATGTGTAAGTGTATGACAATTGTTAATATTGCTTCCTACAAACACACAGTGTCAAAATGTACTTTTAACTTAGTGAGATTCCTTATATGAGGTTTCTTAATAGCCCCTTAAAGAACATTTTTTTGCATGTTTTCCACATATGGGATTTTATTGATACCAAAGTTCATGTACAGCAATAGAGAGTTTCCAGCTGAGAATAACTTTTAAAGCAATTCATTATTCCTGGAGATACAGAATAGTATTTGATTAATGTCCTACTTGATTTATTTAAATATATTAGAAACTTAAAGAGCATCATGGAAAATTGGTTGGCAACTCTCTATTTTGGAAAAAAATGAGGTTGTCAAATTTCTGTAATTGATTCCTGTGGTCTAAGAAATATATATTTTTCCTTTTTCAATATGGCCTTGAAGGTCAACAAAATTTAGTGCTAAATATACTCAAAGAGAGGGTCAAAAATGAGCCTTGATGCTCATCATGCATTTTATATATATGGGTCTATCACAAAAAGTATGATCGCTAGGCAAAGTGCAACTGTTCCAACATGCCCACGATGATTAAAAATATTAGAAAACATCTGTATGATTTAAACTTGTAGTGCATGTGTGTAATTTAAACCTGAACCAATTTTGTGGGGTTCAAAAATATATCAAAATGTACATGTGCTACAAGGGAGAACCTTTTATGTTTCTGCTGCACTCCCTTTTACAACCCTCCATCATAGCTCCTTTGCTCAGCCCATGGTGGTTTGGTTTCAGTATGATGTAGCCCAGGCTGGGTTACTGCATGTAGGAGAAACATAGTATGTGTACATGCATTGTTGTAATAGATTCTTTTTTGAAGGTCCCAGGAATCAAGCCTCAGTGCACTACCCGTTGAACGAGACCAGTGCTTAAATCTCTACCTGTGTGCATGGGGTGGAAGCTTGTTGTGGCACTAAAAGCATGTTACTCTGCACACAAGCAGTTTCTTAAAATGTGTGTATTGTGTCTGTATGAAATTTAAAACACAACAAAAACAATAAAAAACTGTCAAAATCTCACTAATTCTAGATCCTATTAAGCACTCCTGGCCAAATTAAGGTTGACAACATGGATGGAACATACATGAAAAGGAAGCACAATTTTTATTCTCTTTATACAGATAAAGGAACTTCCCATTAAGTGCAATATTTACACTCATGACATTTTAGCAATCTAAAGATGTTATAGTTGATACGTAAACAGGATGATCTGGGATGATCCCCTGGAATTTCCCTCCCGCGAGCAGGTGGTTCAAACAACAAGTAAATGAACATTATTTCACATTATGCACAAACACATGCAGGCTCTTATGCAAATTATGAGTATGCTCAATCCATGTAGGAGCCATTGAAGGTGCCTGTGGACAGGATGCATCCAACATGTACTATGTATCTCAAGTAACACATATGATAAACTGATCCTTTCTTTAATAAGACCAACAAATCTTATACATATCTAAGTACTAATGATTAAACAGGGCCAAATCTGAGTGTACATGATACAGACACCTTGCTGATGCTAACACATCTAAGCTGGATGGAAGATCAGCTGGGAAAACACTGCCTCGAGTCTCATGGTGGAAGAAAGCAGAAAGGGAGCACAGGCTCCAATATACCGAATAACTAAGCCTATGCATGTTTAGGCAGAAAAAAGTCCTACAACTCCCAGTATGCTCCACACAGCCATGCTTGCTGGACCACACTGATTGTTGTTGGACAATTTTAGTCTCAACACACACAGGATTGCAGCCAAAAGAACTATCTACTGAAAGTGATATCTACACAGTACTTTTCTATGCTTCTGTTATACTGGAATAGCCCAGTACATCACATTCCCTCGTGTTTGGTATGGGAATCACTTTGCTGGTGGCTGCTCATTTTTGATACTGCCATACAAACTGTCATCTGTGTACCATTCTGCAGTTACAAGTGTCGAGTGCAATGTCAGTAGCTGTATTTGGATATCCTACAAAATTAAGACTGGATCTTCATTATTCTGTTATACAATTAACTGAATGATTAATCCTTGGAAATGCTTGTATGTGTGTGATGCCTTGCTTCAAAATGTCAAGAAGATTACAGCACTGAGCATCAGCACATACATTGTTTCAGCTCTGCAAGTTCTATTTTGTGGTAGCATCAATAGCATTACCTTAACTGGATAATTAAATACATAATAGGTTGGCTTTTTAACAACACAATGTTAGTAACTGCCAAGGTTAACAAATTAAATATGCAGATATGTACCCACAGATCCCCTCCTAAATGGTACATTACAGAAGACCCAATTAAAACAGAAGTTAAAATTCAGCAAGAGAAAGAAAAATAGAAGAGCAATGGTTTTTAAAAACACCCCTTACTAACAATCCAAGTGAATCTTTAACACTCCACTTCTCCTTGTGCATAATTCAGTTATATTAAAATGTGTGCCTAGCCACATTTCAGCCTCAGCAATGCTTAGCCTTCCCTAAACTTTAAGCACAACCTCATCCTTTATCGGAACTGTTGTGAAAGTAAAATCTTCTCCACTCTAACCATAAAAGGATCTTAAAAAAAAAAAAAAACAAAAAACAAAATGGAACAGGCCTTAAAGCACTGCCCCCCTTCCTCCCAAAAGTTCTGCACCCCTCAGTTGTCCTTTTCTCAAGAGGTGAAACACTGATGTTAGGGGAAGAGGGCCGGTTCTGAGGCATTTCTGTCCCTTTTTCTCAAAAGGTCCTGCTCCTCTCAAAAGGATCAGGAATACCCATCATTGTTGCTCCCTAGATGGGGTCAATACCAGTTCCTAGTCCTAGTGAAGCAGTAGCTTTTTGAGGCATCCACTTGCATAGAATGGATATGGATAAGCACCACTGGTATCATGATGATAGCTTTAGCCCTCAAGCCATGTACATAAGAACAATTATCTGTAAGGACAGTTTCCTTCCAACTGTCTCACAAACACCCAGAGGCTGGGGGAAAGAGCTTATGCATACGTATTCTATACATATTCATTGGGAAAATTTTATATTGGTAGTACAAGGTCCCATTTGGATACATGCATATTAACTGTTGGTGTAGCAGCTGAATGGCATTCATTATTTTTCTATCCTATAGCAATGTAAAAAGAAGGATCACTCTGCCTTCCAAATTATGAAAGTCCAGTGTTCTCTTTGAAGGCTACAATCCTATATCCACTTGCCTTGCAAGAAGTCCTACTGAACTCAATGTGATTAACTTCTGAGTACACACGCATAAGATTGCACTGTCAGTCTTAGAAGTTTCCCCTTCATCCTGGTGAACTGTGTGCAAATATTTCCTAGAATGTTATTCCTTCTCTAGAGTAAAATTCGCATTTCCCCCTACTTGTTAAGGGCAACACTGATTAAATTTTCTCTTTTCTTCTTCCTTGGGATATGTCCAGATTTCAGTAATTCATTATTATTAATACTACTGAAATTAGTTAAGTGCTTCTTCCATGCTTTTCTGTGGCAAGCAAGTTGCTAAAATGAAGCCCAATTTATTTACATTTCCTGACTCTTTTTCTTCTATCAGGGAAAGCCTATGCCTTTCATCAACCAAGTCAGCCAGAACAAGACAGTTGGCAAATAGAGCTCTACCAAGTTGTGCATTTGCTTTCTGCAGGGCAAGGAAGAGAAAGTAGAGGACTATAATTTCAGCTCAGGCCTGAATAGAGATCCCTGCAGGCCCAAGGCGTAACCATTAGGCTGCTTGGGTGGCCTTATCAGGGCCACAACTGGAGTATTGAGACCAACACAGTCTCAAAAGATGATGTCCTCTTTATGTTGCCATTTAATGGCAAAAACACATGTCCCTTTTCAGCCCTACTGAGTCTGTCATGACGGAAGAGATGGTCTAGCTCATGGGTCCTCAAACTATGGCCTGCGGGAAGGATCTGGCCTGCCATGCCTGTTCATCTGGCCCATGCCGCCCCCTGCCCACGTGCGGGCTTGCAGCGCAGGTGGGAGGTGATGGCTTGCTTGCTCGGAGATGGTTTTGGACTCATTGGGAGATCTGCCAGCCAGTTCAAAACCATCTCCGAGCGAGCAAGCCACCTCTGCCTGCCTCCCCTGTGCATGCACGCTCACTGCTGCCTTGCAGCATGGGCTGGAGGCAGTGGCTTGCTCGCTCAGAGATGGTTTTGGACTCACTGGGAGGTCTCCGAGCGGGCGAGCTGCCGCCGCGTGCACCGAACACCACCTCACGCACACCTGACAACGCCTCACCAGTCCGCATCCCCAGGCACCCCCTCCTCACCTGCCTGTGTGTGTAGCCGCTGCCTTTCAACCGTCCCCTATTGAAAAAGTTTGAGGACCCCTGGTGTAGCTAGATGGAGACAAGCCCTGGTCCCAGTACCTGCCACATGGCTAGCTTTGGTCCAACATATTCTGGCAAGCTGACACACACCACCAGGAACAGTGAGAACTTTTATTGGTAATAAAGCAACTCCACTTCCATATTTAACAATAGTTCATTTGAACTCACCCAACTCATTATCAGGGTTTAGAGTTCTTCTCTGATGTTAGGTATAAAGAAGAGCAGACCTAGGTTATCATCATATTGTGGTATCTTACTCCAGAGCTATGAATGAACTTTTGCATGTGCTTCATGTAAATATTAAACAATGTGAGGAACAAGATTCACAGGAATGATTCCAGGCAGAGTCCTGGAATCTAACATCCATACCCCAGCACTCATGTCTGGACACAGCCCAACAGAAAGAACCGGCACTACTGCAAAAGAGCACTCTCAAGCCTCCATCTGCCACCATACGAGTAGCTCATCCGTCAAAGTGACCAAAGCAGTCTCAGTCCCACATCCCAATCAAAAGATCAGTTGAAATGAGTCCAGATAATCAGTTTCATCCTGATGCATCTGGAGTTGCAACATCACCATCTTAATTAACTTAGCAAATATTGGTACAATTGAGATTGGCTTGCAGTAAGATCTCCTGGATCAAGGAAAGTTTCATCAATTAAGCTTTTATTTCTGCTTCTTTAAGGAGGACGGACCAACTCGCTTGTGCAAGGAGGCATTAAGATGGAATCAGTCCTTGGGCAACTTAATAAGAGAAGAACAGCAGGTGTTGATTATCCAGGTGGTGGCTTTGCATCTCCAGGTACACTGTCCAACTTCTTGAGATCCAATGGTTCTAAAACAACTGGACAAACACTATTTGAGGTTGCATCACTCTTACCTTTTCTGTTAATGAAGTCCCAGTCAAGGAAATAAGAGTAACTTTTTCTGCAAAGAAAAAAGAAAATGTTTCACAATTAAATGAATCAAAGTGAAATGAAACCTATATTGAGCCTACTATACTAGTTTGCTGTTTGCAGATTACAATTCGCAATTTTCCCATTTGTATAAACATCTTTGCTAATTGATGGGAAAGAATAAAATGATAAAATTATCAAAATGCTCAATATAATATTGAGAATATTTTCCCCTTCTCTCAGGGGAAAAACATCAGTAAACAACAAAGAACGTCATTCTAAATCACCTTGCCCAGTAGCTACACAAGTCCTTTTGTCATTATTTGAACCAGATTATTTTAAAATAAGGCTGTTTCAGTTTTATGGCATCTAATAATATTCCATCAGGCATTCTTTAATAAAACTGAATTAAGTAATGCCAAGTCAGTGGGTACAGAGGGTTTTATTTGTGCTCTATCCCAGAGTAGGACATTCAGTAAACTAAAAATCAAGTCATACTTCTGCACACATCTGTTTAGCCTAAAGATAACATTCTAATCCCTGGAATGGTCAGGTGGGTGGCTGAATCTAAATCCCAGACATTTAAAAATAACAGATTTCTGCAGTTTATTAAACACAAAAATATCTGTCAGTTTCCATGTATAATGAAACCACTGGGTCTAGCTGTGATAAACATGGATGCTTACTAAGTCAGCTGCAATTTTTATTTCAGGGTAGCACAGGGAAGACAAAGCCAGAGAATTAACCTGTGAAGTTTTATTCCTTACTGAATTATCAATAGTAGTGCCAATCTGATGACTGATATTAGATAAACAAGGAAAATGTTTCCTGGCAGTCCAAGGACAATTTCCCTAAACATATCTTGTTGAAGTTTCAGTTTTCTCTCTCTATCTCATTCTCTTCCCTTTCCCTAGTACCCCAAAATGAGTAAAATACTCTGCTTGAAACTATGTATCACTAAGCACAGACCACAGTCAAACTGGACATTGTAATTACAGACTGATATATGCAAACTGAAGATGCGGGGCAAGGAAGAAAATGGTGGAAAAGATGCATGGATAACCATTTGAAAAGTAGGTAGTTAGAAGAAGACAGGGTGAAGAAAATTAACACTAAAGACAATCCGGTAGTTTACCTGTGTAATCCACTCCTGCATTAACATTTTGAGTGTTTCAATTAAATCCCCTGTAACTCGCTCTTCTGGAGCAAAGTCTAACACAGCATAGAACCTGCTGTCCATAAAAATCAAAACAGAGCTATATCCTGTGAAAATGATAACTTTCTGACAGCACTGCCTCCCTCTGCTGCCTAGTAATGAGTGAGTTGGACACCTCCTGACAGCTCAACCTCAGATAAATATTTCAAACATATCATGCAAGAGATTCACAGATCAATCCCCACCTCCATGAAGCCAGTGGAGTGAGACAGAAAGCCATTTTGAACTGGCGCAGCAGAGCAGAACACAATGAGAAGTACTTAAAAAAAATGAAAAAAAAAAAAAACCCACCCTGTGCCTGTTGATGTTTCAGGAAGCAGGCTCAGATAACAGAGGTAATGCTTTGGTCTGTAGTTCTCATGCCTCACTACTGCAGTACAAACTGGCACATGAAAGCATTCCCTGGTATACAATTAACTGTCAGGGAATTGGCCATAGACACATATTAAATTGCACTATTAACTGTTGCATAGCAATCTCTATGTTAAAGGTTCCTTTTAAAATTCCTATCTGATTCTGTTCTACAATTATAATATATTAAAAATAAAAGAAAGAAGGAAAAGTGAAGAGTATGAATTGGGGATTCAGAAAACAAGAATTTTAGTTTTCTTCTCTAAAGATTTCAGTGCCATAGGCAAAGTATTGTCCATTGTCAGCTAACGGGAAAATTAAAAATGTTGTACATAAAGATTCTTGCTTTTGCAAGGTTCTTTAATCCAATGTCCCCATTAGGATCTACAAGTGCCACTGTCACCCTATAGCAGTTTGGACTATGACTGCTGTTTCCTCTTGGATGTGCAAGGAAGGTTTTGTCACCTCCATAGCAATCAGGTTGCCCCATACCTTTATTGGATCTGGATCCAAAACAGGCTGTATTTTCCTTTCTCAGCCCAAATTCTTCTACAGCAAGAAAGAAGGAACCTACCTAGGACCTGTGGGGCCAACCCCCATCCTGACTCACACGGGAGTACTTATCTTCCCTCCTCCACCGAGCTCCGCTTTCAAGAAAGGCATTGTAGAAGGCCTCACCCTCCCTGGTCCATGTGGCGCACTTGGATGCACACAAATCAGTTCAAAGGCCTAACTTCTTGCTTCATTGCTTCTTCCAGCCCAGAAGCCACTCTTCTTGCTGGTATGTTCATAAAAGCCGAATCACAAAGAAGCGCAAAGATATTCCCCTGCTCCCAGTAAATGCCACTTTTCTTTCCAAGTAAATATTACTCAAGCTACAGACATTCAGAACATCTGCTAGAGGTTTGGTTAGATCCAGATTGCAGAATGGAATCCTCACTGCAATGGAGAGACAACACACTTACTTGTAAACAAACTTGAGGTCTTGGATTTCCCATTCTTTGATTTAGACAGAATGAAGAATTCAGATCTGATCATACACTTTACTGAATGCACTTTCAGATACATAATCAAGCACACCACCCAGTCCCTATAGCATTAAAAAGGCAATAGATTGTAGCTGAAAATAATGAGCTGTATTTATGCAAGTAAGTTCTCAATAAACTTGTAATCTTGAGAACTCATTGAAGGTATTCCTGAAGAATATTCCTGGAAACCCATAGATGAATGAAAAATTTCAATACATTTTTATTTGAGATAGCCTACAGTAGAAAGCATGTTCCTACAGTCCTTGATGTATAGCTTGCCTGACCCTGTGTGAAGTGGCTAAAGCTTTGCAATCCCGAATGTATTACTGCAACATTGTAGACTGCTGATTTTTGCACTGAAATGTTGAAGGGGCTCTAGGGCTGTTCTATCTTAATTAATGTAAGAAGTGAATTATAAATGGATTGGCATTTATGAACTTCTTTAATTTCAGGATATTAACTCTGAAGAAATGTTGACCCTCAGTGATTATGTTCTATTTAAGTTGTTTGTCTTTTGGCATAACTGAAGGCCCTAATATATGAAAAAATACAGTCATTGAAAGAATTTATTCCGTTGATGTGCAGCTTAGCTGTAGATATAGTAATGAATATGAAACAAAGAGAATTTTGAGATAAGTCTTAAACTTTCAACCCTTTGTTCCAGTTGTAAAATCTCAGTTGGACCCAATTTCTTCCTTTTTTATTACTGCATCAAAAGCATACTGTGAATTTGTAGCAGCCATAAATGCTTAATGTAAGACCTCATTGTGCAGAAAAGTGTTAGAACGCTGCTTTATATGTTTTTAAAGTAAGATTTTACAACTTACTGTCCCTCTGTCCCCTTATATGCTATAACATCTTGAGAATTTCAATGTCACATTCATAGTAAGTACATGACGAAACAAAGACAAGTTCAAAGAGAAATCTGTCTTTCTGTTAAAAACAACAACAGAAAAAGTTAAACACTAATATATCCAATGAATGAAAAGAAGTAACAACTGAAAGTTGAAAATTTCTGGGAGCTTAACATCAAATCCTTTTTTTTTTTGTAGAAAAAGGGAAAGGATCCCCAAAACCACAATGGCTAATTTTAAGGCATTTAATATTTACACACCTGAGCCATGAAATTAAGAGTTAAATAAGATTGGCCATAACTTTTTTCAGTGATTAAAAAAATCAGGAATATTTACTTTATGCCCATGCTACTGTTTTGCAAAATAATAATCAGGTTGCACAAAGAGACCCTGATTAGCTTTTCATATGACAGACAGAATTTTGCTACATTGACTGATTGCATCAAGAATTAATAGCAGTTCCATGTGTTGAGCTATCTTCAGGTAGATTCGTGCAACAAACTTTCCACAGAACATGCAGACTTCACGGACTAAGTGAATGGTGGTGGTTTTGAAATACTTCACCAAGTCATAAAGGAGAATCCCCTCTCCCAGAAATTCCTTCTCAGGTCACAGCGTTTCTGGACATGCACTTTCAGCTGGCTGCTGTGTAGCACAGATATCCATGAAAGTTCACCTTCTTTTCTCAGTGAAACATTCACCTATTGCTGTGAAATATGAGAGCAGTTTACCTTAAAACAGTTAAAACATCATTTTCTTGGCAAGTATCTTTTCAATTTGGATCCATCACCCTCATGATGGTGTTTTAGAGGCCTTTTATGTGGTGGTTATCCTCTAAACTTCTCTTTTCCTTTGGGCTTGCTTTTCTTTTGGGGGTACAGAAACTGGGGGAGTGGGAGTACAGGAAAGCTACATTTCCAGAAGTCTCTCTGCCATGATGTAGGGAGGACAGGTGATATTATAAAATCACAATTTGTGGAGTACAATATGATAATGGACAGAACCCCTGCAGCTTCCAGTATTACAAATTGAAAAAAGTTGATTAGAAAAGGAAGATGCTCTTTAGCCAAATGTTACCCCCCAAAACATAATAATAATTAAATGCAGAGGCAATTATGAACTGAGTTAAAGGGAACTTTTCATTGCTATTCATTGTCACCATAGGTATAACTGGATTTCCCTAATTACATTATTTTTTCCTGATGTTTTCAGTAGTCTTCAATTTCCCTTCAATTTCTATCTAGGTCAGCTCAAAACATTTCTAAAATTGATTGTGGAATGGGCATACATGAAGTCTCCCACAGGGCTTTTTATTATTTATTTATTCATTAAGAGCCAGTGTGGCATAGTGGTTAAGGGTTGGACAGAGAAGTTCTTGTTTCTAGTCCCTTCGCAGCTATGAAGGCCACTGGGTGACTTTAGGCAAGTCAGGCCTTCTCAGCCTCAGCTACCTCAAAGGATTGCTGTCGTAGGATAGAATGGAGAGGACAAGAAACTTGTAAGCCATCAGGGGGTTCTGATGGAAGAAGAAAGGCAGGATATACAGGTGGTGCAATTATTATAATGGTAATATTGGTAAATCCTTAAGAAAGGGAGGGAGAATATCAACATAAAAGGAGAACAGGTGGCTGCTAAAAAAATATGGTGCTGCTCCAGAAAGAAGATCTGGCAACTGGGAACCCAAAAATACGGCTGGTAAAAGATGGTAAGCATTCTCCTTAGCATTCCTAGTCACCAAATGAAATTGGTGCTTAGTTGAGGTGCTAACCAAAACCAAATGTATATATGTTAGGGATAAGATGGATTGAATTGTTAATGTGCAAAATAACCAACCACTGGGTACATTCACTGTACTTCATGGAGAAGGTTCATATGTTCTTTTCATGAAGAAGGAATTGTGCGCATACCCAGATCATTATGCATAACCTCCAACAGCTTGTATATACTTGAACAGCATTTTGCACATTTTCAATCCTTTGTGCATAATTCCTAAATGTACTTTTTTTGAAAATATAATGGTGTTGACTTATTGACATATACATGTCTAAACAGTTGTCAGTTCTGTTCATTGGAGTAATAAATATGCAATTTATCAAATGTAGGGCAAGGTCATTGTTTTTCCTGTGGCGTGTAACAAGGAGGGTGAGATTATCTTTCCTAGAGAGGGAAAAGGAATTCACAGAAGGTCGAGCAAAAGGCAATCTTTGTCCAGCTGGAGGCACTTCTGAACAACCTCAATGCGGCAGCCAGCAAGCTGAATGGCAACAGCCCAAGAGGAAGCTTCAGAGAAGCACTGCCCCATCTCCAGTTCTGGTGCTGCTCAGTTTTTGAAAAGAATCTAAAGTGGCCTGCTCCCATTTAACTATCAGAATTGTGCCTGAAAGCACAGATCCTGACGCACACTGCTGCAAGCTGCATATCTTGGTGTGTGAGGTGTTATGCCCAGGCACCAAACATATAACTGCTTGGCAGGTGGGCTTGGAAATAGTATAGTTAATGGGTCCCATAATTATTAAGCAGTGGAGAAACACTGCTTTACCCAGAATAGCATTCCAGTCATTCTTCCCACATAATGAACATTACGTTCTAAATAAGACTAATTCTCAGCATTTACAGAATGCATTTCAAGTGTTCAAATGCTTTCAGTCATTATATCAATAATTATATTAAGATTTCCATAGCAACTGGTCCAGGCTTGAGCAGAAATGCTGAATAGAATCCATCAGGAAGGTTCAGGGAGCTGATGACCACTTGCCCACAAACCCTGTGCTATCACAGCAGAACAGAAGCTCATGAGAAGGGCTATGCTGGCCAATGCTGGGTTTAGGAAGAGCCTGGCTCCCATGGATTTGAGGTACCCACCTTTTTCTGTGGATGCATAGACCATTCCTAACACAATTAAAAAAGACATTTGAGCTGTGTGTAGCTGCATTGCATTGTCCAGAAATAAAAGGAACCATTTCGCCAGACCTTAAGAAATGACTTGGATCATTTCAAAGTGAATCTGAAGCCCTCAAAGTCACTCCCTTTTTTGTGAGCTTTCCACCCCATTATCTCAGTTACTCAGCCCTTCTCCTCCATTCCCAGAAACAGTGGCAGGCAGGCAGAATGAAGGAAAGAGTACTAAAATGCATAAAGAAATATTGACGATTGATAGAAAAGCAGCAAAACTGAACTCAAACGCTTCCCCCTTCTCTCTAAATGGAGGGTTGTGCCAATCATTTGGCTGCCCTGCAACTCAAATATCTTGTAGTGAGCTAATCCTCTAGCAACCTTTTCCTGTTGCAAACACTTAAATACCATGGCTAGGCAGCAAGCTTCAGAACAGGAATGCCAATTGCTTTAGCACCGCAAGCAGTGGTGTTAGGAGGAGCTGCCAGCATTAGACACGTCTCTTTCTGTATCAGTAATCAAAAGAAATATTGTGTGAGTAAATAATGGAGAATGTTCTGTAGTGTTCAGATATGCCGTGTGGATTCTGTGAGGCTGCAATATACCAGTGCCTGAGGCCTAGTGTGCTGAAGGTCTTCTTTAGCGGTAAATGCCTGATGACACAATCTGAAGGTGGGGTAAGAGACAATCACTTTTAATATTTCTAGAGGGAGCCTGGATCAGGAGCATTAAATTTTGATTGTTCTGGGTAACATCAGACTCTTATTGGTTGGGGTCCTAGCTACAAGGAAAAGATCAGATGGAAAAAATAACAGTTCACGGTTAAGGGATAGTGAGAGTTAGTCAGCTCATAGAATCACACAATCATAGGATAGTAGAGTTGGAAGGAGCAGAAAGCTGTTGGGTCCAACCTCCTGCTCTGTGTAGGCCTCCAAGCTAAAGCTTCCCTCTCAGATGGCTGTCGAGTTGCATCTTGAACGCCTCTAGTGTTGGAGAACCCACAACCTCCCTAAGTCATTTTTTCCATCATTGTACTGTTCTAACAGTCAGGCCATTTTTCCTAATATCTAACTGGAACCTGGATTTCTATAACTTGAGCCTGGTATTCCTTGTCTTGCACTCTGGGATGACTGAGAAGAGATCCTGGCCTTCCCCTTTGTGACAGCCTTTCAAGTACTTGAAAAGTGCTATCATATCTACACTCAGTCTTTTCTTCTCAGGGCTAATCATGCCCAGCTCTCTCAGTGTCTCCTCAACTGGGCTTTCTTTCTAGTCCCCATCCTTGTTGCCCTCTTCTATCCCTTTTCATCTTGTCGGCACCTTTGTTCAACTGTGATGCCCAGAACTGGACATAGTGCTCCAGATGAGGCCTAACCAGTGCTGGGCAACTAGTACTTCATGGGATTTCAAATGATAAAATACAGCCTAAAATTTGGTTCCATTTGCCCTTTTTGCAGCCACATCACATTATTGACTCATATTCGGCTTGTGATCTATAACCAGTCCAAGATCCTTCCCACTTGCACCCTGAAGGGGAATCATCCTTTGCTGTTGCTCCCTTTAGGGACACCCCTGCTGGGGCAGCCTGTCAGCCCGCAGCAGCCCTGCTTTCATGCTGAGGAGTGCTGCTGGAATTGCCAGACCAGGTGTGGCCAGTCAGCCCTGATGGATTGTCCTGGGGCTTGGAGGAAAGCTGGAAAGTTGGGAAGAGTGGGGAGCAGTTGCAGCAGAAGCATGTCTTAAGCCACCCTGCAACAGTCCTTTCCCCCACCAGTCCCCAAGCCTCCTCACCAGTCCCAGTCCTGGATGCAGAGTGCCCTGGCCAGAGAATACCAAGCCTTACTTTCTCTGTGTGATAAACATACATGGCTGGTGAAAGTCCTGAGTAAGGGGCATGTTGGGAGCCCACCTTATGATTTTCCTTGAAGGCAGTTTCAGAAACAGGCATTTAAAAAACCAGGTAAGTGCCTAAGTAACGAGAAGTACAACAGGATCTTTTGTGTGAGAAGACGGATGTATTTGACTGAAGTAAATATTTAAGCAATTTGATCTGAAGTAAAGGAAGTTCTCAAGAGACTTGTATTAGCAATAGTGTTTCCTGAATCCATAAGAAGCATCAGCACACATGATCTTGCAAACCCCAAAGTTTTGCATTCGTTTATATGCAAAATATTCCTTTACTATACCAACTAATTAATAATCCTTCTTGTCTCAAGTGGTAACAGAAAAAGATCAATTTGCAGAACTCTGAGTTAGAGTGGCAGGGAGTTCCTTAAGTCCTGAAATATAAACACTGCTAAAAGAAAAAGCAGCAAAGAAGGTCCTACAGATGCAGTGCTACATGCGATAGTACTAAAGAAACATTTCATTAATTTGTGAAAGACAGGTTGACACTTCCCATGTGATGTGGAGGTGATTGTGTAGTCTCTTCTTGGAAAGAACTAGATATTCTTTGACTGTCAAAATGTTTAAATATATGAAGGAGTTGCACAGAGGCTGAGTACATGCAGCAGTTCTTCAACTCTGATTACCTGTACTACTACATAGACATTTGAATCTACTGGGTATTTAACACCTCTTACAACCAGATTCTCAATCATTCTATTTATTTATTAAAATGATTGGTGCAGAGAACCATACTATGCTATTTCACTAGTTTAACAGCTTTAGCTGATCGATCAGATTTGTTCTCTAAGGCCAAGATAATTTGGCATCTTTAACTTTCATCCCGATTATACATGACTAAATCATACTCTGCAGGATTGTGTTAAATCAAAAGGTTGCCTTGCTAATAGCAGCAGCTGCCCACTGTGAGTTGAACTGCGAGACTAACTGAAATCCTTAAAGTTGTTGTCAGAAAGGATATTGCACTAAAGTCTGAATTACTCCCCAGCCCACTCAAGCAACAATCATGATCAAATCACCAAAAATTATGCTTTCAAATCTGTGCAAATTATTGTTGCAACACATTTGTTGGCTTATTATGTTTCTATACTGCCCAATAGGTGAAGCTTTTGAACAGCGCAACATAAGATGGACTATAAAAGTTAAAAACTACAGTATAAAATAGAAGAAAACATCCACATAAGACCTAGCATCAATGCAAAGGTTTAAGATATTTTTACAGATATGAAACAGCAGAGTGTGAAAGACTAAGATGCTTGGTACTTAGGCTCCAGGCATGACTCTTTGGGAAATCATTCCACAGTCAGGAAACCACAACAGAAAAAGGCCTTCTTTGTAGCCACCCACCTCACTTTCTTTGGCAAGGACCCCTGGCTAAGGGCTGCTGAGGATAATCTTAGGATCTTAAAAGGTATACATAGGAAGAGACAACTCTTCAGGCAACTATTTTCTAATAGTTGGGTTTCAAATGTTAATACTATCCCTTTGAACAGGGCCTGGGCATCTTCTGGAAGCCAGTGCAGATGGTAAAATGCTGACATAATATCATCACAATAGCCAAAACACTTTAACAATATCCCTGTCATTGTTTGGACCATGTTTAATTTCCAAGCCATTTACAAAGGCAGCTCATGTATAATACATTACTATAATCTGGACAAGAGACTACCAGAACAAGGATAACCCTAGCTAGGCAACACCTTCCAAAACAGGCTGAACAACCACCCACTAACAGTAGGTATATCTTTTCTGGATTGAGCCTCAGTCTACTGGCACTCAACCAATCCATTACTGTGCAAAGTCATTGATTTGGAAGAGCCACTGCCTCAACCTGAATTTGATGAAAAGGAGAAACAGAGTTGGCTGTCATCTGCATATTGATGACACCTCAGTTCAGATACTCTCCCCAGTGATTTCATGAAGACATTGTACAACATAGGGATAGAATAGAGCCCTGTGGAATCTTGTAACATACCTGCCTAGGCACAATAATCCCCAGCACACCTATGGAAGTGACTATCTAAGTAGGAGCAGGAGCATTTCAAGGAGAAGTTTACCACCTCCAGGACCCAGCAGTGAAGCAAACAGGTGGTCAACCAGATTGGCAGCTGCCTTATTCACATCCTTAGGCTTCTAGAACTGAAACTCATCCAATGAAACTGGACCAGACAGTTTCAATCTGGACCACCCTACAAATCAGACTGCATTATAGTTTGATAGATGAATCCAACAACGATGGATTTTTAAAACGCCATGCAAATGTGTCACAGAGTTCTACTGAGGGTTCCTCCATTATCTTCCATGTCAGGAGAAGCAAGTCAGGAACCATGTGGAAAAGTTCTGCTGAATAATACTGAGAAGGTTGTGCAATGGTTGTGGAAAGAACTTCATTTTGACACCATCATGATAAGAGAAAAGGCTTAAAAATGAGCTCTAACCTGTTTGATCATATTCAATGTGAATTTTCCTAATCCTGCATTCTAGACATCTTCATTTTAGTTCCATTGCACTTAGCACAGGTGTATACGAAGGAGAAGGCTGGGCTCTGCTCTGAAAGCGAAGCATGAATGCAATCATGCCAGCTGTCCAATTCATTCCTGCAGTCCACTAAATGGTCAGTTCATGGACAAGGCGACAGCAGTGGTCCCCACTGGCCTCTGGAGTCCATTCAAACACATGAGTTTCCATTGCCAGACAATTGTAATAGGTCCTCCATCCTTGTAGAGGGAAAGGCTGCTAAGAGTCTAAACCTGAACTGAAAATGCTGCACACATGACAAAAGGATAAATGCTAATTCCCCCACTTTCAGATCACCACCCTCCAAATCATTTTGGGGGGAAAAAACAAAACAAATGTGTCCTTTTAGAAGAGCTGGGTCAATGTTGTGAGCATATCTCTTCCCTTTCTCCTTTTGAAGATGCAGAGAAATGTCTTAGAAGCATAGTCCTTTATTGGAGCTTGGCTGATTTACAAGCAGCATAAATCAAAGTAACAATTCCTTATGATATGTGGGAGTAGATTCTGCACATGTGAAGACAGGAATATGAATTGAAACAATTCCCCTCTTCCTTCCTTTTTTGAAAGTCTTAACTCCAAAGTGGCTCATGTTATTTGAAGGCCAGTTGGCACTAACACCTGATTTTCTTAATTGGTCCACTTGTTTAGCCTGTTGCCTTTTTACAGGATCTAAGAATCTCCCTCTGTTCCACTGCCCCTCTCCATTCTGCATTTATCTCCTTCCTTTCCCAAGATGGTTTGTTCTGAGACACTGAGTTACCTTTCTCAGGAAGCTTGGCAATTTAGAGCTATCTGCCAACTCCTCTTCCTCCTCTTCCCCTCCTAATGATCTGACCTAACTAGCTAAGAATGCTGTATTCCAAGAGAGCTGGGCTTCATGTCCACAGCCAATGACATGTTGGTTGTCATGGTGGCCCAAAAGACTTGAATTGCCCTAAATCTGTCAGTCTCAGCATGGAAGTTGAAATACTCCAGAATCATCATTGTGGGTGTCTGCAGTACAAATCCAAGACCACTTCTATCAGTTCAGGCAGAGAAGCTGAAGAGTAGCAGGGTGGGTAATGTACCATCAGAATCCCAGGAGAATACCCTGACTCATCCTCCCAGATTTCCATTCCCCGGTGCTGGTGCTGAATTAATCTGACACGAGATGAACTGACAAGGGCATTTCTGCTTTTAAAATGGGCTATAATTTTTGTGTGTGCATTTATTACTTTTTAAAATCCATAAAATTGGTGCAAATTTCCTAAGGGTTTTTTTTTAAAGACAATTTATGCAAATTGCAGCCTATTTTAAAAGTGAAAGAAATCAGATATGCATGAGATTGATGGAAAGAATGAGGGATCAGAGACAAGACTAAAAATAATTTTAAAAATCTGTTTCCAAAAAGTATGGATGCTGAAAATAATAACAATATTATGGGTGCTGAACTTAATAATTAAAACGTGTCTTGTCTGATGTGTGCAGAACACATAACTTTAGTGGAAAACCATCATGCTGATTAGGGATGAGTGAAGAACCTGTTTTGAGGGTCAGACTCCATCAAATTCCATTAGGCTCTGTGCCCCAGACCCCAATCTGACTCGTCACAGCCATGAGTCTGAATTCCTGGCAAGTGTGCCCAGCATTTGTGCCATGGTCACCTGGAACTGAGTCCTTCTTTCTGTGTCACTTGCAGAAGAATTTGTTCTACATGTGATGTGGAAGGAGATTGTTGGTTGCAACCTTTGTTTTTCAAGTGTTTGCCGACTTCCTCTGGCCTCAACTTGCTTTCTAAGGTAGTACTTAGCACGAGAGAAAGTCTGCAAATGCTAGAACATTGGATCTGTGGAGCTGATGCCAATATTTTTTGTGGAGAGTATGTCAAGTGAAAGAGGAAGAGGTGAAACTGACAAGGATACTTACCAAGGGAACATATTGTGCCTGGGATTACATAATGGATGTAAGAATAAAATATTAAAACCAGTGTTAATCCATATACACAGATTTAAAGACAGATCTCATTGGCCCAAAATAGTCAATTTGCACAAATCAGTCAAACAGATCAGTTGTTTCTTGGCCTCAGATGATATGGGTTTGCAGCCCCACACATTCCTAATCCCTGTCCTGTCCTGGATACCCAACATGCAATACAAATGCTCAAGATCATCAATCAAAAGGACAGAAAGTCAAGAGGAGGAGAAAGACCACAGAAACCCCCCTTTCCAACCCTACCAGTACAGCATCCAGCACTCTGCAGGGCACAGCTGAGAGGCACTAACTCCAACTAAAGCCTCTCATGTTTCAGCAGGTCATTCCTTTTCTCCATAGATAAATCATGGATGAGGGATATTTTATTTGGACTGATCTGACATTCAGGACCTGACAGGACCATCATACCTGAGGGTAAGCTGCTATGGCTACCACATGCTACTAAACTGGTTTTATTAAATACACAACCCATCAATTCCATGAAGAAATTACACTTTCTTTGAATATTATGGTCATTCTAATTCCATTAGACAAAAGATTTCTGTATTTCTGATTTCTTGTGTTTCTGATTCAACAAAGATTTCTTGTTTAGTCCCCAAACAAGTTTTGAACTTGTTTGGGGACTTAAAAGATACAAGTCAGGTTTCATTTGGCTTAGTGCTGGGCACTCTTAAAGCTAAGAGGATGATTGATGTGATTTATATTTCTCCACAAATTAATCTGGCAGCATGTAGAAGTCATTAAATGCTGTTTCAAGTTTGCTTTGCTTAAGGAACGTGGCATACAGTATCCTCAGACTAGCAGAACATGGGATCAATGTATTGTCCTTCACACACATCTCCTTTCCTGAAAATATGGACCAAACTGCAAGTGAAAGTTGGACCATGTAAAGATACTGTCATGTATCTTAACTCCTGCTCAGCCTTATGCTTGGTCAAAATATTGATGCCCAGGTGAAACTGCACTTTCCTACAGCAGATAGCTAGAACAATGTAGGTTTCCATTTAATAGCCCTCTTTTCAATTAACAAGTCACTGAAAATCTTACAACTTGCTCCAATCACAAATAAGCACCAGAACCCCACTCTGCATTCCTACAATAGCTGGTTAGATATTCCATCCAGGAGCAGATGTTCAGTAGATCAGGTGATACATTCCGAATTATGTCAAACACCCACCTCTCTGCTGCATACTGAATGCATGCAAGTATACATTTCCTTCAAAAGGAAGTTCCCAATTGTGTTTTTGGGTCACAGCAAAGGCCCTTGTCAATTTGTTCTCATTGTTTCCCATTTTCAAATAGTTCCAAGAGTCCATGTTTGATTTCTTCAGATTTACCAAATGCAAACCTCTTTTTATAAGCCACCTGCTCATTTGTTGCCTGATCCAACATGTCTTGGACTCACTGGTCTTGTTCTGAACTACAGTGTGCTTTCCAGTATTAAAATGAGTGGTGCTGTTGTTACCAGAGTTGTTTTCAAAAAACCAGGTCTGCTGGCATGTCCTATACTATGAAAATTCAGCCCAAGACAGCTTGACTGCCCTGATCATACAGGATGCATTTGGAACTGTCTTTATTCTACCAGTGATACCGTTCCAAAAGGGACGGACAACAGGAAAATGCCAGAGGAAATGGTCAAGGTTTGCTTATGTCAGTCCACAACTCCAAGGCTTTCTGTCTAATTGTATCTCCCTGGCAAAGAATCTAGCCGGTATCAAGCAGACCCTGAATACACTTTCTGCTCTATCATTTCAAGCCACAGATCTAAAGAAAGAAACTTAATAGAAGATCGTGCCACTTTCTTTTGGAAGAGGTTCACCTCACTCTATTATTTTGTGGTCAATATCAAGTCTAAAAGATGGGTCTCCTTTGTAAATAGAGATAGAAAAATCACATTGCAGGGCAAGGTCTAAGGATTACATACACCAAAATAAACTTGATAGGCCAGCAGTGCGATGGTCATCTCAATCCCATGTTGCTAGGGAAAAAAATAATGTCTGTTTGCCAGAGGCTTAATATGCAAAATTATCATTCCTCCCTTTGGTTTGCAGTATCCTTTTCATGCAAGAAGGAAAGCAAATTAAGTTGAAATGTCACTTCCAATGAAAATAAGTAAGATGCAGAAAGAGCTTTTTCAAAATTTCATCTAGGATTTTGTTGAAAATTCAATATTTCTGTTCTGAACAATTTTTAGCAATGACTCACCAGCTAGTTCAGTATAAATACAACATAGTTTCCTTCCTCTCATTGACAGACGATTCTGACATATTTTGTAAATATTTACTAGTTATAAAGACATAGTACAAAATAATTGGTAAACAAAGTTTTATTTATATTTTTTATATATATATATATATATATATATATATATATATATATATTCGCCCTGCCCTTTTAAATCTGGAACATTTCTTTTTTAACATGTATTCTTACCCCCTCCCTCCCTCCCTCCCTCCCTCTGCACTCTAATTACAGTTTTGTGTGTGTCTCTCTGTAACTAATGTATTCCTAAATCTATTTTTATAGATCAGTATAGACTTTAGTTTTCCTAAGTTTCATTTTATTCATAGTGTGCAGAAAGTGGGAGTTGAAGATGGCAAATATGGTACATGGCGGGGGGGGGGGAATACTTTACTTTTGAAAACATTTGCATGTAGTGCTGTTTTTTATTTCTCCCCCCTGTAAATTCAGAGTACAGGGCACTTATAGTCTGTTTTATAATAAATTCTTCCCAGATTTAGTACATGAGAAGATTACACATACACAAGTAATCTCCAAGCAACAGTCTAATGTTTCTACATCTTGTGGGAACATCGCTGCTCCCTATGAAATTCTGCAAATAGCTGCTAGAATTGTATCCTCTATTGTGAGTATTATATGGACAACCAGATCCAAAGTCTATCCTGCCACATGTGCTGGGCCAGGTTTAATTTGAAGCAGGCCATGGTTGGCATAGAAACCATGAAATCATGAGCTGCACCTGGCAGATTAGTACTGATGTGACTGTTCAAGATGATTAGGGCTGGTTTGACAGTTCAACACCATGCTTGAGACCATCTTTGTCCACTTAGAAAGAAAAACCTTTGGAAAATAGAACAGCACACCACAAGAATCCAAATCCCATCTCAGGTGGTCAAGAGCAGGTAGAGACATTATTTACTTTTGCATAGAATTCTTTTATTTATACTAAGTTTTATTCAAAATTTTTAGTCCTAAAAACAAAGAAAAACTAAAAACAACATCAATCATCAAAAACACCGAGCCTGCTGGGTCAGTCCCCACATTTTTTTTCCATTTATGATAACACAGAAACATAATCTATACGAAGTCCCAGAGAATTGGAGAGAATTCTTAATTAGAGAGTAGCACCCTTATAGACTAGGGATTTCTCCCTAACCACTGCTCAGGTCAAACTTGGTCTTGTATAAGATAGCAAGGGCAGTGATTTCAGGGAGGTCAACATCTCTCTCTCTCTCTCTTTGTCTAACCATGTGTTTGTAATGGACATCATGTTGACCTGCTTTTCTACAATTATATCAGAAATATATCCCAACCCACAAGATGACTTGCCATTTATTAATATCACCTCAAGCTACTTGAGTGAAATGCAAATATTCATTTAAAGATAAATACAAATAAGGAGAATTCTAATTGTTTATTTATCATCACAAGTAGAGATACATTGACAATTTAAGCCTAAATAGCTGCATTAATACGGGCTTGTAAAATACCAAAATTTTATAAGCATAGGGTTTCACACTTCTGAAAAATATAGTTCTGGTAAAAGGTTTTGGTTTCAAGGTGGCCATTTAGCACCTGGGAGTGGAGCCCACCAGACTTAAGGCGAAGCACTTTCCTAGCAGAAAGGTTTTCTTTCTTTGTTCTGTTTCTTAGTCTTTCAACTCAAGCATTTGGATGAAAACTCACTTCCCTAAAAGTGTTGAACAGTGATTCAGGGATTGTACTTTTTAAAAAAGTTTGAAAGCAATAGAAATTTCTATTGCTGTCTTTCTTTTTTCTCTTCTTTTTTTAACAATAGCCATATTCAGGTACTCTGCATTGTGGTGTTTGGATTCACAAGAAGGGAAAAGATGCTCATAGTTTGGTACATTTGGAGGGTGATGGTATGTAGAGGAGAACATCCTCTGCCCATGGGTGTTTTCCATAGGATACAAGACTTTGTTGCTATGTACAATCAAGCTATAGTGATCCTATGAATGAATGCCATCCAAAGAGCCCTTTCCTTGACAGCCCTGTTCAGGTCCTGCTCAGCTCCTGTAAACAAAAGGCTGTGGCTTTCTTTATTGAATCAATCCATCTCATAGTTGATCTTCCTCTTCTTCCTCTTCCTCTACCACCTTTGACTTTCCATTGCATGGTTGTCTTCTCCAGTGAGTATTGCCTTCTCATGATATTCCTGAAGAACAGCCTCAGGTTTGTCATTCTTACTTCCAGGGAAAGTTATAGGTTAATTTTATGTAGGACCCCTTGTTCATCTTTCTGTCAGTGCAGCAGATTCACAAAGGTCTCTTCTAGCACCATGTTTCCTCCTTTTTATTCCTGTCAGCTCTTTCATGCCTTTGCCTTTCACACCCTTACATAGAGATTGAGGATAGAAGAGTGTGCATGATCTGGACTGTAGGCCCCAGTAAACATCCTTCTTCTCTGTTTCCCTTCATAGCAGGCCTTTCCAGACTCATTCTTCTAATGTCTTGACTGCAGTCTCTGTTTAAATTTATAACTGAGTCAAGGTATGCTAAATCAATTTCAATTTCTTCAGCGTTGTCCTTATAGTTGTGTAACTGTTCTGTTGGCATGATTTTTGTTTTCTTAATGTTCAACTGCAGTCTTGTTGTTAAACTTTCATTTTCATGAGAAGTCGTTTCAGTTCACTGTTGCTTTATGACAGTAACAGAGTTCCATTATGCATATCTTAAATTACTATGTTTCTTCCACCTATTTCCAATCCTTCTTGCTCTGTTCTTAGTCCAGCTTTCCATATGATATGATCTCTGTAGAAATTGAACAGATATGGATATAAAATAAACCTTTGTCAGATGTTTTGCCTACAAGAGATCAGTCTGTTTCTCCAAATATTGTCTGCAATGCAAGGGCTGAGGGCTATCCATTTCTTTCAGGACCATCCACACCTTCTTGTGATCCACACAGTCAAAAGCTTGGCTGTAATCTATAAAGCAGAAACTGATCTTCTGATTGATTTGGTATGTTCCAATAGCCAATGTATATTTGCAATAGAATCTTGAATGCTATTTTCTATTCTGAATCTAGCTTGATCAGGCACATTTTGAACCATATAGGGCAAAATTCTGCTTGCGTGGGCATCACTCTGCTTGCATGGGCAATGAGTGCAAACATCCTATAGTTGCTAAACTCCTGGGCATCTCCTTGCTTCGGTATTGGAATGTATCTTGAACATTTCTAGTCTGTGGACCGTTGTTCCCTAATAATGCCTGGTTTCAGTCCACCGTTCTTCTGGGTCACAGTCAGCTGAGTTCAGTAATGCAAATCTGTTCTTTATGTGGATTTTAAATTCCTCAGGAATGTTATTTAAATAGTATTTTGGAACTATTCTTCTGTTAGTGACCTTTCTCAAAAATGACTCTGATTTTTTGATATTAATATTTCATTTCATATTGAAATTTAATATTTCATTAACACAATATACTCCTAGTCTTGTTTTGACAGTGAGAATGCAACTTCTTCATCGCTTGATTCCAATTATGTAGTCTATTTGATTTCTGTATTGACCATCTGCACAGTCATCTGATCAGTTGCCTGAGCACTAAACAGATTATGGCTTCATTTCTGACCTCTAGGCCAAATTTGCTCACACCATTTCATTCTACTTTGTTTCCTACTTTTGAATTCCAGTCACTGGTGATTACCAGCATATCTTCTTTTGGTGTGTTATCAAGTGACACCTTCAACTACTGTTGCTGCCCAGTTGCTGAACTTCAGGAGCCTCTCCACTCCCACCACCATGCATTCTCCTCTGTTGATCTGACTGCTACTCCCAAAGAGCGTGTGTGCATCTTAATGTAGTGTCTTAACTTCGACCGTAACATCTTGTGTAACCCTGCCAAAAGGCCAGACTAGTGAGAGAGTCTGACCTCCTGGTGGCATTGCTCTCAGCTTCTCTGACGCTCCCAAACCACCTCATCCTGGAGAGCCAGTGTGGTGTAGTGGTTAAGAGCCTGGGACTGGGACTCAGAGGATCTGGGTTCTAGTCCCCACTCAGCCATGGAGCCAACTGGGTGACTTTGGGCCAGTCACAGACTCTCAGCCCAACCTACCTCACAGGGTTGTTGTTGTGGGGATAAGATGGAGGAGGAGAATGATGTAAGCTGCCTTGAGCCCTTTGTAGGAAAAAGGCAGGATATAAATCGAAAAATAAATATAAATAAATAAATAAAATAAGGTGCACATCCAAGGCAGGGAGAATGTGGATAATATTGATAATGGTTCTTGGGGGGGGGGGGGGCTTCTGTGGAAAAGAATAGCAGCCACTAGTGGGGACCATTTTTTCTTAGAAGCCATCTCAGAATCATGCTACGTCATGATGGTGTATTATTCCAGATGCACTTGGAAGGTTGAATGGTGGGAGAGGAAATTCTGCCAGCAGAAGCAGAGGCAAAAACAGAGAAAAAAAAATCCAAACTATCCCCACTGGGGTTGCTTTAATGGTAAGTCCTCAAAAAGCATGGGAGGAGAAATCCCCCCTTGAAAAATTACACAACAGCTTACTCATTTTTTCTATATGTGAACAGGCTGACAAATTTAAGGAGAGGTATTTTGTTTTAGCCCTAGGCAATGTCAACTGGTCAAGGGCAATTGTCTAGCAGGAAAGGGACTGACCTCGGCAGGAAAGGGTTATACTCAGAAAAGATTCTGTACTTATGTGCTTACAAACCCCAGTCACCAAACAATAAATGTGTACATGATGCCAGGTTGTGCCATGATTCTAGGCTGATCACAGACTCCAGCTGCATCACAAACAAAAGGAGTACAAGTCCAATGGCTGATCTCAGGTCTGCTCATCTCGTTTATATCATATAAGTACACATAATATATAAGCCCTCTTTTCACAGTCTCCCTAATTTTAAGGGAAATGCAGAGGGGAAGGACGACTACACTCATGGAAAGTGTGAATGGAGCCTTAGGGGTGTAGATTTGCAGGGTTCTCATCTTCAGTTCCTTACAAGAGGAAGAAAGATAGGCTATAAATGTAATAGTAATAGTAATCATGCTGATGATGTTTGTGTACTCATAGGGCTCTGTTCAGACATTCCTCTAAATGTTTGGAAACTGGAGTTGGAACAGCATACATGATTGTCATTCTCTGCTACAATCCTTCATCAGAATTCAACCATACATTATTCAAATCTATATACTGATTTCCTTGAAGTTGTCAAAGTAATGAACATAAAATAGATTGGCATGAAAACAACAATAAATGAAACAATGAAAAAACACAGTGCAACAGTGCAACTTAATCAGCAGTAAAACTGTACCCTCCACTGTGTTTTACAAGCGGTAGCTAGTTTGGGTCGCACTTAAGGGCAAGTTTGTGAGAAGAGGAGTTTTAAGAAGATAGCTGAATGTCAGAATGTTGTGTGGCCTGCCTAGAGTTATTTGAAGGTGCGGCGACATTAAAAGCTCTATTGCAAGTGTAACGCCTTTTGGAGGCAAGTAGCTGCCTCTGATGATTATAGAGATTGGGCAGGGACATAAAGGGTAAGGCAGTCCATAACGTAAACCGGTTCCAGCTTAGTACTTTGTACATTAACAACACTTTGAATTTGGCCTGGCAGTCAATGAAGTTCTTTTAGCAAGAGCGTATGCTGCTTTCAGGAGGTTTCTGCAGTCTGCACCAGCGAGAGCTTCTGGAATAAGTACAAAGGTGGTCTGAAATAGAGTGAATTACTTCAGGTACTTCAGACTTGAGGTTGCCAGTGTGTGCACCAGAGGATGCAAGTGGCATTGCGGGTTAAACCGCTGAGCCGCTGAACATGCTGACTGGAAAGCCAGCAGCCTGAATCCGTGTGGCAGGGTGCGTAGAAGTACTGTTTGTCCCAGATCTTGTCCTTCCAGCAGCTTCAAAGTGTGTAAAAGTACAAGTGGTGGGGAGCTAGTGACCTCCGTAAAAAGTGTGAGGACCAGCTTCTGTGTTGGACCTGCAGCGTTGAACCCACAGCAGCAGTGGCAGCATCAGTGGTGGAGAGAGACTAGAGAGACACTCCCACAGACCAGCACTAGCTGCTTTGTGTGTGCAAAGCTGGCTCGCCCCCTGTGGAGAGTGTGCGAGTGTGAACTGAAGAGCCAGCATTCTCAGAGAGCCATTAGTGCTGTAGACTTTCTGGCTAATTGTTCTATTGTATTTCAGTGTATCTTATTGTGTTGTAAGCCGCCCCGAGGCTTCGGCAAGGGGCGGCATAGAAATGTAATAATAATAATAATAATAATAATGATAAAATTGTCCCATCGGCATACAAAATAAATGAACAAACACTTTGGCTAGGAATGGCTGGAGTGTCTGAGATGAATCCAGAATGGGAGAATACTTCATAAGTATTTGTATTCTGAAGCAGATAATTATGAACTATTAGTAGCAATATTAGTAGCAAATGCTTCTCTTAATTAGGAATTGAGAATCATTTAGACAACATTTACCCATTTTATAGATGAGAAACTCTAAGACTTAAAGTTTAAATCCATCATTCTTATTTAAAGATGTCATTGCATCGCTGAATCACACTCCCACATCCTGAAACTTTCTTCTAGCCACCACAAGTGGACTAGATGAGCCCTCATGGTGGCTAAGAGACTCATACTATGGGGATGGAATAACAAATTATCTCCTTCAACCACGCAATGGACTGAGGACCTCACAACTCTGGCATCCTGTGAGTGAATAGGCTACCGATGTCAACTTTGTCTTAATACCAGTTCCAACATTGGATCAACCCAGCCTATATTAGGGATGTGGACAGGGAACTTTGAATATGTGTGTGTGTGTGCACGTGTGCGAGCATACATGAATACACATATATTATTAGTAATACTTTCATGGCCAGTTCAGTGTATCTCTAATAATTACTGTGTAGATATATGTTGCTTATGTGGTTGTTGCTGTTCTGTGGTTTTGTTGTGTTTTGTTAGTTTGGTTAAAATGAAAAATAAACAAAATGTTTAGCGTCTGAAGGACAATTAGGGGACTCAGACCTCATGTGAAGCAAATGAGTTTCGGAAGTGAGCCAACAGACCCACATCCCAAGGGAGGGAGGGAGGGAGGGAGGGAAAGTTTCTTAGTTTTGCTCTGTCTCTTACACTGATTGATCACCTGCTGCTTCTGCCATTGCTTTCTCTGCTGGCTGCCAAATATTCAGGAGATGTTAGCAGGCTCAGGAAAAGCAAACAGTTACTGTCCACCAACTTCAGTGTAAAATTGCGTTGGCTACTGGGTGGGCTGTGGAAGTTTCCTAAAGTCAAAGTGACGAAAACATTCCTTTTTATGAGAAAGTTATTACAGATGACAATGTCCATTTTGATAGCATAGAAGGTATGATTTAGAATGGGAAAAATACAGGTCATATTCAGTACTCTCCATACTCAGAACAATGTAAGTCTGCAGAAGCCATTGTCCAAAAAGGACCCTGTCTATCCTTCTGTAGCACTTAACTCACAAACTATCCAAAAATGTACATCAAACTATAGGTTATTGGATATAACAAAGCCAATGCTAAGGCCTCAAAAGCAGTGTTATTGAACCTTTCAATGCTATTTATCATGGTACCAAAATTGATGATAGATAATTCAACTTTAGAAAAAATGTAACTGGGAATTATTGATTTACAAATATAGAGGAATTGTTAGTAGCTAAACAGGGTTCTAATGAATGTGTAAATGCACCGGATGCATGGATTACAGTGAATGCTGTTTGCAATAGTGACATGAATAAAATGGCAACATTTACAAAATATAGTTTAATATCCATTGTAAAATAAGCATGTGTTTTATGCATTGCTTTAAGACAACCACAAACTAACGTGTAACTAGCATGGGTAGGAAAATATAGGTGGGAAAATGTAGCATGCCATCATATTCTTTTCATGCAGAATGAATGGGTGAGGGAGCTAAAGAGTATCATCCAATAGGATGTTTGGATAACTGGCTTAATTGCAGTACATATACAAGTCAATCTAGCAGATTCAAGTCCGAACATTCTCCAAAATGTTCAAGAACTGCTTCTGGCTTAGTCCTTTTCACATACCATTTCTGTACCAATTTTACCTGTTACATCACAGCCAGTGAAAATGTGACCCTTCAGCTCTGTGGATCATTTAGAACGTTCAGTCTCTTGGCAAGGGTTTGCAGAAAAGTATATCCTGACTGGTGTTGTATGTTAGGCCAACTGTCAACCACAGTTCATTGAGTCCTTGCATGAAGATAAAGAAATAACATATGCAAAAGTACTGCCATATCTATATTCTTAAAGGGTATAATTTTCATGCTTGAAAGCATTGCTTTGGAAACCACTGAGGAGTATTTGAACATCAGTTTCCTCTCGGGAGTTTTGTAGGTCTTGAGGACCATTTCAAATACTGCTCGCAATTTCCAAAGCAGCCATGTCTCAGTTCTTCTCAGTAACACATAAATGTTTTGATATCAACCATTTGTGCCTATTGAGGAAAAAATGTTTTTGAAACTGCCTGTAATGTCATCTTATTCTTAGATGATGACCCACACTTCTGCAGCTGGATAGGAATTACTGTGTCACACGCAGTGATCACTAATTCTCTGGGACCCAGACCGTCTCTGCTTTTCATATTCTTTGACAGAACTTTCAGTGTAGCCATTGAAGTTGAAATCAATCTACTGCATAGCACAAATACGAGCAAAGTCTTGCAACACACTCTCAAACATGTCTTCAAACTAAATGAAGATGCCTGCTCTGAGAGATAAAATCAATAGCAATGCATGTGGTAGTGGAAATATCCTTGTGAATGAGTTCTCTAGGATTGCTAATGTTTTCTCCAGTTCTGACAACAGAATAAGTTTAGCTAATTTTGTTTTGAAACCATCATAGTTGAATAAACTCATGACTGGCAACAGATCAAACTTTGGAATGTCTGCAAGTGATTCTTCTCTTAGTGTTATAAGGCTAATTACTTTCTGAGTACAATGTTCTTCATATATGTTTTGTTCGAAATGTTCTTAGCAGGGTCATTGAATGATGGGATATATGAAGTGAAAGTGATTCTTGATTGGGCCAGTAAGTTTTCTTGTTTTGTTGACCAGCCTTTCATTTCAGAAATCAATATAAGCTGCTGTGCTATATTTTTATACAATGCAAGCATCTGAAAGGATTTGATAGTTAGTGTCAAAACCGTGCAGTTTACCTTTGTAAGAATTTTCTGTATCATATATACAGGAAACCTGGCTCTTTTTGTATGCAGCTCTTGGTCTGTATTCTCAGCCTTCTCACTGTGTACTATTGTTTGCCAGCAGTCCTTTCCAGAATGAATTTCAGTCAGCAAAAAATCTGGTGATAGTCCAGTTTCCATTGAGAAACAGTAACCTGACCTGTTTGTCCAATTATATCCTTCATGGACTCCTAGAAGCTCTACACCATTTGTTCTAAGCTCATGTCAAAAACAACTACACTGAAAATGTCTTGGTGCTGTTTCATGACAAAATGGCATGTTTGAAAATTTTCCTAGGAATCATCAATTTTGAGTTGGGATGACTGATTCTGTAATTTTCATTGTATTAATTTTTCAGTCTTAAATTAGTTCAGTGTAAACACTGAGGGTTTTTAATGTTCATGTGAAAAAATACCCATATTTTTCCTTATTTCTCCAATTACATCCATTTTTGTGTGTAGCTTTAGTAATACTTTTCCTAAAATGATGTATTTTTACCTTTATATTAATAAAATACTTTTATATTTCTAATATAAGGATTTTGGTATGAATTTTCTCTAATTTACACATCTTCAATGCATTTTTGATTGGAGAATTTCAATGCAAAAGATCAAATTTCAAAGGATAACTGAATTTCAATGCACATCATAATTGGAACAAGTGAAATTAGTGAAGTCTACATTAAAATGCAAAGTGAACAAATTCTTCCCCAAGGCTTTTTTCAATGTACCATAACATTTATTCTAGATAATTGATATTGTTACATTGATAGATGCCTGGGCCACTACTCTGCATTGTCTGAAGGTGACCTTCTAACTCACCTTCCCTGTCTGAAGCAATTATGATCTTCATAAGTTCATCAAGTTCAAGAAAATGGTCCTGGTAAGCACAGATATTCATTTCATCTGACAAGCCTTTGACAACTCTTTATAATACTGTTTTAGTTCATTGATTAGGGAATGGCCCACATCAGCTTGCACCTGGCATTGTGCAGAATTGCTCTGTGACTGAAAATGAATAGCAGTATGTAAAACATATAACTTCATATGCTGTGCTATTTCAGCTTAGATTAGCGTTCTGCAGAGAGATCTCATGTACAAGCCTGGGTGAATTTCCCCATGGGGCTTCTCAGCGAGATGGTAGCTGCTGTTTTGAATATTTGAGCAACAATAGGGGCATGCCATGGCTAGTCAGTACATGCAAACCAATGGAGGAAGGGCCTTTGGGGTAGCTGACAAGCAGCTTATCAAGTAGTCCAACAATCTACCCTCACCAGGTCCACACAGAATGACAAGCTATGGTAGAGCCCCATCATGGCTCTAATGTTCAAAATGGCAGCCATCACTACCGTGACAAAACCCTTCAACGCAACTCACTTACAGTCACTTCTTGTTGCATGCAAACCAAGTCAGTGTCTATTGTTGATTATGGACTCACCAATTTGAAGCCAAAGATTCCTGTTTCCACCAAAGTATCAACCAGTCAGCTTCAGCAGAGGCACTGGCCTATATAATGCTGCAGTATAATACTGGAAAGTATCAATTATAGAATCCAAGCTATCAAACTGATTTTGACTTCAGAAGTTATTAACAACAAGAATAGAACTGCAGCCTAATTAAATAGGCTGATCCAAATACTGATTCTGTGCATAATAGGATGCACGGTAGCAGGTTGCAGGATAGGGTAGGAAGTATATGGTAGGAATGGTACTGGTCCACTGCCATGTGAAAACTGTGCACAATATGCTATATACTGGATGTTATCATCTTTTGTGATGGAGTCCTATTTTCATGAGGCTAATCACAAAGGCAGTCATTCTATTCCTTTATTGTATTAAAAAGACAAAGCAAATTATCTTATGCATTGAACTCTGGTGTCAAGTTACAATGCATTGTAGGCATGACAAAGAGCCTGATCCACTGGCATGCTCCTTACAGTAGCAACTCCTACTGCTTGCACATGGTGATTTAAGTGCTACTGGGGTAGCAATCAGAAAGGGCAGCTTCTGAGGCAGGTCCACAGAGCTCACATAACAGAGTTTTTATGCACTGCTTCTAGAAACAAGCATTTCCACTTGTTGTGGGACTTCCTCTAGCAAGTAATAAATATTCCTAGTGTAACTCCACACACAATAAGGGATCTGGAAAGGATTAGAAGCAAGACTTTGGTAAAGAGAAAAGTCTATTTCATGGTTTGGTTTACAAAGCAGTTCTCTCTCTCTTGAGGGAAGACATCTGCCTGGATTCTGGGATGCAAAGGATAGAAAATAGATGCACTGATAAAACTCAGAGCTGTGCTAAGAAAGTGGATCCATATGTAAGAAAGTATGGTTCTCCCTAGGTCCAGGTGCTGTCACTGGCCTTGCAACCTGATAGACTTGAAAACCTGGCAACATAGCAGTCTTTGAACACAAAAGAAAACTGCCTATTTAGATTTCTTCCCCACATCCATCCACAGCCTAGTATTTGCCAATACAGAGCAAAAGGTAGTCTTGCTTGGATGCATGGTTCATAAACAGTTTTGGACAGATCAAACTTCTATGGATTTCAAGAAATATTTGAATTGATTTCTTTCTACGGCTAAAGCTTCTGAGACTATATTATTTTCTTTCTGTTTCCATTTTATTTCAAAACCCTGAAACCCCCTTTTCCCCCTAATTCTGGACTTTCCTGAATTCTATATATTTTATCCCTTTCCTTTCTTTTTGATTGTGTACATATTTTTTTCCATTTCCCCCCCAAAGATTTATCTTTGCCTGATCTTTTGTTTCTTCTGATTGTTGATGTACCAGTCTTTTCCATTATAAATTTTTGTGTCTAACTTGTCTACATTTTAAATAAATTTGTATAATCAATTTAATTCCTGGTACAACCTCCCAGCTCATTGGAGCCATTAACAACCAGTTTTTCTATGTTATATATCAAAAAGAAAGCCCAATCTAGCAACCAGCAAAAGACAAATAAAACACTAGTTGTGCCTGTGAAAAATGAGCTGACTAGCAAACCTAATTTTGCAGTGAGGAAAAATAATGCCAATCCTTAGATACAATGCAATTTCATTTAAGCTATATACAATGGGCAAGGTCCAAAGACTGTGCAGATGTTTCTGAGTACCTATGGCAGCCTTGGGCACCTATACTCAAACCATAGCAATACCCTCCCCACTGAAGGCAAACTACTTTTCTAACTGAGGGATATTCAAAACAGCATGAGATAGGGCACGGCAATTTACAGGTGAGAAAAAAATTCAGAATTCACACTGGATACCCATAAGCCTTTAGACTTAACAAAGATGCTCTTTGAATTCAAGCTTCCATTTTTGCTCTGGCATACAATATTAGTTTATCTTTTACTCTGCTAGAATACAAATAATTAGACCATTTTAACTGCAGGCATATATTGTTATCTTTTACAATTAATATTATTTTCATGGAATTTAATCTTTCCACAAGCCTCAATTGCTATGCTGACCTGAATTTCTCTCTTCCTAATTTTTGCCAGTAGAAGCACCTAGATACAATTCTGTGTATGATCCAAGCAATGCATGGGTCAGAGGCCAGGCACCTGTTATTTCTAGTCAGAGCAGTCATAAGAATTCCCTAGGAATTGTGAAGCAGCTGCCACCGATTCCTGGTCCCTGGTTATATGGTAAATGAATCTGCAATACTTCTGGGCTTTGCTGGTGGTGCCTGACTGTCTCATGAGATGAACCTTGCCCAGTGTGTTGCCCTACAGATGAATATAATTCCTATCTAGCCATGAGAGCATACAAAGAGCCGTGCTGGTTCACAGCAATGGCTAATCCTGTCCAGCAGGCCATACCTGTAGTGCCCACAGAATCCCTCAAGTGGGATGGTGCAAGAGTGCCAGCTGTCCAAGCTCGTCAGCAACTGGTGTATGCAGTCATGTTCCCTCTGGTAAAGGAAGCAGCAGAGCCAGCAAGGCAAGGAGCCATTGAGAGCCACTGAATCTGTCCAATCCCTTTTTAAAAGCCATCCTATTTGATGGCCATCACCACTTGCCATGGCAGTGAATTCCATAGTTTAATGGTACCTTCTGTGAAGAAGTTCTGTCCTAAACCTTCCCCCAAAAGGGCTAATGGGATGACCCCAGTATGAATATATGGGAGAGCGAGAAAAATATCCCCCAGTTTTTCCACACCACGCAATTTTTTTGGAATTTTAAATACTTTTAACATGTCTACACTTGCTCACCCTTTTCCTAAACCAAACACTCCCAGCTGTAGCTGCTTCCCGCAGGGGAGCTTCTTCAGCCACTGATCATTTCCACTGCCCTTCTCTGTACTTCTTCCAATGTCCTTTTCCAGGTAAGGTGGCCAGAACTGGACACATCATTCGAAGTGCAGTTGCACCGAGGGATCTTGGCAGTTCTGTTTTCTATTCCATTCCTAATTATGCCTCGCATGGAGTTTGCCTTCTTCACGGCCACTGCACACGGGACCAACCATTCATTGCACAGCCTGACCATTAGCCATGCTGCCCAAACTGTAGTCTTGAGTCAACAAAAATATGCTACCATGTTGGGTGTGAAATGCAGTGCACCTTCAAAGAAAACAGCTGGTAGTGAAATAGGAGGTGTATTTTTAATATTCTTGTATTTTTATTCTTGGATTGTTGTATTTTTAATATTCTTTTTGGTTTCAATAACTTCAAACTACTTCGAAAAATCCTTAAAGAGAAGCCTAAAATTATGGGAATATTTAACAATATATAACATGAGAACAGAGTTGTCTATCTGTGTGTGAGTATGGTGTGTGCTCGGCTCACTGAGCTCTACGAAGACAAAGGCAAACCCACATTGTACACGAACCAGAGAAAAAGTGGCTTGGATTTGAAGCAGAGAAGAGACAGGTGGAGAAAGGATTACCCTCACCCCCACCATCCCTCTTGTCTGTTCCTAATCAAATGTTCCTCTTGGAGTGACTTTTCTATTTAAAAAAAAAAGAATATTGAATTTTTCTCAAATGCATTTGTGCGTAATATACATTTATGCCCAGCACTGGTGCAGGAACAAATTTAGCGTTCATCAGAGCAGCACAACAGAGCTGGCTTGTGAATTGCACTTTTGGGCATCTTGAATTATGCAGCAAAGAATTAAAGTCTTACCACAGTATTTGTCTATCTCAATTATATTATAGCCCTTTCAACTGATCGTCTTAGATCTGTAATGGCTCCCTGGAACTCGTCTAATATAAAGATGTGATGTAAAATTACTTTCATGATTTATTATTGCATTTTCAATTTTGTCCTCAGCATTGTTGAAGTTTACATGAAAACATCTTACAGATCATTGTTATTGCATATTAAACCTAAATTAACCTGATTTGGTTATGGCACTGAACAAATATTTTTCTGAACGGCCTTTGTCTTTTTATTCCATTAGTGCACTGTAGGGTGTGTTTCAAATCTGATTTGTTCCCAGCCAATCAGCTCTAAGTCAGCTAATGTTATGAAAACCTAAAAATCTCTGCCTTACTGCACTGTGGCAGCGTTTTGGCACTGTACCTTGTTTAAACACTGGGCCCTAATCTGCTGATGGAAGTGATTTGCTAGACACCAGTACACCAAGCAGGTGGTTCTGCTCTTAATTAAATGAAGTGTGGCTTCCCTTGAGGGGAGGAGATCAATTAGATCAACCAGTCCCTTGCAACTGCAGTCCCTGCTTTTAATTTTTAAAAAAAGTGTGTGTGTGTGGTGGGGGTGGGGGACCTGGAAAGAACAGGGAAGGTTACACTTTCAGATTGTCAGATGCTTTCAAAATGTCACTGCTTTTTCTGTGGAAAGAAATTTAGATCCATATATACTTCAATAGAAAATAAATGCTGTGTTTGCAGCTCATACTGCCGTACCAATCAAACAAATGGAATGAACTGAAACATTGTCATATAAAACAAAATTTTGAGGATTCACGGTCTATATGCTCCAATATTTAAGGTTCCCCCCCCCCTTTGAAACCGATTCATTTTAAATCATCATGTTATGTCAGTCATTATGACTGCAATAGTTTTTGGTTCTCCAGTTACAAAATAAATAGCCATACGTACATCTGCCCAGTTTTTAAACATCACAAAGAGATTGACACTAACATTTACATTGGCACTAACAATAGTTTCACACTCTGGTGAAGCAGATAATCAAAGGCATCTCTAAATCACTGCAATATTGTGGTCAGAATAAACATGTTTGGACTGATGTTTATAAAAATACAGATGGCAGCACTGAACTCTTTGCCATTTCCCCCTGCCTGCCATTGATTGAAAATAACTTGTTTTCCACAGGTTTTCAATATGTTAATTGCTTTCCAATCAAGCTTCTATTTAGCTGTCAGGCAGGATGGATTGAAAATGACTTGTAACAAAAAAAAAGCAAACTTTTCTTATCTCTATGGGCTTATGTTAGGCTACATTTGGATATTAAGCACAATTTAGTGGTAAATGTTATGGCAGGAAACAATTATATTGTCAATGTGCCAGCAAGTGGTTGAGATGTATCTTGAAGAACACAGTTTCTACTATTGAAAACTGATGTTCGGTAGTATTATAGAAACATAGAAACAGAGCGAGTCAGAAGGGTCATCCCGGGCCATCTAGTCTGACGTCCGGCACCAGCCGGCCCCGCTCACAACATGCCCACCACGTGGACGTCCAGCCTACCTTTGATCACCCGCCTCAATGACCTCTCGTGGAAGCCCATTCCACATCCTTGGGGTCCTGACTGTCAGGAAGTGCTTCCTGGCATCCAAATGGAACCTTGGCTCCCCGAGCTTTGCTCCATTGGAGTGAGTCCTACCTTCCTCTGCAGGGGAGAACAGGTCTCTACTCATCTCCATGTGACATCCCCTCACATACCTGTATGTCGCCAACATATCCCCTCTGAGTCCCCTCTTCTCCAGGCTGAAGAGACCCAGTTCCCTCAGTCTCGCCTCATACCTCTTCCCCTGCAAACCAGCCACCAACCTTGTGACCCTATGCTGCACTGACTCCAACCTGGCTATATCCTTTCTGTAATGAGGGGCCCAAAACTGACCACAATACTCCAGTTGCGGGCGCACCAGAGTCATACAGAGTGGTAGTAATACCTCTCTTGATCTAGAAGCCACACTTCTGGCTATGCAACCAAGGGTGGCATTCACCCTCTTGACCACTGCATCACACTGCTGACTCATGTTTAGCCTGCAGTCAACCAGTACCACGAGGTCCCTTTCACAAGTGCTGCTCTCCAGCCACTTGTCACCTAACCTGTACGTATGACAGCTATTCCTATGCTCCAAGTGCAAGACCTTGCACTTATCCACATTGAACGCCATCCTGTTGTCTCCTGCCCACTTCCATAGTCTGTCCAGATCCTTTTGGATCTGGAGTACCTGATCCTCAGTTGCGGCCACTGCCCCAGTTTTAGTGTCATCTACGAATTTGATCAGCAGACTGTTCACCCCTTCTTCCATGTTGTTAATGAAAAGATTAAACAGGATCGGCCTCAGGACAGAGCCCTGGGGGACCCCACTTGTTACTGGCCACCATCCCAATGATTCCCCACTAATGGTTGCCTTCTGTTTTCGGTCAGTCAACCATGCCCTAATCCACCGGACAGTGCTTTGGTGTATCCCAAAACTCCTCAGTTTCTCCACCAGGATATCATGGAGCACTTTGTCAAAGGCCTTGCTGAAATCCAGGTATACCACATCCACTGCATCTCCTCCATCTTGTCATCTCGAAACCTTGTCATAGAATTCCACAAGGTTTGTCTGGCAGGACCTGTTTTTGCGGAAGCCGTGTTGTGTGGCTGTCAGCCTCCCTTCCCTATCTAGCATCACTAGACCTCTCTCTATTATGAGCCTTCCCATTGTTTTTCCTACAATGGAAGTAAGGCTAACAGGTCTATAATTCCCCATGTCCCTTCTACTACCCTTTTTGAAAATTGAGACCACTGACGCCACCTTCCAGTCCTCTGGAACTTCACCTGTTCTCCACGAGGCCTCAAAAATGGAGAACCCTGCCAACTCTCTAAGTACTCTTGGGTGTTACCCGTCAGGGTCTGGTGCCTTTGTAATGTCCAATGGTCTGAGCAGCCCCTCGATTTCAAAGTGGGTGACTCTAATCTGTGCCCCTAAGTCCCCAGCCTCATCTAATCTCCTATGCAGATATCCCCCGTCCTGCTTTGGGGAGAACACAGAGGCAAAACAGTCATTTAGCATCTGTGCCTGTTCCCTCATATCAGCCACTGGATCGCCTTCCTCCTTATTTAGTGGTCCCACCACTTGTCTCCCCTTCCTCTTACTATTTACATGCTGAAAGAAGCCCTTTTTGTTGCTTTTGATATTCTTGGCAAGTCTCAGCTCATAATCAGCCTTAGCCTTGTGAAGAATCCTTTTGCAATGGGCCTCCTCCTCCCGGTATACCCTTTTGTTGTTATAGTTGTTAAGCAATGTTCCATGTTCTGCTTAGATAGAGGATCCTTGGACCGGTCTATGAAAACTTAAAGTCGGATCTTTATGGGTCATTTGGACACTTGGGCAGGGCCCTCATTTGCTCATCTGTAGGTACCAAGGGAGTTCTAATGAATAACTATAAACTGATCCTTCCCCCAGTAATCATTCTATTCACAACAAATGTCTGAGAATCAGGGTACAAACATAGGCCTGAAATTTTTAGGGTACTGACTTTAAAGATGTAGTAACCAGCTATGTCTTATTATTTATTTTACTTTTGTGTAAGGGCACAGGCTGGGATCCTGGTATAGATGCGGGAGTCACAGGAGCTTTAATTCTTCTTCACTCTAGTCCACTCTGCAATTTGATTGTGACCTCCATATCTGCAACTTACATTGCAAAACAGTAATTTGGCACTGAGGGTCATATTGTTAACCATAACCATTTGAAGACTATGCCTTGGGTATTATCCAGATTATATATCCCTTCCCTTGCCATTCACCCGGTCTTAACTGATATCATTGTAATTCAGATAATGCTGCTGCTTACCTGCCCACTTATTAATTCCTTACTTGCAAATAGTAGCGTGTACAATAGTGCCCACTCTTCAGAATCAGGATTCAGCCGGAATAAAGAAAAATGCTGCCCAACACCTTTTGTGCATCTGCACAGCAGGTGATGTAGCCTAAACAGTAGGATACCAGCAGGGGTATCTAGTGGGCTTGGGCTAAGTTTTGCTCAAGAAAACCAGCAGATCCAGAGTGGATTGTCACCCAGACAGGCTCTGCCAGGACTGATTAGAGCAGAGGCACGTGCAACCCTTTGTTTAGCTATTTCTGCCTGCGTTGTTTCCCTGATCTAATCTGTGCCGCTAAAGCTATTACTATATGCACAGAGCAAAAATGCAGATACTACAGTGATTCCTACATACTTCTGTCTCTAGCAGTTCTGGGCAGCTTGGGCATGAGATCCTGATGGGGAAAAGGGTGCAGGGGAGAGTGCGTAATGTCCAGCCATGTTGCGCTACAGTTTTGAAAAGTGGGAAGTTCCAATCACACACTTCCCCTGCTATGTCTGTTTTCACTTTAAGCTTAGTTCTCATTAAAGTATTAACTCTTTGAGTCTGGGCATCATCCCTTCCACACGCAGGTGGCTGCTCACAGCACACATGATGAAAGGCTTCTCCATACAAGATCGTGTGCCTGTAGAAAAGGATATGTCATGGGGAAGACATGGTTAGAACTTTTTGTCTCATGTTCCGGTTTTCTGTGTGGAACAACTCTGTAGTTTCCATTGTTTTTGTTAATGTTTGTTTTTGTGGAAGAACATTCAGCCATGGCAGTAGTCAGCTGTGGTCTGAAGTACTGGCCAGGGACACCTTTAAAGCTGCACTGATGGGAGAATATATGCCAGGGACAATACGGGTCTCAGTCTAAAACATCTGGAAGGCATCAAGTTGGAGAAATCAGGGTACGGAGTACAAAGGAGCACTGAACATTTAACATAAATAGTCTCCTGAGCCTAAATACACACACCCAGGACTGATCCCTTCAGTTTTCTTCAAATCATTGTTGTGTAATGATTTCAGGCACCTTCCTGAAAATGTTCATATTTAAGTATATATGTGTGTATTGAAATTTTATGCATGTCTGGTCAGAAGTTAGCCCCACTGACTAAATCCCAGTGAGCTTAATCCCAGGTAAATACACATAGATTACACCTCATGTGTCTCACATTCTTCAGCTGATTTTAATAGTCAAAGCAAAAGAAAAAAGGTACCCATTCTTCAATCAGGTACTCAGATACTTAAATGAGAATCATAAGCACAATTGGAGAAGAGTTGCTGAGATTTTCTTTCCCCTGAAACCCTTAGGGACTACTGAACTCCTTTAAATTATCCAAACCATTGGGCAGATCAGAGCAAATATTAATAGTGTTTTCATCTTCCAGGCTACAGTGCAACTATTGTAATTGTACTTCATCATGCAACTTGCCTACAAAAGCTGATGCTACAATAAATTTCATAGCCTTTAAGATGATGCAGGATTCTATTATTTTGTTGCAAGTGTACCATTTTCCAAGGAGTAGTGTTGATCCTCCCACCCTCTACATCACTACAAACATAAAATAGCCCAAGCAAGTTTGTACCTTAGTACATGGTGCCCAAATACATTATTGTTAGAAATACAAGCAGAAATATTTGTAGAAGTACGATTTTAAATGTGAGAATGTTTCTTTAAATGTATGTTTCTTTAAATGTATGTTTAACAAATTAATACTCAGCAGATTTGCATATGATACAACAAGGTAATGTGAGCATAAATAAATATATAATATAATAGCTCAGAGAAAGAATGAGAGAGAGAGAGAGAGATGCTCTGTTGGAGTTTGCTCATTGCTTATTCAATATAGAGTCAGATGCTCAGATTTGGCACATCTTTATTCAGAAAGATGGGCTGATTGCTGACAACTTTGATGCAATAAAGACTGTAGCTGCACTACTGAAAGAAAGTTATTTGATAAATGTATATTTTTCCATTTTGCTTAAAAGGAATCTATTATAAGCACAGCTGCTTTCCGAATGGAATTAATGCCGAAGTGAAGCTTCATATTACAAAGTAAAATGGGACTTACTCTCTAATATCAGGCTGAAAGGCATTGTAATGCAGCAGGAGGATTGAACTTTGACTTCTCCAAGAACACTGGTTCATATAATAAAAAGGGTGGAAAGGCTTTAAAAATGCTAACATCCTCTTTTCAAAGCCTAGCCAAGTTGCTGTCTGGAAAACAGAATAGCAAATACAGTTAGATATCTCTCCAAAGCAGATATACCCCAGGGAATGACCATGATAAATTCCAAAACTTGTTTGAAAGTTTTTTTTGGGGGGGAGGGGAAAGATAATGTATATGGGTTGACAGAAGAAAGGCAAATGTTTCCTAGAACAATGTCAATTCATTCATTACGCAGTTCAAGGATGTTTATTTTGTTGTCAATCCAGAAATTTCAGCTAATCTGGGGGGAGAAATGAGAAGACTCCAGAAGCAAACACTGTTTAGTTTTTACATGACAAGCTGAAGTGTAACCAAAATCCAAACAGAATGATGAAGTGCATAAAAATAAATGGTCGCAGAATTCCCTTTCTCTGTACGCATAACTTGTGCTTTTATGAATTACTTTTTGTTAGTATATTTTGAAGGCACTGACTGTGTCTTCCAAAATGACCCATAGATGCACATGTTGTTATCATGTGTGAAGACAAGGCACCAGAAACCCCTTCTGTGTATTCTGGGGTTCTGGAAGGGGTCAAAGCAAAATGACTTTTGAGCCATCTGAAAGTCCACCTATGAGTCTATCTATTCTGTCTATCAACTCTGTGATTCTAAGCCTTTCCAGAATGAGACTGAACTAGAGAATATGTTAGAGAAAGCATTTCTAACTGTGACTCTTTGTTCTGCTGCAGGACTACTATCTGTCCAGTAGGACTGTTTCAGAAATAAGAACATTTTACCAACACATGCAGGAGTGAATCAACATCTTATTCATACACTGGGAGAGCCAGTGTGGTGTAGTGGTTAAGAGCATGGGACTGGGACTCAGACGATCTGGGTTCTAGTCCCTGCTCAGCCTTGGAGACAACTGGGTGACTTTGGGCCAGTCACAAACTCTCAGCCCAACCTACCTCACAGGGTTGTTGCTGTGGGGATAAGATGGAGGGGGAGATGTAAGCTGCCTTGAGCCCTTTGTAGGAAAAAGGCAGGATATAAATCAAAAAATAAATTAATTAATAAATGTCCTTAATCCTGTGTTCAAAGATGTATGCATGTGCTTGATTGACATCATCTTCATCATCATCATCATCGCTATTTGGGCATAGAATCACAGTGTGCCACTGGCAGGTTGTTTGCCACAGCATGACACTTAACAGCAGAGAATTTAGCCATAGACCAGGTCAGGTCTTAGAGAAAAGAATGTGAAGTTTTGACTCTTCTTTGAGCATCCAGCTCCCATACAGGATTATTCTAGGAAATTGATAATGCAAAACAGGAAGGATGTTCCTTTTCCTATGGCAGGGTTTTGCTTTTATTTTTTGTTTGATTGAAGTCTGTTTTATGCTTACAGTTTAAATAATTTGAGATGTAAAGGTAGGCAAAAGAATGGAAATAAAACACATGAGTCCCAAGCAACACCAGCCAACTTCTTCCAAATCAAATCTACATACAAACATTTGTACAATCTGACTTGAAAAGAATTGAATTTTGAGTCAAATAGTCCTCATCCCTTCTCTGTGTCCCTCTTCTGTTGTGTATCAAATGCCACTTTCTCATGAATCTTCAAATGAAAGGAAGGGAGTCATATGGAGGAGAGGCAAGAGCTTGAGGTGACCTATCTCAGCAGCCTTGGGTAGCTAAGAAGTATCATCCAGTTTATCTATTTTGTTTTAATGAGAAACTCAGATTATTTCCCAGTTAATGTGAGTATAGCCTAGAAAGAAGTTTGGAATAAAACAAATAGTATTATTGCATAGAAGGTAGTTCATCCTGACTCAGGACTATCTCATGTTAACTTGACATTTTTCTTTATTGATTATCTTCAATTAAATTGACATGGTTCAACTTGCTGTTCTTTCCTAAATGTGCATGAATGGAATTTTTTTTTAAAAAACCGTTTGTTATTCCTCAGAAGACGAACATGTTTCAGATCCAATAGTGGATTTACACTATTGTTAGAACAACACCAGTGGAACAGCATCTACATGCAGAACCATTGATTGATAGAACCATTTAGCAAAAATGATCCCTTCTCATCTGTGCAGCATCCTGTACTTCTCTCAATCTACTCCAGAGGTTAGGGTAGCTTTCTGGAACATATTTGGGAGAATATGAAAAGTTGCAGGGGAAAGAAGGGTGAAGGAAAAGCCCTGATGTGTAAATCCACTTGTGTAATGTTTGATGTCGCCTTAGATATTTATTTTTTCTAGATCAGCAACAGCAACAACAAGAGTTGCCATGTGCTCAACAGTTGTACATGAGTTGGGTTCTTTTCAGCAATTTAGTGGTGTTTATTAATGTTGTCTCCCCCTAGTACTGTCAGTTTTGTAAAGCAGTACCTTCATCCTCTCTAAAAGTATACTCTTCAATTTTGTAATATCATGCAAAATTTAATCACATTGCATCTTGATTGAGTAAATGTACCAGATCATGTGAACCATCATCATCATCTCACCCAAGCTGTCCTCCTTCCCTTGTGAGACACTTGCACTTCCTTCTGAGTTCATGGTTTCCCTTCCGGCTTTGCATTTTCAGTTTTCTCTTGCTCTGCCATGTCTCTCCTAATTGGCACTGTAGTTTCTCAAGATCCATTTGCTTCTGCTAAAGCCTGAACTCTCCTGTGCCTCTCTACCAGTTTCGCTATTGTTCTGAAGTTTTCATGACAACTTCAGTATACTGTATGTGCAGTCACTACACTGAGAAAAGGATGAATAGCAAGTCTACAAGATAAAGGGCAAGTCATTCATAATCCTCAAGAAGTTGATTTGCTGGAGGAACAGTATTATCCTGTTAGTGCATTCTCAAAATTTTTCATGTTTTACCTTCATTCCTATTTCCAATCACTATTATTGTTGCTGGGTCAAGGGGTGATCAAAATGCAAAGATTTCTCACCTTAACTGACTCACTGAAGATTTTAAGTGGTGACCTTGAAATGGGGATAGAGTAGTAAGAAAAGCCATTCTATTCCAACATAGGGAACTAGAGCAATATGAACACTTTCCCACCTTTATTTTGCTGTTAGCTTTTTCACTCCACATTCCTGACTCCTGCTTTGGATCTAGAGATTGACTGTAGGGGGAGAACTATTGTGTGTGTGTGTGTGTGTGTGTGTGTGTGTGTTTGTGTGTGTGTGGAGAGAGAGAGAGAGAGAGAGAGAGAGAGAGAGAGAGAGAGAGAGAGTTAAGGATGACAGGCTTTCCTTTTGAATGGTGCTTGAGTCTTCAGTGTGGATAGTACTAAAAGTAGTAAATTAAGGATACAGTTTCAATGGTATTCTATATAATCCTAGAAGCCATTTATGTGCAAAACCATTATTCTAGCAGGTGCACAACTAATCCCCTGAAAACATTTTGCCCACTTGCAAGATAACCTTTTTGCCAAAAGGGAAGCTTTTGGCAGCTGGCAAAATTGTTCACAAAATCTTTTCCACCCCTTTAAGGAGACACACCGGTGGCTTTCACTGAATGCAATAGAAATCTTGAATGAATCTAACAGTTTACAACCTCCAGCTGTCCAATTCATTGTTATATTTGCATATCTGATGTAAGAAGGGTTTTGACATTATGATAGTAAATATTACAATTTTAAATTCCAGTGTTTCTCATGTATGCAACTCGTATTAGATGTAAAATGTTATTTTAACTTCAAAGCTTATGCAGTCTTGCACCAAGTTAACTGGATCAAATTGTTCCTTGGTGGTGTGTTCCTTTAGAGAATATAGGTAACTATAAGAATGTTGGAGCAGAAATTAAAGCGAATTCGGTATCAGGTGATACAGAAAGGTCCATCTGTGCTCACTGGTATAACATAGGGGCCTGCCTCCTGGGGACTTTTCAGACACACGGGATCTGTATGAGAAGATGATGTCTGTTTTTTCACTTTATACTAGAACTGAGTTAAATGGAATAGGGATGTACAGCAATTCCTTTTACTAAGTTAAACATCACAACTTTCATCCTGAATGGAAGCACATTTGTCAGGCCAAATATACACATTTGCAGACACATTTGCAGACTGCATTTGTCAGAAAAACGTCCACTTGAAAAATATACATTTTGCAGATAATATACATTTTCACACTTTGCCCATTCAATGGAGTGAAAATATGTATTTTCCTGTATAGATCTTAAAACTGTGCACCCAAATGTGTTTTTTTTCATTTTCAGATAATAACATCTTATCCACATGAGCAATATAGAATAAAGTTCAGGGTACAACTTGGAGAATGGCAGCAAACAGAAGTCCTGCTGATTGTCCCATCCCTAAAACCTAAGTGGGTCAAATCTTTCTTTATCCTTTCTTTAACAGGTTATCCAATGCTTTGGATTTCGATGGGATAGAGACTTTTGAATCCAATTGATTTTCACCATACCCCTAAGAGCAGGGCAATGTGGTTCACAAGATCTAGAAAACCACTGCTAACAGAAAGTGACCAAAAGGGTAGTGCCAGAATATGTCTTCTCACTGTACAAGAAACTTTAACTTTTCCTTTGCATTGTCTTGTATAGGATTTAATGAGCTGCTGATTTGTTAAAGCAAGTCACAGGAACAGGGTGTTCTCATCTGCCAAATTACATGCCCTCCTCCCAGTTTATATATTTCTTTCTCTCCATAATCCATCTTTCTTTTAGATTCTATATAGCTAACAAGCCCAAGTCCAAGTTCACACTGTATCTTCTGTTTCAAAGATAAGTAAGGAACAGTCTAATCTGCAAACAAAGCTTGAATGGCAAAACCAAACATGAAAAAGAGATATGATTTAAAACAATAACCCCAGTAGTTCCCTGGGGCAATAATACTAGAATTGTCTTTTAAACAACATTTATTTTTGTGAAATGCCAAAAATATTTCAGAAATAAAGGGAGGTTTATTTGATTTTTATTTAGCACATTAAAATGCCTCATAGGAATTTATGTGCAGCCCTAACTTGAACCAATGCTTGTGTTTTAAAATGTTCTATGAGCGAAAGATACATCATTTTTTGAGGGGAGGGAGAAGTTGTAATAACCAACATTTGTCTTGATCATTTCTGACATTTTACCTCTTATACAAGACCCTCTTTAGGGAATGGAAATAAATAGCTTTTTGCCTGAAGAATAGTTGGTGAACTGAATATACTTGGTTTTGTCCTGACTCCATTGTATACTTAGAAATATTTTACATGATGCAATCAAAGTTCAGACTGATGTGATTAAAAATGACATCAGGCAGCAGCTGCATCAAGTTATTCTTGTATGAACAGAACATTAGGAATCATAAAGGAAATTGCCAGTTGAAAACTCCAGTTGGCATGCCTTTCCCCCTTCTGTGGGAACCACATCTTGTAGTTTTGTAACAAAGGGAGCAATCTATAAACTAGTTGATTCACGGTACTTAGATTTAAGCTGACAATGGACCAGAATTGGCTCAAATCCAATTACTCCAGCTTAACTACATTAAAAATTGAACTGGTTTGCAGATCTTTTTGTCAACAAGAAGGTTGACAAAGGAAGTCTTATGTTCCAGCTCAGATCATATCAGGTTTTCACAGTCATTAATTTCTAAAGAGAGAAGTGTTGTTGCAGACCAAAGTTGCTTATAAGTCATGATCTCTGACCAGAAATCGTCTAGTGGCTGCAATCCCTTCTGAATAGGAAGTGATTCTGGTTATTCACTCAAGAGGCAAAGGAATTCGGCACACTCGGAGAGGTACTTTTCTTCTTTTTTCTAACTGCTCTACCTATTTCAGGACTGTCCTCTAGCAGACAAACTGTCAATAGTGAATCCCTGGCTCATATCCAGGTCTGGACTGACTACTCCAAAACAACTTTGAATGTATCAGTGTATAATTATATATGCATTATTTCCCAACACAAACTCTTAGCATACACTCTCTGCTGTAATAACTGGATATCCTTAGGTTTGCCTATGCTCTCCTTTGTGGAACTTTCTCTCCAGTTTGTGCAACTCTTAAATCCAACTCTTACATTGCCTCAGTGAAATGGATTCAGTGGAAAAACTCCTTTCATGTGCTTCACAATGAACAGCAATGCCATAGATCACTCAGATTTCATGGTTTTCTCCAAAGAACACTGGAAACAATGTTCCCACTGAATGCTGCAGAGGAAGCCATTATGCAATCCGATTGACCCATGACTTGGTCCCTTGCAAATATTACTATTACTAGTCTGTTATGGATAAGGATGGGCCGATTGGTCAAGTCTGACTTACCTTGCTTCTTGAAAAATTGACCTCTGCTGCAGGACTGATTGACAGCAAAACCCTACAACCCAAGCCACACCACAGAAATCCACAGAGTTAAGGATAAGAGAAATAAGAAAACTAACAAACAAATATGGGGCTAACAGATACTTCTTGCATCTATTGTCTTGGAACCTTGACCACACAGAAGCAACATTTTTGCTATTGCTGCATCACAAAGTTGATACCTGTACTGGGCTTTAATTAAAACAGTTAATAGAGTTCTTTGAAGAGTCTGGCAGGTGATGGCAAACACATTCATTGACACAACCAGTAATTAAAAAGGCCCCGATTTAGTCACTGATTAGTCCAGTTATATAATATATTGAAAAGTTGGAGAGTATGAAAAATGGGAATCTTTGGAATTGTATGCAAGAACACAAATGGAACAGTTTCTAAATCTGCTAATTCTACTCTGCATCCTGATTATTATTCTGAAGAGTCTCAGGCAATCAGTCTACCATCTTCTTTGTCTCAGCACCATCTTCATATCTGGGGAACATCACTGTACTAAAACATGCAGCCTTTAAGGGATTGATAGGCACTAGAAAGCACATTACACTGACCTGAGTCCAGGGAGAGAAGCTCACGGAATCTAATTCCTACTCTCGGAATGGATTCCCCACACTTCTGGCATGCATTTTAAATAATTCTGTTCTCTTTAGGAAAAGTTCCATAAATGGTCAAGGGAATTCCTTATTTTTTTATTTTTGTAATAAAATAAATATTGCAAAAATAAAATAGTTTATTTTTGTAATAATACAATGAGGGTGTGTTTTATAATTGAGATATACACATCTTAAACAAATAAAGGCTCCCCAATGGGCTTTCAGTAGAAGAAATGTCATGAAAGAGGGCTTGTAGGCAATATTATTTTTACAGCATCACAGTTATATCCCACCTTATGTAGTCCTCCTTTACTCCATTTTATTTGAACAAGAACCCTGTGAGAAATCTTCAGCTGATGGTGACTGACTGCTGCAAAGTCAACCAATGAGCTCCAAACTTGAGTGGGGGGTAGGACCCGGATCGCCTGATTCCCTCTCCAACTCTCCTACTGGTACCATACTTACTGGTTCTCAATAGGCTCTAATGACAACAGTTGGACTGGGTAGCTCCTTCCATTCTTTGGGAGAATAATTTTTACTTAGCAAGTCTGGGAGACTGGGAATGCATGGACTCTCTTCTTACACCTTGGGATTTCCTTGGCAATTTATGAAAGAGACACTTCTCTATACTTTGCCTTTATCCCAGTATCAGGAAACTGAGCCCTTTCTCTGCCCAAGAGGCTGCCTGAAAATGCGTGTATGGGTAAGAGCAGGAATGGGAGAGTGGGGGGGAGGGGAACTGCCAGAGGGCCATCTTGTCCTTGAGTGACTCTAGTTCAAGAGCTTTCAGGCATGTTCTAATTTCAGATGCACATCATTACTTGGCTTGAAAAAAAGTCCACAAAATATGTGCACAGATGCAGCAGAATGCCAGATGTCACTTGAGAACTTACAATTCAGTAATTTATGGCTTGTTAAATTATATTTTCTGGACTCAGTTTTCCCCAGATTCTTTTACACCACATAAACTCTTCCTTCTTTTCCACAAATAAAAATTAAAAAACAAAAACAAAAAATGGATATGCTATGAGGATTGCGGATAAAAATAAACCAGTCCTTTCAGTTTCATTCATCATTTGTCCTTTTAGTTTAATATTGTTCATCTTAAAAATTTAAGAGCTGGAAAAGGGAAGCAGTGACTGTTAAACTGTTTTACAATGCTTCTCATAGTTCTATGTACTATAATATATGATTTTGTAGAAAATATACTAATGTGATTATAATCCATTTCTGATGATATTTTAATCTTAATTTTACAGGTTATATGCTCAGTTTCAGTGCTTTAGGAATCATTTGTTGCATTAGGAAGACAATGAATTTTTAAAAATTTGCTATGCATAGCAGTGGAAAACTAACTTTGCAATAATTTCATAAAAGGTTCAAATGTCTATAAGGAACTTAAGGGAAAAGGGGAAATTATCAGTAAAGTATTTCTTAGCAATTATGCATTTATAAATACTTTCTAAAACTTGGTAGAAATATTTCTGTATTTCTTGTTCACAATTAATATCAGGTTGCAGATATAGAAAGTGAAGAACTTTTGAAGAACTACTTCAAGAAGTCCAAAATTCTTTGTTTGCCACCTTGCTACATTATCATTTCATCCCCAGCTCCAAATGTACTTACAAGAAGTATTTATTAATGTATAAAGTTTTCTTAACTTCCCTTTGTGATATGGTCTGCTTCCATGAGCAGACTGGAGGTATCTATTATTAAAGAAGTCAGTGGGATCATACATTTCCTACATACTTGAGCAAAATTTTAAATGAAGAAGTCGGGAAGAATACTAAAGTCACTTGGTGCAAACTAACCACAGGCAACAGAACACTGAGAAGATTTAGATTTGTTTTTAAAGCTACACCTAGAATGTTTCCATATGTCTACCTATTCCACATGGTGTTTATACAAATTATGTTCAAGTTAAAGCAAATGCCACAAGTTTCTACATGGCTACTTGTGTACAAAAATATTCTGGAGAAAGTTCTGTTACATTTTGAGAGAGCTGCAATTGCTTGTACGCCTCAATGAGTATTCATTTGATTAGTCTGAATCCTAAATTGCCCTTCCACACAGGGAAGAACACTTTCCATTATGATCTTGTGTGGGTTCCTTCAGGCAGAAGGGACAAGGGCAAAGGTGATTTTTGTCTATTTTCCTTTCCCCTGCAGCCCTATCTTCTCTTCTCATGTTGTTCCGGAGCTCACCCCAGATTTTCTGGAAGTGCATAGGTCTGCAGGGGAAATCATAAGTCTGGAAGTGCATAGGTCTGCTGGAATTCTTCTCATGGGGACCAAAGACATCCTTCTCATTTTTATTCAGTATTTCTGCATCACCTTTTAAAAATAAGTTTCACAAGGAGGTGTGCACAGCACAGCAAAGCAAAGCAGTTAAAATGCAGGAAGTTCAGTAATAACTACAAAAAGAAGAGAAATCTGAAGACAGCAATACAAAGAGCAGCATAAAAACAAAGATCAGATAAAATCCCATTGTTCCTGGGAGACAAGCAGATCTCTACCTGGTGCCAAAATACAAGGGGTGTTCAATGTATTCTCAGTATCAGCATGAAGAAGGAATAATAAATTGAAATAATTTTTAATTTTCAGTATAATCCCCCATAACTTCAATACACTTATTACATCTAGAAATTAAATTTTCAATTCCCTGTAAAAAATACCCTTCCTCCTTGTCTAAAAAATGTGCGTTAATTGCTGCTTTGAGCTCTTCATTGTTGGAAAATCGCTTTCCACAAAGATCTTTCTTTAAATTCAGGAAAAGGTAGTAGTCACTGGGGCCCAGGTCCGGGCTATAGGGTGGATGGTTTATTTCTTTGAAACCACAGTCTCACACAGCAGCCTTCGAAACATGTGTCGTGTGAACGGGCGCATTGTCGTGAAGAAGCAACACACTTGCAGTCAGTTTTCCCTGCCTTTTTTCTCTAATTGCTTCTCTTAAATTACGCAGAGTGGTTGCGTAAGATGCTGCATTTATGGTTTCACCTTTTTTTGTGTACTCGATCAATAAAATTCCCTTTGAGTCCCAACACACTGTGGCCATGATTTTTCCGGCCAATGGAGTGACTTTGAATTTCTTTGGAGGGTCAGCACCTTTTTTATGCCACTGCATGGACTCCTGCTTACTTTCAGGGTCATAGTGACCCATGTTTCATCTCCAGTAACAATCCGGTCAAAAATACTCGATGGATCTTCATCACAGAGCTCTAAAAACTCCCCACTCGACTCGCACTTGTTTTTGAGGTGCCATGAGCAATCGCGGCACCCATCTTGCACAGACTGTTGAAAGGTTAAGATGGTAATGAAAAATAGTAAATATGGTAGCTATGGATAGGTTTGTCATCTCTGCTAACATTTTGATTTTTATTCAGGCAACTTCCAATACAAGTTTCTCAATTTTTTTCACATTTTCTTTCGTAGTGGCAGTAACCAGCCCACCTGAGCGAGGGTCGTCTTCAATGCTTTCTCTGCCGCTTTAAATTCACTTGACCACTTTTGAACAATAGATAATGAAGGTGCAGAGTCCTGGTAAACGGCCACCATCTCTTCATGAATGATTTTTTGACTTTTTCCTTGTTTTGTAAGGAACTTAATCACAGCGCGGTGCTCAATTTTCTTCAACACTGTCACATCGGTCATTATGGTCATCTTTCACTGAGGATTACTAGGGAACTAATGATCACACTTATTTGTAATTTTGCATGTATACCCTCAGATAGTGTCATTAGCTAATGAAATAATTAAATTACCCACATCAAGAGCAAATCAACCCAATACTGAGATTACATTGAACGCCCCTCGTAGTATTAAGGGGGTGCCAGGCAGAGATCGAATGTGTATCTGTGTGTAAACATATTTTGCTAAAAATTAGTGAGGCAACCAATAATGGATTTGCTGTACTTCATTATCAGATTGGCTTTGTTTCTCTGTACTCACCATTCACAACTTCCCACCTGAGTCCTCACACCCCTGGGTCCAGTGTGGCTTACCCTAGTAGCTAGCTACTGGTGCTGCAGAGAAGCTCCATCTCATGTGAGTCCTCAGACATGCATCAGACTTTGCTGAGCCTAGGGGCAAATGCTGTGAGTCTACATTAAGTGTCTCAAGACTCTGGCAAATGTCAGGCAAGATTCAGACTTGGTGAAGGGCTATATAAGCCTCAAATATAGCCTGGTGAAGGGCTATATAAGTCTCACTCCATGTAGCCCAGCGTCAGTCATTGGCCAGCTCCTGCCCATTCAGGTTTTCCAGCTGCCTCAATACAGTCAACCATGGAGTACTTGACCTGGCAGCCCACTTTCTCTTCTGTATTTGCTGCACTTCAACTGGAAGGAACACAACCCACCGGTATGCCACACTGGGCCAGTGCCGTCCACAGCAGCAGTATTTCCAGAGCCATGGTTGCAGCACTCTGCAGTCCATTAGAGTGCCTGCCCACTCGCCCATGGTGGGCTCAGTCAGGTGACTTGGGAAAGGTGGTTCCCTTCAGCTTCCCAGCCCAGTTCACTACTTGGCACACATGTCTCAGTGCAGCTCAGAACAGGCCTGAAGTTGGGAAGGCTTCGGTGTTTAAGTAGGCACTCAAAGTGCTTAGGTAAAGAGAACATTACCTGTTTTACCCTAATGAGTTCATTCCTATATAAAGTAGAAGTCACAGTTCACTTCTTGTTACCATCTGAATTTCTCTTAAAGGAATTGGTGGATACATCAATAAACTGTTATTCAAAGGAATATGCTAAATTACAATATGGTGAACAAGGATAATTTTCCAGTCAGCTTCAATGGACAAAAATCCCAAAACTCTTCATAGGCATACCCTCTGGCAATTCTAACTTTTGAAGAATTCAGATCTCTTCTGGTAGGCTCTGATTTAGCTGAACATTAATTAAATGAGCTAGAAGTGTGTGTACGGGTGATGTAACCAACTTACCAATAAACCCCCCCCACCTTAACAATAAAAAAGCAATTTCCCAGTATCTTTATAAATAAATGTTCTTTTCATCACTTTTCCTTGAATTATCCAGGATTTGATTCAGATTAAAAATATGCTTAACAGTAGACCCCTATGCATGTCTAATCAGAAGTCAGACTGATTTCTGTAGCACTAATCATTAGGTAAGAGTTCATAGGATTGCAACTTAAGTTACTGTACGCAGCAAAACTAAACACAGAAGGGTTTTTTTTAGGATAAACAATGTTAGGCTTTAGTTGCTCATGACTTGCACAATAATGTTAAAAGTATTAAAGCAGGGCAAACCTTCTCTGACTGGGGTCCAGTGCTATATTCCAGATGGACAGCTTGGATCACTGAGAAAGCAAAAGATGGCTGCAGTCTAGCAGTCTCCCAATTCAAGAGCAGTTGCTCTGTAAACATTTCACTACATTCACTAGTCTTGTTTTTAAATAAATATTAAACCAGGACAAATTGACTGGACAGATTTCACAGAAGTATGTAATGGCCATAAGTACAACTATAATTTTGTCTTTTAATCAGTCTCATTTCCTTTCTTTAAAAAAAAAAGGGGGGGGAGGTTGAATATGACTTTTCCTATAATAGATTGCTAATTTGCTATCTTACAACATTATGAAAAAGTGAAATGACAGATAGAATATCTTTTTGATAACCATAACTAAAGGCAGATATTCAACATAGCATATTAGCAATTAAATCTTATCAGAAAATAATTACTTTTCTTCTGTAAAATTATATTTTGAATTAAAATTATTAAATGTAATCATACAACTTAAAAGATTATGGAAACTCTTTCCTAAATGCTCCTTTCTTATATATTTTCTTGACCTACTGAATTGATGTAAAAAGACACTTTTTTATAAATATAACTTTGCCCTAGTAAAAAGGCAACCCAAAAGCACAAAAGCACCTGGGACCTCTTAGGGCACATAGAACTTGGATTGTGTGTTCAGGTGTTTAGATATGGTTGAATATACAGTGGGAATTCAAGTGACTGAGTACAATTCTGTTTTAGCATACAAGACACAAAGCACAATTTATGCCATCGAAAACCTCTCATCTCATGTAGGACAGCTAGCCTTGCCCTCTTCCCTGTCTTGTCTGTTCTTTCTCTAGTGGGAATTGGATACATTTCAACTCTGATTCAAATTCTCATCTATTAAAACTAGCCTCCCATTTGACTCTTTACTCAGGTTAAGTTTTGCTTTTGGCATTATAGTAACAGTTACATGTATATTTCACTTGTATTATTGTTGATATTGACTATCCACTCTTCAGAAACATCAGTATAATGTTTTCCAAGTTTCTCTTGTGCGTTGTGCTCTTGGGGACTTTTTAAGTACTTTGCTTTGGTGTACAGTTGTGTGCAAATCCTTTAAAACAAAATCAATGTTGTATCTTTCCATGCCTCTGGCCAGTAGCAATTTACAGAGCACTTAAACACCTCACCTCCTTAGCTGGAAATTTTGTCATTAGTTGGATTCACCCAATATCATCCCCACTTTTAATTTCTTCTTTCTTTCCTTTCTTCCTTGTTGGAACACTATGTGACTTTGACAGGAAGGGTATTAGACAAAGTAGGAAATGTATTTGTCCTCCACAAAGTGATAGACAATTATAAATTCTAAACTACTGAATGGTACCAAGTATTTCACGAATACTTCTGAAAATTTATACCAAGCAACAGTATAATTTATAGCAACAGGAAGGCTAATGTCAATAAGCTTTGAAAAGTTTACAATAGCTAAAGATCTCACTCTACAGTGACTTGACAGGGGAAGGAAGATTGTAGATCAGATTTCTTCAGCCAAGCAAATCTAATAAGCTTCTCCGAAAGGGTAGCCTCTGAGCTCTCTGCTGCTCTCTGAGATGGATGGCCTGTGTGAGGTCGCAGGTTTTACAGGCATTATCCAGACATTCTTGGCAGAAGCCAAAATGAGAAAAGCATTAATACTGATTAATCCCTCTCACAGACTCTCCCCTTTTTGATGAGGAAAGCTGACACTAAGACAGAAACCAACCTGAACACACAGCTGACTCTGAGTGCTCTCACCAACTTAAGTTAGACTACTTATGTGCTTAAAATCTAAGCCAAACCTAAACCAGAATTGATCCTACAAAGCAAGCTAGATGTATGACATATGCCAGACAAACACTTTCATAGAATGCTTCTCCTCCGTTGCTTCACACTTCTATTGAAATAAATGAGAGAATCACAGGTCCAAGTCATGCATTCCAAACTACAACCTCCATTCAACTATAACTATTCTTTACATATGTAAATAAACTGTAAAGATCTTTTAAATGGAAACATAAGAAAGCCACACTGAATCAGAGCAAAACTCTATCTAGTCCAGTACTCTGTGCACGGAATGACCAGACAGCTGACTGTGTGACCACAAGGAGGATGTGAATGCAATAGCACTCTGCCACAGTGTTTCCTGGCAACTGGTACACACAGGCAGATTTTCTGTGGAGGTAATAGATAACAATTATAACTGGTGACCATTGCTCCATGAATGACAAACACAGGAATATAACGGTATTTAAGAACAGCCAGAACAGCTAAAATCTAAGTCTTTATCTAAAATGCCTGGGAGAAAAACAAGAATTTGGCTGATGTTGGTAATAATATAATGTCACAACTGGGAAGATCATCTTTCGTGTAGCTATCTGCCTTTCTTCCTTCAGAGGTCTTTCAGAGATAACCTTCAAGTCTGAGCAGGTAACACACCCAAGAATACATTTCTGTAGCTGATCTGCTACCAAGCTGCTTTGGATTTGAATGGTCAGAACTGGGCCCAGAAACTGACCAGAAGATAGTGCAGCTGACAAATTAGCATCACTATATGGCCATATAAACCGGACCCAATTAATAGCCTAGCAGCTATATTTTGAATGACGTGATGTTTCAAAGGTAGCCTACCATAAGGCCCAATAGAGTAAATCAATGAGAGGATGACTAGAACATAGATAAGTCTATAAAAAGAGGCCAGTGTGGATTAAAGGCATGCCTAGCCACAGGCTTTCTGCTTTTCAGGGGGAAAAGATGGATTCAGGAGTACCTTTTTTTTTTTTTTTTTAGGGGAAATGCAACCTCAACTTCCAGAGAAGGTTGATTACTACTTAGCCAAGAAGAACCACATGCTAACATTGCCTTTGTCTTGTCAGGACAGAGCTTCACTATTTTGGCCCTCATATAGTCCATTAATCTGCTCAGGCACGAGTTCAGGACATCCAGAGTTTCACTTAAGTTAGATGAAAAGGATATATAAAGGTTGTTATCTGCATATTGATGACACCATAGCCCACAGCCTTGATAAGCTCACTCAGTGGTTTCATGTGGATGCTGAATAACATAGCAAATAAAGGTGAATTTTGAGGAACACTGTGACACAATTGCTACAGGGGAGATCAGTATCCCCCAGAAGAACCTTCTAGAAACAGCAAAGTAGGAAGAGAACCACTGTGAAACCTGTCTTCATCTCCAACCCTGAAAGTCAATACTATCATTAATGCTATCAAAAGCCACTGAAAGATCCAAGAGAAGCAACATGGTTACATTCTCTTTCTTGTTCTTTCAGCAAAGGCCAGTTTCTATCCCAAAACCAGGCCTGAAGCCAGATTGAACTTGATCTAGAAATCATTTTTATCCAAGAATGCCTGGAGTTGATTGACAGCTAGTCTCTCAAAAACCTTAGCTAGGGGAATGTTAGCACCTAACTTCTGCTTCTGAATTCAGGTTTTGTTTCTTTTGGAATGGCTTGATTCAAAGGGGACTGGTACCACCCCCTTTCTTGAAGGAGGAAAATAATGCAGGCTCTTGAACTGAACAGGCCATCTTGTCCTAATTTCCCATAACTGGCTCAGATGGGTAAAGGTTAAGCTTACAAGTATTCAGCCGAACTCAGCCGTGTGCCTTGTCTATGTCCTTTTGTCTCAACACCTGAAATTAATTGTATACAGTTGCAACAGTTGTGCTCTGGATACCACTGCTAATGGAACTGCACCAATGCTGGAATTGAAGTCAAGTTGGACTGAGCAATGTTACCTTCAAAATATCTTGCAAAATTACCACAGAAAACCACTGTGGATGTGACCAAGTCTTTTTGCTAGGTCACAACCTCATTATTACCTGGTGCAGCTCTGCTGGGTGATACTGTGAAGATGCAATGAATTCAAACCTGCATTTTAACAAGGGTGTTAAGTGCATTTTAATATATACTTTTGTATCTTTGTATGATGACACACTTGAAGGAGAACTGTAGTGCTTGACCTATGTTCAGACTTTCTTTAAAAATATTCTTTTCCTCTGTATCATATTGCATAATTTAAAAGTTTTGAAATGTCATTCTTTTAAAGAGCCTGTTGGTTGAGATCAGTGTACAGATTTCCTATTACCAAAAAGTTCACAAAGCATCAGATCAGATTCCTAAAAAGTGTCATGAGTATTCATATATTGTATGAATACAATATACATTGTATATTTTACATGTTGCAACAGATCATGGTTTATTAAATTGGTTTGTTAGTACCCATAAATAGGTTCTTGAGGGAGGAACAACATAGCTATGTCTTACAAGTCTGGGTTGTTCCTATCCCAACAACCTGCAATTTCAGCTTTGTACACCACAACAAAAAAGAACTCAGGGACATCCCTGGGTTATTTTAGTTCAGAGGGAGAGGGAAGTTGGCTAGGAAGCAGCATGCCCACTTCCATTTATTCATGGCTGGATTGTAATACATGAATCAGGTAAGCATTTGTGTAACTAAACCTCAATATTGATTTATCTGCAGAAAAAAGAGGCCTGATGAAGCCAGTGACATTAGTAGTACCCAAGCTATAGAAAATAACTGAACATCAAGACTAAAATCAATTTATTTTGAATAGAGACATTGTATTTGTAAGATCTTCTTTGCTATTCATAGGAGTAGATTAGTGTTGTCATTTTGCTTTTCAGAAAATCTACTGACAATTTGTCCTACAGATATGCACACTTTGCACATAAACTATTGTACCGTTGCCAGATCTAATTACCTTTGCCAAGAAAATAAGACTATTGTAACTTGGCAATATGGGTTGTGATTACTGGAATGGTAGATCAAGATCCTTCTCTTTTCAGGATTTAGAATGCATTATGCAAGGTCTGGAAATGTTAATATCCTTCACCAGAACAGTCTTTGATTTGGACATTTCTTACTAGATTGCCACACAGCAATATTTTAACATACCTGCAGAAGAGAATGGGAACAAGCAGGATGGCTCAAGCTTCTAAAGTGGGAAGTGACTTCCTTGCTCGATTATTTTAGAGAAAGATGTCCTCTGAATCAGGCAAGGGTTAGAACTGCAAAGTTCTCCATCTTTTAAGTGTTTTGCAGTGCAGCATAAAAGCCACAATGCAAAGAGAGCTTTCTGATGTTAGCGTCTAGAATGCAAATACATCCAAGCTAGTGTGGTGTAGAAGCTAAGAGACTGAGCTGCGAAGCAAGTTTGCCTGTACCATGAGATAACATTGTCTCACTCTCCCATCTGCGATATACGGGTGATAACGGTCAGCTGAGGTTGTTGTAAGGACATTGCTTAGACAATGAATGTGCAGCTCTTTGAACACTTTCAAGCACTATATACTAACACTAAAAATACTGCCAATAACAATAATCCTAACAATAGCTGTGACTCCGCTAAGGTATACAGTTGCCAAACAGAAGAACCAGTTTTAATCCCCACAAATTTACCTGCATCTTCTCCTTTGTAGTCCACCCATGCTTTACTCTGGCTAGATGGTTTCCCTGCAGGTCACAGTCTTTGTCAGCATAGATAGTCCATGAACCAGCTGCATGTTTGCAGTGTTTCCAGCACATTCTGTACAGTTCCTTATGACATCCCAAACACAAATCCATCCATACTTAATGAATTAATATTCTGCTGGTTTGGAGGTGTGTGCGTTAATGTGGGCTCCGTGGCATAAAGACATCAACACACAGCTCTAATTAACACCAATCACACACATTAATGGTATAACCTACTGCTTAAGTAAATGAACAGCCACACTCCTGCTGTTTTTAACAGGCTGATAGGCATGCGCTATATTGACAAAGTAAGCTAATTTACAGAGTGATTGTCCAAGTGGGAACTGCTGTTTATTTGTAGAGTTTTCCTGATTTAACGCAAGGGGCAAATAATACACTTAATGTTAATTAAAATAGCAACAGCTAACGTTAAATATTGCAAACTCAGCAAGGAGAATAGCACTTTCTCAGTCAGAATTAACCACTTTTGTCTAGTCTTTATTGTTTACTATAAGGTAAGATGGTTTGGTGTGTACTAACTATAGCAATGTTTTGTTTTTCATTGTTTGTTGTAAAATACATATTTTGAAAATAAAATAGTTATTTTAAATAAATTATTGAAAATTATTTTTGAAAATAAAAAATATTCTTGAAATAAAATAGAAGTATAGATCTATAATGAGAAGTTTGTATAGCTAGCTCAAGCCAATATGTTCCAATGTAACCACTGATGGACAATTTTTTTCTGCATTGGATTCACACGTAAACATGTTTCAAGCCATATGGCAAGCAGTTTCTTCTTCCTTGTAACATGGGAAGTTGCACCTGCCTCTTCTGTACTACTGGTGCTTTGACCTGGAAAGGTTAGCTTATGGAGGTATATGATTTCATGGCATTAGGTAACAATGTTGATCATAAATTATGTCTAGAAGCTCCAGAATATTCAAGGTTTATCTGTGAGGGTTACAAATAGCCAGCATTTTTTAAAGCAGTCCATATTATTGACAGTACAGTAGCTAATGATTGTACTCAGCTCAGCAGTCTGATGCTCAAAATGTGTAAAACACCATATTCTCAGAATAAATATTTGATGGGGCTTGTGACTTCTTCCTTCCAGTTGTATCCATGTGAGATCCATTTGCAATCTTCCCTCTTCCATTGGAGAATTAACTTCTGGAAGCATTAAGAGGGCACTGGCTACAATTTACCCTAACAAAAGTAGGAAAGCATAATTTCCTAGCAATGAAAAGCTGAAATTAGAACTTTCTCTAGTAGATAAATTGGCATGCATGTATCACGTACAATGATTGTTATTATATGTACCATCTATTTCCATTTACTGAAGCAAGAAAAACTATGTTCTTGCCCAATTTTTTAAACAGCAGTAAGAGTGACATATGGTGTGTACTATAATTGAATCCTGTAGAGGCTAAGGTGAAGTTGCAAAATCTGTTGCACACTTAGGCAATGAAGGGAGAGTACTTTTTAATCACAGATTTTTATTAATCACTTGTCACAGATGCAAATGTAGCAGCTATTAATCTTTTACATATGGCAGGAAGCACTTCCAATGGTCTAGTAGTCCTGCTGTAAATTATCATGTCACGGATTAACTCATTTTGTTTCACAAATACTTTGCTTGATTCCCTTCTCTTTTGTTCAGAGGTCCCTCTTGAATTGTCCTTTTGGGCAACTGGAGTCTGAATGATTAATCCTGGAGACAGAGAGCTGACTGAGAAGGTCAACCACCAATGAATCAAAAGAAAAAACATGGGTTAATTCTGGGTTACGCTCATTCCACCTGAAAACTAAGGAGAAAAAAATAGCCAAGTGTTTTCAATGGGAATTATCACCTAACACACTGCCTGGCTGCACTCTTTGTGTCAATTTTTCTTTTCTCCTCTCAACAAAACAATCCAAAACAAAAGCTTTTTAAAAGTTGCTAAGTATGTTACCCAATTTAAAGCACTCTTATGAATTAACTCTGGTTTGAAATGACTGATGTCTTTAGGATGTTGATTATTGAAACATAGTCATCAAACAGGTTTTCTTTTGTATGCAATTAGACATGATATGGCAGGACCCAATCTGAATCTTCTCAATTTCCCAAGAGGTGCTGGGATGGGGGTAATTTACATAACAGTATAGGTGGAAGAGGGATGGAATATGAATCCCACAATTTGCCTTTCCCCTCCCACAGGATGATTTTTGTACATCTGTTAAGTTTACCAAGGCATCGTGAGTTTCCTCTCAAATTGTCAAATTCTGCAGGTATCCGTCTTTAAATTTTGCCAGCTTACACACTATCAATCATCCTGGATTTTTCAATGTAAAATTACACAGACACATAGACACCCTGTAAGGCAGGCCCATTGTATTTTGGACTATTTGCTGACAATCTGGAATCTGGCACCAGTTCAAAATTTAGCAACCTGGCCACTAACCCCCTGGAATAAAAACCCTCTAAATAAATAAAGATAGGAGGGAGACCATAGTATCTATTTGTGATGTTTTTGCCAAAGTAAAAATTGAACTAAGGTCCTCAAAATTCAGATTCTAACAAAGGATTCCTCACTGGGTGGAGGAGCAAAGTGAAGGATTGTTCACCATTTCCACAATGCAGAGACCTCGTGCCTGCCAGGGCTTTACTTACCTTTTTAGCTCAACGATCTCCACGCTTTGGACTTCTACTCCTCACACACTCACTGACATGAATGGGGGGACATTTACCTAACTCATCTCCAGACTGTTACAACTAAGGGGACTCTTTTGGGTGGAGGGCTCTTGGGAAAGTGATGGAAATATGCTGTAGAGATACAACAACTTTATGGCTTTTATGAAGCAAAAAATGCATACTGGAGCAGACAGGGACTGCAGACTGCATCACTGCAAAGTATAAATGTGGGTCCCAGGGTATCTGAGCATTGCAACTGTGCACCCCACTAAGGAATGGGAGGGGTTGAATTCACTTGACCGCTTATGGCCTTTCATTCCAAATATGTGTAGACAAGAATGGAGATGAATGACTGTCCCCTTAATGTGTTCATTTTGTGATAGAAATTCATATTCAAATGACTTTGGCCTTTGCTAAGCTAATCAGTGGAAAAGAAGGTTAGCTGTTTGATATAAGACCAGTATGAATTCTATTTGGTCAAGCTCATGAAAGGCAGACAAGTGTTAATGAAATTTTTGTCTCAACTGGACTTTGTCTGGTTTTATGTGCAGTGGCTTATAATACATCTAGTTATTCAATCTTGCTTCATTGACTATGATAAAGCCTTTGATTGTGTGGATCACAACAAATTGTGTTAAGTTCTTAAAGAGATAGGAGTACCAGACCATCTTATTTGTCTCTTGAGAAACTTATATGCAGGTCAAGAAGCAACTGGACATGGAACCACTGATTGGTTCAAAATTGAAAAAGGAGTTTGGCAAGGCTGTATACTGCCATCCTGCCTATTTAACTTACATGCAGAGCACATCATGAGAAAAGCGGGGCTAGATGAATCACCAGTTGGAATTAAGATTGCTGGGAGAAATATCAACAACCTCAGATATGTAAATGATACCACTCTAATGGCAGAAAGTGAAGAGGAACTAAAGAGCCTCTTGATGCGGATGAAATTTTCCTGGGCTCCAAGATCACCACAGATGGTGACTGTGGTCCAGAAATTAAAAGACGTTTGCTCTTTGGGAGGAAAGCTATGGCAAATCTAGACGGCATACTAAAAAGCAGAGACATCACCCTGCCAACAAAAGTGTGTACAGTCAAGGCTATGGTTTTCCCAGTTGCAATGTATGGCTGTGAAATCTGGACCATAAGGAAGGCTTAGCGCCAAAGAATTGAGGCCTTGAATTGTGGTGCTGGAGGAGACTCCTGCGAGTCCGTTGGACTGCAAGAAGATTAAACCAGTCAGTCTTAGAGGAGATCAACCCTGACTGCTCTTTAGGCCAGATACTGAAGATGAAACTCAAATACTTTGGCCACCAAATGAGAAGGAAGGACTCCCTGGAGAAGAGCCTAATGCTGGGAACAATAGATGGCAAAAGAAGAAGGGGATGGCAGAGAATGAGGTGGCTAGATGGTGTAACTGAAGCAGTTGGTGTGAGCTTGAGTGGACTCCAGGGGATGGTGGAGGACAGGAAGGCCTGGAGGAATGTTGCCCATGAGGTTGCGATGGGTTGGATGTGACTTTGTGATGAACAACAACAATTCAATCTTGCAGTGCACTGGTGGCTGCTGGAGAGTACGGGAGGAGAATCAGTTTTCTAATATGCCCAGGAAATGATTTGCCAGGACCACATGGTAGCAGTGAGGAGGGCCAAAGCCAAAATTGGACAGGGATAGTTCTTTCTCTTCCCTACACTCCTTTTGGCAGTCCGTACTCTCTATGAACTAGCCATTGTATACAATAATTCAGAATGCAGTTTGCAAATGGGTTGTTGTTGAGGAATGGGTTGTTATCACATGTGAACCCTCACAGTGGGCTGCTAATGATAGAATCATAGAATACTATGGAAGGGCCATGAAGGGGCATGAGTTGGAAGGGCCATAAAGGCCATTGGGTCCAACACCCTGCTGTTGCAGGACACCAGTTCACACCATCCCACTCTGATGGCTATCCAGTTTCACCTTGAATATCTCTAGTGTGGGAGAGCCCACAACCTCTCTAGGCAACCAGTTCCACTGTTGTTTTGCTCTGACAGTGAGGAAGCTTTTCCTGATATCTAGCCTGAATTTGGGTCCTTGCAGCTTGACTTGATTATTCTGTGTCCTCCACTCTGGTATCAGAAAGAAGAGATCTTGACCTTTCTGTTTGTGACAGCCTTTGGGGTACTTATAGAGGGATATCATGTCCCCCTTCAGTCTTCTCTTCTCAAGGCTGAACATGCCCACTTCTCTTAGTCTTTCCTCATAGGGCAGTGTTTCCAAACCTGGATCATTTTTGTTGCCCTCCTCTGGACCCTTTCTAATTTTTCTGCGTCTTTCATAAATCTTGAGGTCACAACTCAACAATAAACCAGGGGTTTATTGTTTGTAGTTAACAACTGATGATTGAGTGACAATACATACTTAAACCATATTCTGCTTTGTGGTTATATGGAAGCCAAGCCTTTTTTCCCCTCTGCCATCACATTTTCTCCTTCATGTCTCCACCCCTGAGCAGATGGCAGTGTTCCTCTTTAATCTCAACTCTTTTTAGCTTTTGATCTTCCCATTTCAAGTTGTGAACCACAGGGTCCAACTCATTTTGAGTCACCAAAGACAGGAAGGTGGGTGTGTATAATAAAAGGGTACTGTTTCAAGACTGACTTTGAAAGGATGAATGCCGCTTATGGCAGTGGCATGGAATAGCTAAGTAAAGGCAGCACTAGTGTTGAATCATTAGTTCATCCTTAGTTTCTTCTTCTGAGCATGATGGTTGTGGAACTGCTGGCAAGTCTGTAACAACTGAGATGTGGCAGTAGAGGATTTACCTCCACTGGCAAATGCAAATATATCTGCTGACAGGTTAGCAAAGGTGAGACTGATGTCAGCAGCTTCAGCCTACATCTGAGGCAGCTAGCTAGTTCCTGCTACCTCCCAATAGTTCCCATTAATTTCCTTCCCAGGTTGATTGCCCTTCAGTGGAAGCTACTGGACATTTCCTACTACTGGAAACATTCTAGTGGGTCAGTGGCCAATTCTATCCCCACCACAATCACGCCAGGGCTCAAACCCCCCAATACTGAACTCATTCCTTTCCTTGAATTTATATATCACATCCACTGTGGCTTTTAATCAAAATCACTTTAAAACCTCATATTTCACATAATAAACCATCAATAATTTTGAGTACAGCAATGTAAAGGGTAATAATATGAAAAAGCTACCAAGAGATCAACTAAAAACCAATGCAGAATGTCTCTGATAACCTCAAGCATTGAAGTGTTGCACAGGTAGTACCACTACACAAAAGCCCTATCCCTGCTAGATATGCATTGGAAAACTGCCTGAGATTATAAATGGAGCGTGTGGGGAGGATTCTATGGAAGAAGAAGTCTGGGTCTCAAATCATTTTGACCTTTAAAAGTTAAAACTTGCAGCATAAATTGGTTATTACCTATAAAGCCCTAAATGGCTTGGGACCTGGATACCTAAAGGAACGCCTTCTTCCCTATTTGCCCTCCCGCCCCTGAGTTCGGCAGCAGAAGCCCTCCTCCGGGAACCCTCTGTGAAAGATGTTAGGAAACAGAGTACCCAGAGGAGAACCTTCTCTGTGGTGGCGCCCCGTCTATGGAATGCGCTCCCCAGAGACGTCCACCTGGCGCCATCATTATGTTTTTCAGCGCCAGGTTAAGACCTTTTTATTTGATCAACATTTTAATGAGTTTTAATATTGTATTTTTACCATTATATTTTAACTGAAGCCAGAGTGAGTCAATAATTTATTTATGTTTGGTGATATTTGTATTTTATCTTTGTAAGCTGTCCTGAGGCTTTTGCAAAGGACGGCATATAAATATCCTAAATAAATAAATAATATTAATTTATTTATCCAGGTCTTGTTTTTACTGACTGTCTAGAGCTTCTCCATCTTTGGCTGCAGAGCACATTGTCAATCTGATTCTGGTGTTGACCGTCTCTACACATTTCTCCATGTGTAGAGTCATCTCTTGGTTTGTTGGAAAGAGTGTTTGCTATGACCAGCACGTTCTCTTGACAAAACTCTGCTAACCTTCACTCTGCTTCATTTTGTACTCTAAGGCCAAACTTTCCTGTTATTCCAGTTATCTTTTGGCTTCCTACTTTAGTTTTCCAATCCTCCATGATGATAAGGAAATTATTTTTGGTGCTAATTCTAGAAAGTGCTGCAGGTCTTCATAAAACGTGTCATCTTTGGCATCAGTGCTGGGAGGGGGGGGGTAGACTTGGACAACTGTGATGTTGAATGGTTTGCCTTGGATTCTAACTAGGATAATTCTGTCATTTTGGAGATTGTACCCCAAAACTGCTTTTCCTACTCCTTTATTGACTATGATGGCTACTCTATTTCTTCTGAGGGTCTCCTCCCCACAGCAGTATACCTGATGGTCATCTGAATTAAATTCACAGATTCCTGTCCATTTTAGTTCACTGATTCCCAATATGTCAATGTTCAGTCTTGCCATCTTATGTTTGACCACATCTAGCTTACCTTGATTCATAGATCTTACATTCCAGGTTCCTATTCAGTATTTACATCAGACTTTCCTTTCACCACATTCATGGATCACTGCCTTGCCGTGGTGAAGGGGCTTCTGTAGCACAATTAAACTATGATCTATGCCATGCAGGGACATCCAAGACAGACAGGTCATTGCAGAGAGCTCTGACAAAATGTGGAGAAGGATACTGCAGCCCACTCCAATATCCTTGACATGAAAACCCCATGGACAGAATAAAAATGCTAAAAGTTATGATGCCAGAAGATGAGTCCCTCAGGTTGGAAAGTGTCAAGTGTGCTACTGGGAAAGAGTGATAGTGTGGCAAGATACAAATAATCAGGGTCACAGCTAGTAAAGTGGCCAAAGCTGAAAATAGGTATTCTCACCACTAGTCTCTGCTGAGCATCTAACAGGAATGCCAGCTCAAGGAGCACACCGAAACTAGATAAAGAGTGCAATCTCATCTAGAACACACTGTATGCCCAATCTGAGTCAGAAGATGCATCTACCAACAGTACTTCCCTTTGTCTGCACTATGTTTCAGCTTGTTCTGCTCCATCCAGCCTCTCACAGCAGTGTCCATGGTTATTCTTTCTGCCTCAAAATATGTGACTTTCAGTGACCATAACAAGTTGGGAGCCTGAGAACTTTTGGTCTGTAACAGGTCTCTGAAAACCAACATGATTCCAATAGAATAAACAGTATTCATATGAAGTATGGCATCATAAGGACAGTGGAGCCTTGCAAATGTTATATTAGACTGAGTGGAGCAGAGCCTAGATTAACATTGTAAAATGCAAAGGGGGGAAAAGCCTTAAGACTCCTGAAAAATAAATCAGAGTGTTTGTTCGAATTGCACAGCCTAAGTAGTTCATACAGTTTGTTTTAGTTATGTCATAAAATGGCTGTTTTTTCTCTAAGGAAAACATAATTTTAGCAGCTCAAATTCACTGGTAATTTTATCAGGAAGGTAAGTGTTGTTGTAGGTGGAAAAAAAGACAAAACATATTGAAAATCTTGCTCTATACTAATCAAAACAGGAAACCATGTTTTGCTGAATGAACATTTAAGCTAATTCCCATATGAATATTTCACCCTGTGCTTCTGAGAAGATAGCAATAAAGCAGACAATTTCATCCCACAGGCTCTCTTTCATCTCTTCCCCCACCCACTTTTGCTGTTATGTTTCCCACAGTTTTTAGTGTCACTAAAATCTTGATTTATAAACTGCAAACGTTAGCTTATAATCGGCTTCTGGCTGGGAATGAACGTGTTCACACATTCAGAAAGGAAAAGAGGTGACAGATTTTAGACTATCCCTGAATACACATAAAATTTTCATTTTGGGCTGGGATTATCAAAGCAGGTAAACCACCATGCAAAGATCCTAATCCTTCTAGGAGGTTTGGCAAACAAAAAGTAAAATATTCATCAGTAAGCAAAGCTGTGAGAAATAGGGCTGACATGTTGCATTCCAGAAATGAAATCTATACCATTCAGTTTTCTCTGGAGCTGAGATCCAAAGAAGTGTGCCTTGTCCTGCATATTTCCACATGCATGACGTCCCTTTTCTCCATTTGCCGCCCTTCATCTATTGTCCAAAAGAAGCCTCAAGCTGCATCACGTGGAAGGCAAGGGAAAAGCGGAGGGTTTGCAATCCAGGACTGCCTCCACTTTTCATGCTGGTGGTGCATCTCTTGATGGGAACCACTGGCCAGCTGTTCAGAAGTGTGGGAAGGTGCAAAAAAATATGAGGCATTCCTCCCTTTCTAATATAGTCTGCATGGCAATAAACCAGCATCAATAATCTTTCTCATGTTAACAGCATTTTGCAGGTAATTCTGTTTAAAATGCAAATCCCTCTTATAAAACATAAAAGCCAATAAAACAGCAAAGCACAATGATCAACATATTTGAATAATTCACTAAAACAATCACACAAATAGCACTCTAATTATTAATTTATTTGCATTATTAGGAGGAATAGCATAACAACCCAAAGCTATCAAAATCCCAATACAATAACAGAAATCTGGGACACATGCTTGTTGACTTAAGAAGGATGCTCACTCTGTCTCCAGAGGGAAGTCACACAATTTGGGTACCACCACTAAAGCTCCTATCCCTTATGGAAGTAAACCTAAACTGAGAAAGGACTGGCACTTGAAGCAAGGTCCCACATGATGACCTTATTGTCTTGGGGAATATTTTGCAGCAGAAGCCTTTTCCTGAGTTGCTCTTGACCAAAACTATTGGAACTTTCAAGGTGATAACCAGCATTTTAATCTGGAACTCACTTATTTTAGGTGCAGACATGTTGCCAAGGTTCTTCCAAGCCAGGCTTCCATACAAACTTTGGAGTTATGGAGTGAGGTTATAGGTTTTTTAAGCTATTTTAAATTAATTTTATTTCTTGTTAAAGTTTTTTATTGCATTTTATTCTTTGTTGTAAACCACCCAGAGTTTCGGCTACAGGCAGTATAGATGATGATGATGATGATGATGATGATGATGATGATGATGATGGATTCTTTACTGACAGCAGCCAAAAAATAAAGACTTCCACCTTTCGGTGGCAATGCTGATGACCAGGAAGGGATCACACAAAAGCCTTTGACAAATAACGGTCAAGCTTTTTTTGACTCCCTAATTTCTTCTCCATCTTTTATAAACGGTCTGTCCCATGTGCCTCTTTTGCTAATACTGTCAATTTAAAGGCAAGGAAAGGACCATGAGTTGGGTGTTGTAGGGAGGGTCTGATTTGTGGTTGGATAAGGGCTGAAGGGTGAGGATCATTTTACTCTGCTCAGAAAGATTGTTCAGACGGCTCTGGCTTTCCTCCACCACTCTGCAAAAACAACGCTCATTTCCAAATTAATCTGAGGAGAGCTTTGGAGAGCTCATCCATCTCTACCAGTATGACATACTCAAGATAACAAATGACCCACTGCATTCTGAAACAGCTTATATTTCAGAACAGATTTACAATACTGCCTCACTTAGAGCCCACTTTGGAGGTTACCAAAGACCGCATAGCACCGGATCACCCATCTCCAAGAAAACGCCAATATTATTGTCGCCGGGGTTATCTTACTGGGGAAATCACTCAGAATGTGGGAAGCAACTTTACTAATTAAAATGATCTCATTTCATTGGATGCTATCCTAGGCATATTAATAGAGGGAAAAGTCCCACAACTGTCACCATGGATGGCTGGGGCATTCGGGGAATTGTGGGACTTCTCCTTTGTAGAAACAAACATAGTATGATGGTTAATGATTGTTAGCAATCATTAATGACTGTTAGCAATCCTTTCACCTAAAGTATGGCTTGATAGTTGTGGACAAATATAAAGCCTGCTCCCCCTCTCCACCCCCTCCCCACAAAGACATAAAATAACCGACGTGTTCTACTTCTCCTGTGAGTCACAGAAGGAGGAGAAAACATTTTCCTTGTTGTTCTCCTTAGACTCTGACCATCACGCATTCACATTCATATCTATAGTCAGAGATGTATTTAAGAAAGTTGTGAGCAAACTGTTAAGATCACCCTAGAATATCAAGCACATCCCATGAGAAAAACAGGACGTATTTAACTTTATGAATGCAAAAAGCTACAGGTGCAAACAAAACTGAAGGGGTATCCTCTGAAGAGAAATAACCATTCTATTGCAAATAATTCCATTAGCAATTCAGAGGGAAGCAGAAAGTGTCTAATTTATTCAAGAAGTGACATTTTATTTAGTGTAGCTCTGCAAATTGGGAATTTACTGAAGCCACATCAATAAAAAATGTTGGTAAGGGAAGGTATAAATAGCTGACACTTGGGTTGCCCATCAACAAGCCGCTTTTCATAGTCACACAGGAAGACTTCAAAATTAAGCTAGCACAATGACTATGCATTGAAGAGAAATCCTTTGTACCAGACTGTCAATTCTGTCCTCATGTTATATTGTTCTTCTTCCAATATCCTCTCAAGTATCATGCTATTAGCAGCATGAACTTAGTGTGCTAGATCTGTAATATGAGATCAAAGAATAAAATCTATCATGTCCATATCTATTTTCAGCTGGTTACAACTTCGGGATGCCTTAAAGGCAGGCAAAACATCCCACTAGTACAGTCTTGTACATGGACAACATTTTCCCTCTATGATCTCTTTAGTGATTAACTTTTCATCTGAAGAATATCTTGTCAAAACAGTTTTAGATAGCTACAAAAGTGTTTTTTAAGAACTATCCCTAACTTGATACATTATACATGGATTTACTAAACACCAGTGACAATGGTGAGTACACAATTGAAAATGGAATTCATAAAATATGAATAATATAGGTCATTATCTCTGGGTGAAACTATATAAGCAATATTTGGTAGGCATGGTAAACTATGATCAAGAAATAAGATTATTAACAGGAATGGGCTATTCAATCTGTTTGGCTTTCTTTCATTCTTTCTTTAAAATATTTATATAACATCCTGGATCTTTAATATCAACTTCCTTCAAAGTACAATTTGTATCCCACTTCCACTTCAGTTTGTGATTGTTTTTGAAGGTTGTATTAACATTTGCACATATACTTATACGATTTATCTTCATATGTGCAAATTTTCCAAGCGATTTTCTGTAACACATTATTTTTCTATGCAATTTCCCTAATTGCATATATATATAAGAAAATTTGAAGAAGTGCCAAAGCTAAAGGATAATCATGTTCTGGTTCATGTTAGTTTGGGAAGTGTGAATCATATTAAAATGCAAATTGAATAATTCCCCTATTCCTAAATATTTTTAATAATACCATTGACTTGATATCTAGAAACATATAAAATATTTACATTTTCCACAATGTTTTAGCTTTGCGTTCACAGTAAGATCATGAGATCTTTCAATGTGCGATGTGTTAAAGGTTGTCTCTTAAATGGCCTGCTATGCAACTTAAAGCATGGTTGTCACGGCTAGGTAGAAACAAGTCTGAAAACTCACAGTGTGTCCCAGCTGGCTTAGGCATCATAGGAGTTATAGGGCTTTTTCAGTCTAAATATTTATAAGATTACATTCTTACTGTTTCAAGCATTTCTTCCATTGAATATTTAGAATTATTTTCTCTGAAGGCTTTGTGCTTGTTAGGTGAGGTTACTCGCTTAATGAGTGTTGCTAGCATTGAAGAAGTTTTTGCCCTGCCCTGCCCTGCCCTATGGTTCCCAGCTACAAGACACACGTTGGCTTTGGGGATGAAGCTAGAGCAAGCAGTTTCAGAATTTGACTGTTGTCAAATGGATCAGGTCTTGGGGTCATATAGACAAAATTCCCCTCTCTCCAAGAAAGCTGAAAGTGTTGTGAATTTCCATTCTCTCCGTCATGTGGATAAACCAAAGCAGAGGAATTCAGTTCAGCTGAGCTAGACTGACTGCCTGTTCACTTCTGATTGGATGACTGGAAGTGGGTTTTTTTCCTCTGTCAGATGGATTGACATTTACACAAATATGAATGCCAGAAAATTTTCACCAACTAACATCTGAAAATCACATAGCTCTAACCTGATTTGTGCAGGTTAGGTCAATTGCATGAAATTGTAAGATGCATGGATTATGATTTCTGCAAATTGGCTGATTCTGCACAAATCACACATATAAAAATTTTGGATGCAAATTTGCAGAAATGTCATTAGCAGTTGAAAATGCACCAATTATTCTTCAAATGGAAGTTTGCAAGCTGGTTCTACAGTGACTTGGAACCATCACAAGTGCTAGGGAATGAGATAAAGTTCAGGTTAGGATTAGGAAAATCTGGGTCCATGTGCCTGGAAATAGCCAATATAGCGAAAACAAAGTGAACAGTCAACAAGAACAGGCTGAGTGCTTCCTTTCTATATATTGTCTGAATGCCCAAGTCTTGCTTGGGTGTTAAGGTTAGGTTTCTACTCCAATTTGAGGTTAAGAAATCTTGACTCCCTTTATATGTACGGGGCCTAGAATTAGCCCTGAGACAGAAAGTGCAAGCATTCAGCAAGAAATTCCAGTGTGCTGTCATTGTAAGGTACCAAAACAGGGAAATCTGGTTCATTTGAGCTTAATACATTTTTGGGGTGCTTCTTCCTGATTTGGTGTGTATACATATACACATCTCTAAAATGGATTGTGACTCATCATTTTTTTTTTTATCATTAAGGCTATTCACTTAAAGAAGCACCCTAAAACTACCCAACTGTGTCTTGCTTTGTGCAGAATCAGCCAATTTACATAAGAGAATAACTGGCAAATTGTGATTTGTACATGCTGTTTCAACTGGCACCACAGTGAGTCAGGACCAACACAGGGTAACAAACCAGGGGGGCAAACTGTGTGAATCTTTCTGGTTCTTCACACTCCCTCAGCATACAGTTAAGCTGAATGCTGCTTCATCCACCTGGCTCACCAGTTGCGTCACTCTTCCTCCCCTTAAGTAAAGAAGCATCATGGAGCAAGCTGCATGAAGCAGGAAAGGATGAGTCACTTTCATCTCAGGCACTCAGCTGCAGAGTGCTTTATTTTTCTAAGTGATCATTCCTGCCCCCTCTCCCACTTCTACTTCCTCCTGCTGCTGCTGAGAAGAGAAGATAAAACAAAACTGAATTTCTGCCATATACGATGCCCCTGTAGGGCAGGGGTGGCCAGCTTCAAACCCTTCATATGTTTTAGGCTACACCCCTCACCTCTGGCAATGATAGGGGTGGGAGAACAAAACACCTTGAGGGCTACAAGTTGCCTATTCCTGTATTCGGGACTACAATGTTGGTATGATTTTAGTTAATAAATACGCAGACTGAATTATTGTGCCCAGTCAAGCTGCTCAAATTCCATAGAACTCAGGAGTGCAGCGCTGAATAACAATGGTTTGTCATCCAAATAAATGGTATTAAAGCAGACCTAGACTTGATTGCTCAGTTTAAATTAGATTAATGTACTAAACTCATTAGCTCTTACTTGAAACACTAGATTAAATCTATACAGAAAAAACTAATTAATTTGGTTGCTTTCTTCTTCCTGAGTTTGATCTTGAATGTCCATATGAAATTCAAGTAAGCAATAAATATGTATTCTGCAGTGCAACTCTGACATACATATCTATTTAGAAATTCCATTGAACTTAGTACTTGGTAAGGGAGAATAAAACTGCAGCCATAAGCAATATACGCTAAGAGTAGTTCTAAGGCAGTTCCAAAAATGGTTGGATAGATCATGTAGATGTGATCTAATATGTCTTCTGAACACATAGTAATTGTTTATTGCAATTTTAGGATAATGTTTGATGCAATCATACATGTGTGATGTAATCAGGTAAAAGAACAGTACAATTCATGGTAAATTACAATAACGTGAAATGCTTATGGTAGGGTGCAAATGATAGGACATCTGCAAGAATGTTGAGGGCAGTTAAAATAATTTTGATAAGATGTTCAAATGTATGGGGACAGCAGTTTAAAGAAAGACTTGCCATTTGTATGTGGTGTTCAGAGAAGCACAACCAAAAAAGGGCCACGAAGAGGATGGAAACAAACAGCAGATACTGATGAATACTCAAGTAAATAGCTCAGTACACAACAAAAGCTTAGTGATGATATGACTAGTTGACTCTACGACCTCTTTGGAATGTCACAGTTTTGATTTAAAGCCTACCAGGAAGCCAGGTAGTACATATTCCCTTTCGAGCAATCCTAGCAGGCTAGCTTGATACAATCCGGATTTTGGTGAGCCAAAGGCAACAGTCAAAGGGGAGTTATAATGTCTCCCCTTTGTACATTCTTGCAAGGTGCATCTGCCCCTTAAATGGAACTATGCCTGGGCAGAAGGTGTTCTTGCATTAGTGCAAACATATCCAACCAAAAGGGTTCAGTTTATTAAACACTTAGTTGATCTTTGTAAAGCTATTTTTTAAATGTTTTTTTATTTTTTTCCCAGAGTTACATGATTGGAAAGGCTTCTGCCTCATGGCACCTTATAGCCCTTTAAAAACTCTCCTAAGTTTGAGGGCCTTGGATGTCGTATAATTTGTACCTACATTAATCTTTTTTTGGATAGCTTATTCTAATCACACACAGTAGAATTTAATTCATCACATTCCTATAGCATACATATTAAGAATGGGTTGCTACCTAGAACTCCAGTAATGTTCAGACTGAGAGCTGAATTTCAATAATTTCTTATACAGGTATAAGACTTGTAAATTGGTCATGGATATACCTAGCATAATTGCAAGCTATCAATCAAGCCTCAAAGGATTAAGAGGAGTTTGAAGTTAAGCAAGGTTGGTTACCTTTGAGAATAAATTGTTTTCTAAGAGAGATAATCTTAAAGACTTTGAACAAGCAAGTCACTTTCAAGTAAATGAAAGCAAGCTTTATATTCTATTGGATTTTTGTTTGCTTTTTAATGGGATAACAAGGAAGCAAAGCTACACATTTGAATGGAATTACAAAGGAGACATCTTTGACTGAAACAAATGTCAAACCAAGTGCAGTTGTTTCTTACAGTGATAGGTAAAGTCAGAGCCCATTCCAATCTATATGGATGGACACAGAGTTACCTAACAATATTTCTTAGGTACATGATATTAGTACATACAAATATTATTATATGCATTTGTATATAGAAAGCATGGAGGCTTGCTGTAATTTTACAGAACAGAAAGATTAAATTAACCTTTTCTTTCCAATACAATCATTATCTGTGTATAGGGATGCAGTCATACTGAAGAAATACTACGTCCTGTTATGTACAGTGGTTCTTTTTGCATAATATCTGACAAATCTAATTCTCCCAAAATTTCAGAGTAATTCAAAATGAATTTCAGAAAGTGCTTAATGAAAATAGGAGCCATAGTACTATTAATAGTGGTATCTTTGTTGCAGACATAAATACAAACCATAAAATACAAATTCAAAGCATTGCTAAGACCAGTATTAAAAATTAAAAATTAAAAGCAAGCAATAATTGAATAGCTAAAAGATAAAACATTTTAGATTGTTGCCATATTCTCTCATATTAGTCAGTCCATGAAAATTACTCAGTAAAGTCTCTAAAGACTAGCCTGGAACCAGTTCTTTGGAAGGATAGATTATACCTTCTGTAGCCCCTGTGTAATAAATAGTTGGTTATTTTCATGAAGGTACTATTACAGGGACAATATTAGTCTTAAAGGAAATTTGAGCATAAAAGGTAAAGGTAAAGGTTTCCCCTTGACATTAAGTCCAGTCATGCCTGACTCTAGGGGGCGGTGCTCCTCTCCGTTTCCTAGCCGAGGGAGCCAGCATTTGTCCACAGACAGTCTCTGTGCATTGAGAACAAAACATTCACATAGATGAATAGAAAATCTCTTCTATTTTAGGTTCTGATGAAAAGAAAGAAAGAAAGAAAGAAAGAAAGAAAGAAAGAAAGAAAGAAAGAGCTGGGTAAGTTTCTAATTAACTCCATCAGCATAATGTTAAGTTTTTAAAATCCTGTCTATATTAGGATCCTGCTGTACCATGTTAGTGACAGAGATAAGGCAACCATATGTCTGGTAAGGACAGCTTGGTTATCTTGATGAAGAGATCTGTACCTAAATTTGACTGGTGCAGAGGGTTCAGGTATTGTTTCAGTTCACTTTGCAAAATTGCAAAATCTATATTCAAGTGAAAAGAGCTCAAAATTTACAAAAGCTGACTTCTGTAGAAGCACCATTATTGTATTGCTAATAAGAAGAGCACAGGGAACCTTGAACCTAGGTTATAAAGCAAAGGGTATAGTGTGCAGCCCTCCAAACTTTGGTGGATTACAATTCCCATTACCCCCAAATATTGCCCATATTAAAGCTGAAGAACAGCAACATATGGAGGACCAGAAGTTCTGTGCTGCTGTTATAAAAAAATCAGTACCATGTTTTCTGCTACTTTCTCAGGCTTCTCCAAACTATTTAAGGTCAATACTCACCTATGGATCTAGTTCATTTGCCCATCACCTGGAGATTTCATTTCATGATCATCAAAGTTTTTGGAATAGTATCCTTAAAAATCCTATGAAATAATCTACCTTTACAAATTGGCATTCTATAAATTCTTTTGCTGGTGATTATAAAGCTATCTCACTTTGTTGTCTTTTTGGAAAACAAACCTTCCACTTATCTTCGATCAATTGCAATGCTATGCTATAATCTGAGAAACTTTGATGAACAAATTTTGCTGCTGAACGTATCTGGAGGTGCATAGACAGGTCTTCCAAATGCACAGGAAAGCCAAAAAGTGGATCATTTAGCTGAATAAGGAATACATCTGGAACTAGTGTATCTAATAGTTTGAGATACTTATCCAGTTCTGTGGAAACGTTGGAATGCATTGGCTTTTCTTGCTTGCTTCACTAACAACAGTGATATTTGATTCATGTTTGATGCTGCAGCCAACTCTGAGTCATTCAGGAGCAGCTGGTGTTGCCGTGCTTTTCCATTTTCTTTCAATGATCATATGTTCTGGTGGGAGTAATGTGCTAGTCAGCTTTCTTGAGTGATTAAAATTTCACTTTCACACTAAATTGCCCAGAAGGGATATATGTTTTTGCCCTGCTTGTGAAATTTACCCACCATATACTGAATACAGAATCAGCAATAATGGCAATGGATGGATCACTCTGGGTCTATGTCCGTCAGATTTGCCCTTTTTTCCTGTTTTCTCTTCATTTTTTCTTTTTTTAAAACTGCAATATAGTGTGTAATTAAGCAAATTACTTACAATATTATGAAATAGATTGAGGGCTGTCTTTAAAGGTTTCAAGTGTGTGTGGATCTACAAAGGTCCCTAGGAGAAATGGGTTGCACTGATATCCTAGATAGCATTGCATACAAAGTGAAAAAGTGTGTGTGAGAGGGAGAGGAGAGGAGAGGAGAGATAGAGCTCTATTTATATTGTTTCCTGCCGTCATCTCTGAAAGGAATGGCACACGATTACACCTCTTTGCTTCCAGGAGTATTTGTGATCCCATTTTGGACAAGTCTGTGATACCTCTATGGACATAGACGGGCTTTCTAATCATTATTATTATTGATTCGTTCATTTCATTATTATACCTCCAATACCGAAAGCTCTCTGGCTAACTCACAACAGTTCATGCAATAACAAAACCAGTTTGTAATAACTTTTTCTAGTTGTATCACCTTTGGCTAATGCCATTGTTTTTTGAAGGCATTAAAATGGCCCTCATTCCACCTTGTAGAATATTAAGTATTCAAAGGGTCAATTGCAAATGTTTGGAGAAGAAAACTGGGATATAGTTGTGTTCTACTCCTCATAGAAGTCTGGGAGGTACGAACCATCTTCTGAAATATGAATCAATACCTCAAGTATCCTTATTCAACGGAGATAACACAAAATGTTTCCAAGCTCAGCCTCAAGAGAAAAGTCATACCACAAAAGAGAAGTCAGCTTTTAAGGATACCGCATTTGTTTGGCTTTGATGAAAAACTGCCTGCTTCCCTTTCCCCATTTCCAGCTGCTGGCCTGTTTCCAACTGCAGAGTCCCCAGGAGAGCTATATTTCTCTCTGATCTACTGAACTTTTCATCATGTCAGAGGGACAATATGGAGGCCAAGGGAAACTGCTGAGTCTGTTACTCTTGGCTCTCCCAAGTGCCTGCTGATGGGATGGGGTGCTTTGGGTAGAGAGATGAAAAGCTGGCAATCACAATTCTGGATGATGGCAAATGCTTATTTTCCAGAGCCTTGGTCAGATTGGAAGAATTATTCAGACTCTTCCACTTTTTCTCAGGCTATTTCTGAGTTACTCTGAAGTGTATCTGACAGCCAGTTTGTCTGCATGCAACCTGCTCCAATTGGTGGCCATTTCCCCATGGTACTTTTACATATTCCTGTTGTAACATGTAGTTACAATCACTCAAACAAACATGTAGTTACAATCAATCCACATGAATATGTCTGATGCCATCTAGAGCTTTTATATCAGCAGCTCTTTTGCAAGAAGATCTTTCCTATCAGGATTCTCCATTTAAAAAATTGGTGTCAGGTATGACAATGTGACACGAGGCAAGCAGTCATCTAATATGCTGAAAAGAGTATCCTGCCGATGTATAAATCTTCCCAATATCCCTTTCTTTGGTTAATATCTCTTGGCATAATTTTCTCATCCATGCATGAAAAAATGCATCCTTGATTAAACATCAGGTATGTTGTTCTAAGATTGACTTGCTATGAGTTTGCTCTCAGTCTCCACCAGCTTCAATTATTAATCCAGAGCTATTGAACCATAGGGTGTTTCCTGCAGATCAGCTCATGCCTGAGGAAAAAAATAGGTGGCACCAGCAAACCAGACAGCTATTAAGCCCTCATTTACCTACAAATGCAATGGAACAGTTTGCTAGATAAATAATGGCAACCATTGGGATTGAACATAAATAAGAAACACTACTGTAGACTCTGTAGAAACTGTCTCCTTAAAAGCAGAGAAGATGCGCTTTTTTGCTTTACCAAGCTGCACACCTAACACAAGTTGAAATACAAAGTCAGTCAAAGCAGACTTGGTTTGCAATCACTTGCACAATTGAGGGTCAGGACATATGGCTTGAAAACAACACGAATGTACACATGCACACACATCCCAACCTAATTTTTAGTAATGGCTTATACTAATACTGCTGGATCAGTAATTGCATTTATAGCTTCAAAGGAACTGCTCATCTACCAACAGTATTTTTCAAAAACCCTATATTAGAGGCATGGATTTGTGTACATGGCTGGGTGTGTGCGCGCATGCACACTCCATAATCTTTAGCATTTTGAAATTGTGCACAGTGTTTTGATGTTTTAATATGCATGTAATGTTTTTATATTTATCATTGTTTTTCCTCTGAATTCATGGCATTGGCAAACTGAGCTTCTAGTCTTCACATGAGTGTCAGTTTCACTCATAATCTGTACTTTTAAAAAAGCATAAACTCACAACTGTTTCCATTAAAATATGAACTTTAAGTTCATCATCAACAGAAATATGTATTACTAATCCAGAAAATGAAGAGTGTACGATGAATTAGTGGAATAGATATGTTCCTATCCCATTTGCCATAGTTATGTCTGTTTCTTGTAACACTTGCGTTATTGCTTGCTTGTATAGGTATGTAAAACAACCGTACCAGCTGTGAGCTATTGCAGTGCCTACCATTTCAGTGACAAAGAGTGCAGGTTCTGCTTGGTGTGTTTTAGCCAACCATCTTGACTTTCTGCATGTTATCAAAATAGCTTTACTCAGAATCTGCAATAAGTACCTGATGAGAATACTCCAGCTGGTCTGGCAGCATGTAAGGAGAAGTGTACAGAAGAAGAACAGGTACGTAAAACTACTATGGGTTGTGCTAGCTAAGCAGTCAACTGAATGCCCCTGTTAAAAAAATCCAGAAAGTGTTTCTTATTCATCTTCTCTACCAATATTTGGAAGTAGACTTGAAAGGGAAAGAAAATATTGTGGATGACTGCCAGGCTACAAAGGCAGTGGTAGCATGAGAAATTTCAATTTTGGGGTTTCATGCTGTACTTCTTGGAAAATGGATTACTGGTAAGAATGGATTGCACCTCAAAAAGATCGAGAAGAATGTGTTTGGCTATAGCATAAAGAAATTCATCAGGAGGGCTTTCAGCTGATTCCTGCAAGGCAGGGAAACTTGAGCATAACAATGGACAAAGGCTTATGCACGGCAATGGAGAGAGCAGCAAAATAGCATCCAGTAATTGTAGGAATGTTAAAAGAAAATTGTAACAAGAAAACTAACCTATAAAGCATATAGTCTTCAGTGTCTACATACTAATGCCCAAAATGTCTGGGTATAACTGAAACTTGGTGGAAATTAAGGGGGTACGTGAAGCATATAATTTGTTCAAAAAGAACAGGATGGATGTGGAGATAGCCTAGGCATTAAAGATATATCTTTATATTGAGAGTATCTGAATTAACTAAAATGGAACACTGCATGAAAGGAACATGATGGTAAGGGTCTTTTCCCAACCACCCAGCCAAGGAGAAGAAGTGGATGAAGAATAGTATGAGACTATTGAAAAGTGAACTGTCTATGTTGCAAGGAGGCATGATACAATAATAATGGGAAACTTCAATTTCTTGGATATTTGTTGGGACATGAATTCTTCCAAACATGACTCCATTCCTGAGCTGTAATGCTCCCTCCTACAGAAAATGGATGAAGGAATTAGGTAATTGGCTATCTTTGATCTGATTCTAACCAATAGGGATGACCTACTGGATAAAGTGGCAGTTACAGGAACTCTGAGGAAAAGTGCCCATGTCATGCTTAAATTCTTGATTCTAAACAAAGCATAAGTCAAGTGTAGCCAATATGTACCCTGGATTTTAGGACAACCAGTTTTAATAAGCACAAAACAATAATCTGTAAGGTCCCATGGGAAGCAGCTCTAGGGGAAAATGAGTCCAAGGTGGACCGGATTTTTTTTTAGAAAAGGAAATTCTAAAGGTGTTATTGCAAAAAATTCCAACAAGACAAAAAGGTAGAATACAACAGAAAAAGCCAATGTGATTTTACAAAAAGCTTAGTGATAACCTAAAAACCAAAAAGAAAAGAGATGCTAAAAGAAAAAAAGCCTTCTTTAGATACCTTCATAGTAAAAGGCAGGAAAAAGAAATGGTGGGACAACTATATAGTAAATAGGCAAAATAAATTCACAACCCTACTTGAAATTGGAGTAGCCATGCCTATTTAACATCCTGCAATACTTAATTTAATAATTAAATTGATCATTAATGCAATTACTAATGTGAGTGTAATGATGTCATCCCACTGAATTCAGTATCCTCCATTAGCAACTAGAACGCCTAACAATTGGAATTAACTGTACGCCTGGTTGACCATTTTTCTTCTTTGCAAATGCTGGCATAAACAGTGCTAAAATGTATCATGCACCAGCAGTTTCCATTAGTAGCTTTCATTTACTGCTACTCAGGTAGGTAATGTTCTCTGGTCTTCGTTGTCTCATATTTTGCATGTGCATGCAAAACACTGATGGAGTTTCTTGTCAAAGCTTTGGGAAGATATTCTTTCAGGAAGTAGTTACACTGCATTTGAAAAGAGACTTTCCGGTAACAAGTACTACAGCTCATTTGCTGGCAAATGAGTTCCCAGTTGTTAATCAGTCAGTCATTAACCTTAGTAATATCTATGTGTTGTCACCAATGGTGCATTTCAAATAGGTGAATAAATAGCAGAAGGTGAAGAATAATGCTTACACTCTTAGCAAATGTTTCATTCTTTATTACATGTGCATAGAATGACCCTCATGTGCTCCTGTGTTCTAGAGATCCTCTGAGATTTATCTCCTTGCTCAGCTAGACAAGTGCCTGGAAGCAATGTGTATGCTAAGCCATAAAGAAATGAATGAAAGCAAATAGGAAGCCCACACTGAGAATCTATACAGAAGTTGCACACAATATTATATCTACAACTGCTGTGAGACATACAGGATTATGGGAAAGCACCTTCAGTGCTACATGAGAGTGTGGTTTTGTATACCGATTCTGGAATACAGGAAACCCTGGAAATCATTCAAATGTCACACAAGCAATTCTGGAAGATGAGAGCATGGAAGACAAAAGAAGGTCACCTAAATATGCATGAGAAATTGGAGAGTGATTTAGGGAAAAAAAGCCCTGTACATTTATAATGTTATTTAGTTTTAATTCTATTTTTGATTCATAGTTGCAGCTTTGAAAAATCCTGCAAAACCAATGTTTCAATACTATGTTTGGTGGGTTTGGGAAATACCCACAAATCAAGCTTTTTTTGCATTCTTGGCATAAACTAGTACAACCAAAATGATCAAGTCATGTAAAGCATCTGACATTAAGAACTCTCTTCTCTCCTCTCTCTCTCTCTGTTTCTTGTGCACATACACACACTCTTTCGTGACTTTAGTATTCAGTGCTGATTTGAATGTTTTACAAACCTTAATACTAGCTTAATTTAAACTAGAAATGGATTTTTCAGGTGGCAATATACTTGGGATAAATTCTCACAGAACACAATAGTCTTACTTCTGAGTAGACATTTTGGCTTTTAACCCAGATGGAGTCTGCATATATGAATTTGGAACCCAAGTAGCATGAGTGAAAGGATGTTTTCTCAAGAGGAATTTCCAATCATTTCCTCCCCTGTATGGAGGACCCTTGGAATACCTTTTCAGAGGTTCAGGAGACCCTCTGAACAGTGAGTAATGGAAGGTAAAGGACTAAATCATTTCAAATCAGGTATAAGAGTCCTGCTCATGCAGTGACTATAAAGTTGAAATTATTATGTATCTCTAGTGCAAGTGTATTTTGTAGAATTTTTAGTACAGTAATTCAACTATGGTTGATAGAAAGAGTTACCTGAAAGTTACAAAGGGTAACTTACAAAGGGTTCCCATTCTCTTAATGTAAGCTTACTATTTAATAAACAAATCTATTTATTTCTACCAGAAGGAAAGGCTGTTTTACATTTTCTACAACAAAATTAGAAATATGGAGTATATTTTACCATCTACAATAACAAACCAAAGAAGCTTCAAAACATAATCAACCAAAACCCAGCAATATTGTAGAACAGTCACAGTGAAAAGATACAGTAACACTGAGCAATATCCACTTAGTGCTCTGTGTTTCTTAGTAAAGAAAAGCTATATACTGAAGAATAAATTATATGCTAGCTATATCGGACAACAAACCATATGAAGGCAAATAATGAGGCTCACGGGTAGGAAAAAAAAACCTTTTTAATATTCTAAATTAGTCATTGAATGTTATTGTTCTAGCTCTGTTGTGTAGTGCCTTGGTTTTTTTTTAAGGCAGTAAAACCCCTCAACAATAAATAAATAAATAAATAAATAAATAAATAAATAAATAAATAAATAAATAAAACTACCATACCATTATTTTTCATCTAATGTATAGTACTAGACACAAAGCAACTGTTTCTGTTACTTGTAGATACACACTTTTCAAAATACTGCATCCATACCAACCTTCCTATATTGAATATCAAGTCTTTATGTGGAGTCCCACCTTTTTCTGAAGGTCAATTGTAAGGTGATTAGGGATGGAATAGGATTCCTCCAGCATTCTTCACTCTTTTATGAAACAGCCTCCTTAAGAACCTTGCGGACTGTCCATCTAATTCTTGCAAACAGGTAACAATGAAATTGCCCTTAGGTTATTTAAATTTTTTTTTAAGTAGCAAAATTGACATCAACGTATTATCCATCACTATATGTGAGATACAATGCATTAAAAAACTATACCTTTTCTAGGTTTTGTTCTGCTGTACTCTTTTTGCTGTTGTTTTACATGTTTCTGCTATGCTGACCTTTGCTTATTGCATGCTTATTTGAATATTCTCTGTATCTTATAGCTTCCAATTAAAAAAATCAATAAAGAGAAGAATAGGCCAGCTTTCCAAATTAAATTACATTCTGTAGTCCCTGGCATCAGTAGTTAGAATTTTGAGATAGGGAACTTGAAAGAATTGACAAATTATTCATTTAACAGCAGTGTGTGTGTGTGTTTTATTTAGATGAAGCACTGGATCTTAGAACCCCTGGTCCTGACATGGTATCTTAGAGGTATACAGGCTGCCAAATGTACAAAAGAGCTGAAAGAACCTTCTCTGCATTTCAGAAACCCTCTTTTCAAAAATGTTGGAGTTTGAACTCAATATGCAGATTATGTGCAATAGCCATGAATTATAGCAGAAGGGCAGTTCAGTGATAAACAAACAATATTTATTGCTCCTCCCTCACCACATGTCATGCATACTTTTGAACCAGCAAGAAAGGATTTCCTACTGTTTACAAAATGACTTCACCAAAATGGAAAATGCTCAAGGAACCTTCAAAAATCTTTATCCCCCTCTTGGAAGTATTCTACTTTAGCTATCATGGGCACCTACCATTTGTCACACAGAGAGCCAATTCCATATCATACTGCAAAGCGTGTTTCAGATAAACAGCTTTAGCAGGCAACGGTTTAGTGGTGGTAATCTACAGCTAACCAAGCAATATCCTGATGGGGAAAGCTGATTTTTAAATGAGAAAAGCTAAACAAAAGCTGAAACTAAGACACCACACAGTTCACATCAAATTAAAATGCTAATGAAGAGGCTGGCAGACTGATGTATCTTAGATCAAGTTCTAGTTTTGCTTGGTTTTATTTTCTGTCAGGGCTATTCTATCATAACATATCAGGCAAAGCATTGTGCTCACATCAAATCAATTCATTAATGGGAAGGGTGGCAGTCTGAAGTAGTCTTGATCAGCTGCTAATTTTGTTTTATTCGTTTTCCTGTTATAGCCAGTCTGTGTTAAGAAAAGCAAACTCTGCATACCAAAGAAGGTTTTGGCAGGGAGAAGAGCACTAGAACAGATTAAGGTGAACTGGAGGCAAAGAAAACCATCATGTTAGTGGAACAGTCTTTAGTTGGCTCTCGTTGCAAGAAATGCATGAACCCGCAGTACAAAGCCTTCACAGATGGTCCACACTATTTGTTTGATACATTTCTACATGGTTCACAGAAAATTAAAACCACAACATACAGCATCAAAGATAATATGAAACACTCAAAAATTTTGAACAAAATAAAACCAAAATAAAAACGAATGTAAAGCAGCAGCAATAAAAATAAGGGGGCAGTCAAAGGACTTACTTCTGTTTAGCTCCATTCCATGCTACTGTGAGGCAATTGTGTGGCAAATACTGGTAATATATTTGCATGATAGGCCAGCATACAGTGCCAGGGATACTTTAAAAAAAGAAACTCAACCTTGCACATTTTTGCATGAACTAATTATATAGAGGGTATATAACTCCATGGTAATGGTGAAGTGCACTTTGAAAGGGCAGGAGAGTGGCAAATGGATTTGTCAAATATAAATCCTGTCACAATAATATGATTTTTAAAAACTGAATAACTTCCCCTGTGGACTGCAGGGATGTTGTGGACATATTACACCTTGACTTCAGCAGAGCTTTTGATATCCTCATTAGCAATGGGCTAGATGGTGCTCAGGAGAATTAACTGTCAGTTGCAGGAGAAGACTTAAAGAATGTTTATCATTTCTCAGATTGGAGTGAGGTAATCAGTGAGGTACTGCAGAGTTCAGTGCTGGGCCCAGTGCTCTTCAGGGTTTTCATTAATGATGTGGATGAGAAATTGCAGGCATCACTTAAGAAATTTGTAGATGGCAAAGACTGGGTGGGATAGCTCAGAAGACAGAAAGAAGGTGATCTTGATAGGTTGGAGCACTGGGTTGAAACAACAGAATGAAATTCAATAGGGACAAATACCAAATTCCATACCTGGAAAAAAGTTCTTAGAATGCATAGTTCTAAGATCAGGAATACTTGGCTCAACAATACAACACATGAGAAGGATCTTGGAATTGTTGTAGAACACAAGCTGAATATGAGACAATAATGTGGTGTGGCTGCAAAAAGGGCAAATGCTATTTTAGGCTGCCTCAAGAGAAGTGTCACTTTCAAATTATGGGTAGTACTACTCAGCACTGGTTAAGGCTCATCTTGTGTACTGTGTCCAGTTGTAAACACCACAGTTTATGAAAATGCATACAAATTGGAAAAGGATAATAGGAGAGCAACAAAGATGATCAGGGGACTGGAGCAAAGCCATGTGAGGAAAGACTGAATGAACTAGGCATGTTGAGCCTTGAGAAAAGTAGACTGAGATGAAAGACAGGTTCTCTTCCTGATAATTCCAGAGAGCAGAATATGGGAAAAGGGTTCAAGTTACAGGCAGCCAGATTACAGCTGAGTTATCAGGAACAACTTTCTGACATGAAAAATATGATAATGGAACCACTTATCTAGAGAGCTCATGGGCTCTCCTATTCTGGAGGCATTCAGGATGCAACTGGAAAGGCATCTGTTTGGGAAACTTTAATTGGAGACCTGCATTGAGCAGGGGGTTGGATCCAATGCCTTACTGACCCTTTCCAACTCTAGTATTCTATGATTCTAATCCTACATATGTTTAGAGCACAGTGGGAATGATAGGTCATTTTTCTGCCTAAACATATATAGGATTGCACCTGAAGTGATGGATTAAACTTTTTATTATTTATTTATTTTTCAATTTATATCCTGCCTTTTTCCTACAAAGGGCTCAAGGCAGCTTGCATCTCCTCCTCCATCTTATCCCCACAACAACAACCCTGTGGGATAGGTTGGGTGAGAGTCTGTGACTGGCCCAAAGTCACTCAGTTGGCTCCTTGGCTGAGCGGGGACTAGAACCCAGATCGTCTGAGTCCCAGTCCCATGCTCTTAACTACTACATCAAACTGGCTACCATAATTTTAAGGTATTATGGTATATGAAAACATGTGAATCCAACACAATAAAGTTTAAAAGATCACCTAGCACTTGGCATAAATACCTTGTTTTATTTATTTATTATTTATTTATTTATTTAAAACATCTTTATGCCGTCCCCATTGCAACAAAGCCTCGGGGCAGCTTACAACAAAAACAAAAATATACAAAATTATATTAAAACAAAGTTATACACTAAAAATATTAAAACCCGGCGCATCTCAGCTTAAAAATTTTAACATCCTACATAATAAATTAACACTTAAAATAAGTTTTAAATAAAAAGGTCTTAGCCTGGCGCCGAAAAACAAATAACGACGGCGCCAGGCGGACCTCTTTGGGGAGCACATTCCATAGGTGGGGCACCACCGCAGAGAAGGCCCTCCTCCGGGTACTCACCCTCCTAATATCATTCACAGAGGGTTCCCAGAGAAGGGCATCTGTTGCTGATCTCAAGGGGCGGGAGGCATATATGGACGCAAGCGTTCCTTTAGATACCCAGGGCCCAAGCCGTTGAGGGCTTTATAGGTCATAACCAAAACCTTTAATTGGGCCCGGACTTCAATCGGAAGCCAGTGGAGCTGACGGAGAACTGGGGTTATATGAGAACGCCCAGTCCCTGTCAGCAGCCTGGCAGCTCTGTTCTGCACCAATTGAAGTATCCAGACCGTCTTCAAGGGTAGCCCCACGTACAGCGCGTTGCAGAAATCTAAACGGGAAGTTACCAACAGTTTTATGCTGCAAGATAACTAAATGTATGTTTAAATAGTGACTGTCAAGTGACTGTTGATTTTTATTTAAATAAATTATGTTTCAGTTTCAGATACAATTATGCAGAAAAAATCTACCGAAAACGTAAGTGTTCCAAACTGAAAAATATTATACTAATGGAAACTATGAATAAAATTATTTAGTGGACAAACTTAAATCAATTTTACTTTGACTACTCTTTCATTCACATATGTATCATAGCATTAAAGTAGCCATCAGTTTGGGAACAAGGATTCTGTAGATTGCAAGGTTTACACAGCACCTTGGGCTTTTCTTGTTTGTTACTGCAGTCAATAATGAAGACTCAGATGTCAGATTCACGGAATATTGTTCTGAACTAATTCCACTAGAAGATAAGCCTTCGTTAAGACACAAAGCGCCTTTCATCCAACACTATGAGCATTTAATATTTGAAAATATTATTTTGTATGAAACCATTATATGTAATTGTTGCAGCCTGATGCACATATCATTTAAATTTCTTAATTACTGTAAGAAACATTGTCAATAGTAGAACATTTTCAAGAGATTAACTTTCTACAATAAGAGCCTTTATGCCTGTCTGAAAATGCTTAAAGAGGTTCATCCTTTTTGCCTTACTAAATGGCCCGAGTGGTTTTCTTAGAGCCAAAAGAAAAAAAAGAGAAAGAGTGTATGTGAGAGAGAGAAAGAGAGAGGTTTAAAGAGCATAATGATCATGATGCTGAAAATGAAATACAGCAAGCCGGTTTTTTTAAGCTATGCTAAGGGGTGTGGAGAATGAGCTATTTCATATGGCTCTGCGATTTTTCTTTTTTAAAAAATTCTGAGAAGCACATGGGTCTTTACACTGTCCACATAATGTGTCAAGGATGCTGTGTACAGCTACTAAGCAACTCTGTTCTTATCCTTTCAAAACCTGAGCGATGGAGGCATGCTTTCATCTCTGGGATTCTTGGAAAATAAGCATGCGTGGTGCTATGAATTAAATTGGCTCTATATGGAAAGCAGAGCAAATTTCATGCCCCATATAAACCCACTTGTACTCCTTCCGTTAACACCTTCTTGGGAATAAAACCCACCATCACCTTTATTAAGACAAAACAGCAAAAGAAAGAAAGGACAAGACAGGATGGGACAGACTAAATTTAAGTATCTCTTGACTTGAAACACTTCAGGATTCTCTAGAAAGGGTTTTATCATGAATGGAAATGTGAAATCTTGGTGTCTAATTCCCAAATAAGTCAGGGTTTGTAAACCAAGAACCAACTATGTACCTTCCCCTGTAGAAAAAGAATGGATAAAAGAAATAATCCCTGGCACATTAAACCATCCCATCCCTTATTTTTGTTTGATTTGTTTTGCTTTTTAGCATAAATGCTACTGAGCAGGAGCAAAATGGGAACAGACTGGTTGTACATTCATGAATTCAAATTCTTCATACTCCAAAATGCTAACTGAGCATTCATGTCTAACTGGTCAGTGACAATGATCATGAATTTAATTGCCAAAGACAGAGAACTAGGTATTATGGGAAAGGTGCGTTTAATAATAACCTGGATCTAAGGGTGTCCTGTACCAAAGACATATTATCAACCACTATGAAGCCTTCTTTCCAGGACAGAATTTATTTATATTTATTTGGCATGCTCTTTCAAAGAAGAGATATAGTCTTATATCTCCTGCTCTGAGATTGTCCTCCTTCAGGGTGGTGGAGGGAGGGCAAGCATTTTGCTTTACTTTGAAGTGTTAGTGTGCAGGAGATGAAAGCAGCAGCATCATTGTCTTTGATGTTTTTGATACTGAATTTCTCATTTGATTTTTTTCTTTGTAGACATTCAGAAAGTAGATTTACTACTTCAGTCAACTTCACACTAGATTTCCAGTACGTACTTAGCTAGTAAAACCAGTAAAGTATCTGGATTTCACTTTTTTAAAAAAAGTTTGCCTTGCCAATCACACCTACCCAAATTTCTACTGTATCTAGTGAATTATAACCATGCTATCTTCTTCTTTTGACAGTGACTTCATAACTCATTACCAAGGAGGCATATGTCCATTCTTGTTCGGCGGAGAAAAAAATTCACACTATCCTGTATGCATAACTGATTACATACAGCAATTACACAGTAAGCATAAATCACACACACACACACAGAAAAACACACACCAAGAACCACTTCAGTGTGAGTGCTGAGTCATTAAAATTCTCACAAATGAGCATTTTAGAAGAACAAGACAAAAAGGATCATAATGCTCCCACTAAGCCATCCATTGATAGGAAAACAAAACAAAACAAAACAAAAAAAGGAAGGGCTTAGATAATATATGCTTACTAATTGTGAAATCAGTGCATTGCTTTCTAGACTGCCCAATAAGGTACTTGTATCCTGTTATTTAGTTTCTGAAAATTAATTACTATGAAACATTTAAGATTAGCAAGGATGTTTTCTTCATGTAGAAGGAGCAGGAGGGATGGGAGCCATGCATTTGGAAGCTGGGAGGCTGGAAATGAGTGTTTAGGAAAGGGGCTGGAAAGAAAAAGGATTTTCATTACAGGAATTTCCTCTTCTTCTTTCCCACCAATGCTATAGTGCAGTGTCACTCATCCTAAAGTTCACATTCACCTAGGTGCCTTCTACTATCATTCACACATGGATGAATACACTTGAAATGCTTTTTCTTTTCAATATTCTCCATCCCTGGCTATACTTCCATTCCCAGCTCCCAACCTCTATGCCTTCTTCTTTATGTGAAGCCATCAGGGAAGGGTGAGGGAAGAAATGCAATATTAATCATGCTTATAGCTTGCAGATGCCAGTGAAACATGTAGCCAAAAGTGGCAACTTTAAGGAGAAAATGTAATATAGTTAAGAGGCAACTAAAGAGCCCAACAAGCTCTCTTAGATATAATTTTTTATCCCATATTTTATGAGTCAACATGGATAATTGTATATTGGATTTTAGACTGGCAAAAGTTGTGTTATAAATTGAACTGGATTGGGCCTTTAGAACCTTGTACATTTGAAGGCCAGAACAAACCCTCTAAAATTCTCCAAATCAGTCCTATTCCTAGTTCAGTATAGATCCATATTTCAGGTGCCTGCTGTATTAATTCCTAGGCTGTTCCAGTGGAGTCTCTCTCTGTGCGTGCACGCGTGAGTGCATGTGCACACACCCACGTGAGTCCCTGCATACAGAGGGATGCACAGGCAGACAGTACATCCAGGAGAATTTTGCAAAATCCAGATCCCACTCAGGAGAATGAACAGCAGGCAAGAGAACTGACTTAGCATCTCTGGCATTTTTAAATGCATTGCTATCTAAATAGCAGGAGGAACTCACTATGCCAGTAGGTTTAGAGTCAGACATTTAAAAACTGCAGCCACTGTATGTGTGTATGTTCATATGCACACATATAACACATGCACACACATTCTTAATACCTAATATTGTTTCATTAACACTGAGTTGTTGTTGTTGTTAGTTGCGAAGTCGTGTCCAACCCATCGCGACCCCATGGACAACACTCCTCCAGGCCTTCCTGTCCTCCACCGTCTCCCGGAGTCCACCTAAGCTCACACCAACTGCCTCAGTGACTCCATCTAGCCACCTCATCCTCTGCCTTCCCCTTCTTCTTTTGCCATCTATTGTGCCCAGCATTAGACTCTTCTCCAGGGAGTCCTTCCTTGTCATTAGGTGGCCAAAGTATTTGAATTTCATCTTCAGCATCTGGCCTTCTAAAGAGCAGTCAGGGTTGATCTCCTCTAGGACTGATCGGTATGATCGCCTTGCGGTCCAAGGGATTCGCAGGAGTCTCTTCCAGCACCACAATTGAAAGGCCTCAGTCCTTTTGTGCTCAGCCTTCCTTATGGTCCAGCTTTCACAGCCATACATTGCAACTGGGAAAACCATAGCCTTGACTATACACACTTATGTTGGCAGGGTGATGTCTCTGCTTTTTAGTATGCTGTCTAGATTTGGCATAGCTTTCCTCCCAAGGAGCAAGCGTCTTTTAATTCCTTGCCTACAGTCCCCATCTACAGTGATCTTGGAGCCCAGGAAAATAAAATCTATCACTGCCTCCATTTCTTCCCCATCTATTTGCCAGGAAGTGAGAGGACCGGATGCCATGATCTTAGTTTTCTTAATGCTGAGTTTCAAGCCAACTTCTGCGCTCTCCTCCTTCATCCGCATCAAGAGGTTCTTTAGTTCCTCTTCACCATGAGAGTGGTATCATCTGCATATCTGAGGTTGTTGATATTACTCCCAGCAATCTTAATTCCAACTTGTGATTCATCTAGCCCCGCTTTTCTCATGATGTGCTCTGCATATAAGTTAAATAGACAGGGCGACAGTATACATCCTTGCCGAACTCCTTTCTCAATTTTGAACCAATCAGTGGTTCCGTGTCCAGTTTTCACTGTTGCTTCTTGTCACCTCCACTAGCTTTGTTGTTCCTCAGACTTCCTAAGGCCCATTTGACTTCACATTCCAGGATGTCTGGCTCGAGGTCTGTGACCACCCCACCGTGGTTATCAGAGATGTTAAGCTCTTTCTTGTATAGTTCTTCTGTGTAATCTTGCCACCTCTTCTTAATCTCTTCTGCCTCTGTTAGGTCCCTGCCATTTTGGTCCTTTATCATGTCCATCTTTGCATGAAATGTTTCCTTCATATCTCTAATTTTCTTGAAGAGATCTCTGGTCCTCCCTATTCTATTGTTTTCTTCTATTTCTTTGCACTGTTCATTTAAGAAGGCATTCTTATCTCTTCTAGCTATTCTCTGGAATTCTGCATTCAATTGTTTGTATCTTTCTCTTTCTCCCTTGCCTTTTGCTTCCCTTCTTTCCTCAGCTATTTGTAAAGCTTCCTCAGACAGCCATTTTGCTTTCTTGCATTTCTTTTTCTTTGGGATGGTTTTAGTTGCTGCCTCTTGTACAACGTTGCGAACCTCCATCCATAGTTCTTCAGGCACTCTGTCTATCAGATCTAATTCCTTAAACCTATTTGTCACCTCCACTGTATATTCATCAGGGATATGATTTAGGTCATACCTCAGTGGCCTAGTGCTTTTCCCTACTTTCTTCAACTTAAGCCTAAATTGTGCAACCAGAAGCTAATGATCTGAGCCACAGTCAGCTCCTGGTCTAGTTTTTACTGACTGTATAGAGCTTCTCCATCTTTGGCTGCAGAGCACATAATCAATCTGATTTCTGTGTTGACCGTCTGGTGATGTCTATGTGTAGAGTCGTCTCTTGGGTTGTTGGAAAAGAGTGTTTGCTATGACCATCGTATTCTCTTGACAAAATTCTACCAGCCTGTGCCCTGCTTCATTTTGTGCTCCAAGGCCAAACTTGCCTAGTATTCCAGTTATCTTTTGGCTTCCTACTTTAGCATTCCAATCCCCCAGGATGATAAGGACATCATTTTTTGGAGTTAATTCTACAAGGTGTTGTAGGCGTTCATAGAACTGGTCAACTTCAGCCTCTTGGGGCATAGACTTGGACTACTGTGATGTTGAATGGTTTGCCTTGGATTCAAACTGAGATCATTCTGTCGTTTTGGAGGTTGTATCCCAGTACTGCTTTTCCTACTCTTTTATTGACTATGAAGGCTACTCCATTTCTTCTAAGGGATTCTTGCCCGCAGTAGTATACCTGATGGTCATCCGAATGAAACTCACCCAATCCTGTCCATTTTAGTTCACTGATTCCTAAGATGTCGATGTTCAGTCTTGTCATCTCCTGTTTGACCACATCCAGCTTGCCTTGATTCATGGATCTTACATTCCAGGTTCCTATGGAGTATAGATCTTTGCAGAATTGGACTCTCCTTTCACCACCAGATACATCAGCAACTGAGTGTCCTTTCGGCTTTGACCCAGTCACTTCATTCTTTCTGGTGCTAATAGTACTAGGGGCTCATCTTCTTTTTGCCTTTTGGTATTGTCCGTGGGGTTTTCATGGCAAAGATACTGGAGTGGGTTGCCATTTCCTTCTCCAGTGGATCACGTTTTGTCAGAGCTCTCTGCTATGACCTTGGGTGACCCTGCACGGCATAGCTCATAGCTTCATTGAGCTACACAAGCCCCTTTGCCACAACAAGGCAGTGATCCATGAAGGAGTAACACTGAGTACTTATAGGCAATATCCAGAGTGGCTATAACACTCCAAACTCAACTGTTTATGGGTACTGAGATGAGATTGGGAGGAGCGTGAAGGAGAGAATTCTGGCTGTCCATGTCTTCTGTCCCCACTCATGAGAGAGAGGGGCTGAAGACCCATCCAGATTCCTGGTGTCCCAGCTCAGCCTCAATCTTTCCCTGCCTGTCCCTCTGTGTGAGCTCCAAAGTCAGTGTGGGAAGAACTGTGCCAGTGGCAAGGCTGAACACAGAGTCCTCTACCCTTGAAGACCCTGCTCCAATCTCAGAGGTCTTGTCCAGTGTTGCAGGTGGGACTCCAACCTACCCTGTGGCTGTCCAGACAGTATTGCTGGTTTCAGGAATGCACACTAAAGGGGTTTAAATAATTCTGAATAGTTTTCTGGATTGTTTTCTACCTCAGGTAACTCTTGAAAAGCTATTCCTTTCCATTTGATCTTGTTAATTAAAAATGGTCACATTTACAATTATTTGACCTTTTGGTATAAGACACTGCACTATTAGTTAACTCAATAACCTTTTAAAGTAAAACTATGCTTGGAGGAAGAGATTCCAGCTTTCACATTTTATAGGCACCTGGCATTATAGCAGGTGTTCTATATCTAAACATTCAGAATAATAGATAATAGTGTTGCTATATGAATGTATAAACCTCCTTAATGTTATTTCCCCAAAGTTCCTTAATAATTCAATGTTATTTTATCATTGAAAGTCTTAAGGAAGAAAGCTGATGTCTTTGTCGAATGTCTCCAGATGTCACTAAAAATGTTTATTGTTCAGGTGCCCTTTAAACCTAATAGTAGAGTTGTGGAAACACTTTTTCATGGTGTCTTATATATACTAGATTAATTTATACTTCTAAGTAGTTTTATCCCATGGCATCAGCTCTTCACCATAACCCTAACTCATAGCAAAAGTGAAAGTCCAACACAACAATGTTGAAGCATGGTGTTCCTTGTTACTTCTCAAATTCTGTGCTTTCAGAGAGAGCTGTGACTGGGACATGAAACATTTACACATTTATGTATGTGAACAATTGAGAATCCAGTTAAGGCATAGTTCATAAAGATGCAGAAGTGTCTGTGCTTGTACAAACATGTGATCTATAAACTAAACCATAGTTTGTGATTGGCAAACTAAATCATAAACCCCAAATCCTCCCTGACATGTATTTCAGAACCAGTAATGAATCTTAAGAAATAGCTTATATGGATGACAGAAGAGAAAATCACAGTTGCAAAAGTCAGGTGCGAAGCAAATGCAAAATGCTACAGAAATACGCTCAGAATCCTGAATGCAACAGTGATTATCATGAAGAGACAAAAAGAACTAGTACAATAATTAGTGCAAAAGAAAGAAGAGAGTAACAAATGCAGAAGAAACAAGAGAACTCTTCCAGAAGATCCAGGAAATCAAAGGGAAATTCAAATCTAGATCAGGAATGCTAAAAACAAAACAAGGGAACACATAACATGAAGAGAAGATGGAAAGAATATGCCAAAGTGATGAAAAGATGACGAAAGTAGAATCCCATGAAGAAGAGCATGAAATATTAGGAAGTGAAGTGAAAGCTGCTCTGAAAGCATTCACAAATAATAAAGTACCTGGAGTAGATAGAATACCAATAGAAGTATTCCAAGCTGCAGAAACGTAAGCCATTCTAATCCTAACAAAAATTTGTCAACAACTATGGAAATTTGTGGAGGAGACAATTAAGTTATGGAAAGTCAAAGGCAGAAGACAAAATGTATGGCCAAATATGAGACTGAATTCATAAAGGAGGCCAAAGCCTTATAATTGAAAGAGGTGAATGGAGTTGTCATGGACAGAAAAATCTGGAGGACTTTCATTCATATGTTATTCATAAATCAGAAATGATTTCATGGCAAACCACACACACACCAAATCTTAAATTATGTTTAATCTAGAAAAAGTATATTGGCTGTCACAATATCATTTAATAGGGTTAATTGATTTTGTCAATTGTTGCATGTGAAACAAAGCTAAAGTTTCTTTTACTCAGTTTTGCTAAGGCTCAATGGTTGCTCCCTTTTGGGAGGAGGTACTAATTCAGTTAAATTTTGTGATCGAAAGCTTTCTAATATTTATGGATGCACACGCTTTTCTTAACTATATGCCTCTCTTTTGGAAGTTATTGCAAGGTCAAGGTAAATGGATTTTCTGCACACTTCTGACAGCTAAAAGGCTGATAGTACAACATTGCAATGAGAACAGCCACCTACAGAAACACACATAGGGTAGAAGACTTGATGATTTTTTTTGAGTTTTGAACAGGGGAAGGACTTATAGGCAATTTGCAATTGGACAAATATAACTGTTGATATAAATATGCGTAGATGTCACTGAATGCTTATCTTTAATCAAAGTAGTACCTCTTATCTTATATGAAACATATAGAGATTCACTGTAACAGATGCAATCAAATCTCGTTTCAAAAGTATATATTTTTTGTTTTAATATATACTTTTCCATTTCTTTTTTTTTAGGCTTTGATTGGGATTTGAAATTCACAGTAAAAATTATTTGAACCCCAATCTTTAAAAAAAAAAATATTCAGAGCCCTGGAAGAGGGAAAGGCTACATAAATACATAAAATAAAGTGCAACCTTCCTCCCAAACAACTAAAATTAAGTTATTTTATTTAGTCATAAAAACAGGAAAATTAATTACATGAGATACTGATGTAAGACCCAGTAGAATACCAAATATAAATCAGCTTATATTACCAAGTGAGAGAATTCTGTTGGAACAGAATTTCTATATATTCAAGTGGGGCTTTTGGTACTGAGAAATCCTATTGCCCAGTTGAAAACCATGGAAGGCACAAAGTACTCCCTTCCAAACACACTAGCAAACTTGTAACAGAGGCCTCATTCCTAATAGAACATATTTTCAGGTGGAGAAGGTTGAGTAGAGAGATGGCATTTAGACAGAGTAAAGTGGAGATGTGCATGGTTACTATAAGCCTTGCATTCATATTAGAATAATAACACAATTGTGTGCCAAATTAGGATTCTTTTACACGAAAATACATAGCTACTTAGTGAAGTGGATTATGAAGCATTCTTTCCCCACTTGCCTAGGGTAACCAGAAAATAAGGGGGGTAATTTATTCTAATTGACATGTATAAGAATGATTTTTTAAAAAGATAGTATCTTTTTTTTCTCGAAGCAAAGTTACACTTCACAGTGAGTCTTATCTTCTAGTATTCTAAGGTCCAGGTACACAACTTCATCCACTTTGTAATGAAGCTGCTCCATGAAAATAATAACTTTTGTATGAGAGGGCCTACAGTGTAATTGGTTTGAAAATAAGCTATATATCAAATTGACAGAAGCTTTTATCCATGTGTAAGTATTTATATACAATTTCAAAGCTAGAAAATGGATCCTATATAGGGAGAGGAAATATACTTGTTTCTTACTCGATTTACCCCATGTTTCAGTTAGTGGGGTGGAAAATTCCAAGAGATTCTATTTTCTGTGTAAGGCACACAGAACACTATTTTTGATTAATAAATATGAACTTCAAGTAGTAGAAAAGTAAAAATATTCTGGCAGACTTGAAGCAACCTGGAACAAGCTGCTTAGGATGACACGCGGTTGCAAAAGAGCATTTGGATCTGCAGGAAAGAGACTACAGCTTCTTTGTTTTTTGCCACATTGCACAAACCCTTCCCCGACTCACCTCCCTCCTTTCACAGGCCATTTAGCGTCAGCAGAAGTAGCCAATCAGCAAGCAGCAAGCAAACTGCAAATGGAGAGCATCACATTCTTCCCAATTTCCCTTGTCTGAGTTAGATGAAACAAGGTTCTCCGCCACTATAGGAATTGCACATGGGATTCAAAGTGAAGTGTCCAATGAGATGCAACCATGCAGGTAAATTACTTTGTTTTAGTGCGGATTATGTTATAATGTTATATGCAATGAAATTTATGTTAGCATTTTCATCCCATTGGAGTTGATGCCTCCCAAAAAATTTTATTTTTTGGGGGGGGGGGGCTTTTTTAACAGGAAAACTGAAAGAATGCAAGATACTAGTTATAACTAAGCATATGAGGTTACATCACCTATGTTTTTCCAAAAAGGGATTAAAGGGATGCAGCTAACAAACAGTGAGCTATCACAGTAACATACCTCAGGCCTTCAGCAGCATGTGTCTGTTGATTTAAAGAAATCTTCCCATAGATCCACAACTAATCAGCAGTCTAAGAGTGCATTTTTCTTTTCCCTTTTGATATATGACACATAGTAAAGGTTTCTTCATGACATCAAAGTCCAGTCATCTCTGACTCTAGGGGCAGTGCTCATCTCCGTTTCCTAGCTGAGGGAGCCAGCGTTTGTCCACACACACTTTCCGTAGTCATGTGGCCAGCATGACTAAGCACCGAGGTGCACAGAACGCTGTTACCTTCGCACTGAAGTGGTACCTTTTTATCTACTTGCATTTGTATGCTTTTGAGCTGCAAGGTTGGCAGGAGCTGGGACAAAGCACGGGAGCTCACCCTGTCTGTGGATTCGAACTGTCGACCTTTCGATCAACCAGCCCAGCAGCTCAGCAGTTTAAACCACTGTGCCACCCACAGTCACTAATTTCTCTCAAGGAATACTGCAATTCCTGGCAATATGTACCTGCACTGATATTCTGAAAAGTTTTGACACATCTCTGTTCCAAAGGCAATTAGACCCTAATTTAAGGCAAGTTTCAAGTTAGAGCTAGTTGGACTTGACAATATTTTGGGGTCACACTTAAGCCATCTGAGCATTGTTAAGACTTTCATTCTTCTTATTCCAGTCAGCTTAAAGTACAGAAACTGAGCTACTGGCAGGCACTCTTTAGAAATGTTCAATATACTAACAAAAAGAAAACAAAGTTGTGTTTGGGGACCCTAAAGTGAGCCCAGCAATTGTAAAGCCTACTGTTGATGATTAAAAAGGTGTCTGGAACAATGTTAAATAACACTGCTGGGGTTAAATACTGCCATTTCTGAGCAAAGTGCCTAGGAAAAACGCCAAGTGTTGTTGATTTCCCACAATACATCACTTTGACCATCTGTGTGAGAGATAATGTTCTCTTAAAAGAAGAAACAATTACTGAGGAAGAGCGTTCTGGAGACAGTATTGATACAGATTTCGTTATACTTATTCATAGTCTTCTCAAAAGCCCTGTACACCAGATGATGTTAAGATGAAATGTGGGTGTGTAAATTTCTATTTTTTTTCCAAAAAAGTGTACATGCATATGGATGAATCCACTTCAGAAACAGCACTGTAAATGCTGTTGATGTCTTTCTGATAAACACTTTTTGTCTGTCTCTGCCCCATCAACAACTGTTTTGGTAATTCAAAATAGCTTTGATGGTGAAAATAAAAAGGGTACATACCTAAACAAACAAATGAAAATCTACAATGTTAACACTTGGTTATCATTTTTTTAAAACCAGTTCAGTAGCAACTGCATCAACAAACTGACATAGTCTGATTGGATAGAACTTGTCTTCAAACAGATTTATAAGAAACACTTTTTATCATGAACTGGTGCATAATTACCCGGTATAGTTAATTGGCTGCTAACTAAGATAGACATTTCTACTCTGTCACCATTCTACATTCCTCTTGTCTTTCTTTTGCCATGTCAGATCAAACTGGATCTGATGGCTGAAGATCCAGATTCTGGATTCTGGCACTGGATTCTGGAAGGTAAAGATTTAAGTGTGTGCACATGATGACCTGGTATCTTTGCTGCACAGGCACCACAACTGGGCTTGACAGGTGTGTAATCCTATGCTTATGTAACACACCTAATACTCCATTGCAATGTAGAGAGGGGATCATTAATAGTGGGTGTGCTGTCACTCATTGAAGCATGCCAGCCTTTAGTAAATAGTCAGGAATCATGACAGACTTTGGAAGATTTCAGGATTTCCTTCTGATACATGTTTCATGCGATTATGAAGAAAAATTGACATGGGCACTTGATTTTCTTAAAAGGGACTGGATGCTTAATGATATGTCAAACTTCTCCAAGATTTCATTTTTCCACTACTGAAATTCACATGTATTTCTGTGCACATATTTCCAAAATGTATTTTGTGTGCATTTTTCAAATGTATACATTTTTGTTCACATGAAACTTCTGGCTTAAGAATATTTTGTGCATTTTAAAAATTTACATATTTTCCATGCACATTTTGGAAATGTACACTTGTCTCTGAATGCATGTTTTGTGTTTTGTGAAGATTTATGAAAACAAATTGCATTTGGTTTGTGGAGTTGGGAACTAGGTAATCTTTCAGAAAACTGTGAATAACAAAGTTCTTATCTATCCCTGTGTTACTGTGCTACCATGAGAACTGTATAGGTATAGCCACAAAATAAACATCCCATTAAAATATCTGTCATGGTTGATTGGAGTACTTAGTATTTTTTTCAGTAATTTTGAACATATGAGAACACTCATGTTCAAATCAGTCTATTCTGTCAAGCCTAGCATTGTTTATTCTGACTGGAAGTTGATACCCAAGTCTCACATTTTCCTTCATTTGTCTATGTGAGAAAACCTCTTCACTGGAGCTGCCAGGAAATGAGAATGGCACCTGTTGAATGGAAAACATCTGCTCTGTTACTGAGTTATGATCTGTCATCTATGGAAGGACAATTAGGTTTGGTTGCTGTGCTTATATCCAGGCTGCTTTAAGGATGAGAACACCTTGCTTTATTTGGTCTCCCTGCCTGCCTCCCAAAAAGAAAAGGAATTTTGATTTTCCTCTCTTCCAACCATCCATAAGAATAATACTATTATATCAAATACTGACCAAACAATGTCAACACGTATGAAAAAGAAGTACAACTTTTAAAATATATCTTGAATTATGTCAAATTTTCCATGTACATGCTGTACTTTAATTAGAATTACTAAAAGACCTTGATAGTTTTATGTCACTGAACATGAAATTGATGCAAATAATAAATATACGTATCAGTACTTTAATGCATGAGATCTTGAAAAATGTGTTTTGTGGAACTTGTATCCTTTTATTTCACTTTTAAAGAAAAAACAATATTTGCAGATGCAAGTAAGGAAAAAAAAACACCAGTGCATATTTGCTTCATGATGGAAAAGCTTAATAAAATTTACTTTCTGTCAGAAACAGTAATGTAAAACATTTGGAGTAGTTATCATTTATATATAAGAAACTGATACCCTGCTTCTCTTTCTGCCCCCCCTCCCCCCAAAAGAGATGCTCAAAGCAACTAGCAGAATGTTTAGTATTAGATTTGGCATACTTGTACAGAGATTCATATAAATTATGATGGCTTGTATGTGTGTGTATAAAAAATAGAGGATAAAACCAAGTTTCCCCAATACCTATTTTGTATTTCTAGGGATGATGTCGTGCTTGCATGACCTCAAGCAGAACTGCCAAGAGAGTGACATAGAACAGGATTGATAAAAGGGATACGACATAAAAACCACGAATCAAAACAACCGTGAATGGTGGCATTTCTGCTTCTCTGTCAAGTGTTATCATGCATTTGGGAAGAGCACCTCAGGTTCTGGTGACAGAAGAGGCTAGCAGGGCATCAGGCTTACATGGTTCTGTGTGCTCTGTCACTCCATGCTGCAGAAGTGACTGGAGTGCTTCTGCCTGATAAAGTGCAGAGTGATGGGAGTTATGTATGTTAGGAATCTACAGCTGAGCAGAGCACAAAGAAAATGAAACCATTCAAGTGAATCATCCATGAAAAACTATGACATTGCCTGTGATGCTTTGAAGTCCTTCTTTAGTTTTCTTCAAGAGTTTATATTTTGTGAAGAAAAAGAATACACGAATATATAGATAACCTTGCAACTGGACAGAGCCCAAGCCTGCATTGATGCAAGCTCACCGTTCGATTTGCATTAAGGGATATTTGCCATCACTGCCTAAGAATTTCTGAGCCTTTGCTTTAGCTGCAGTATATTACAGTTGCTGCATTCAGAATTTCCTATAACATCACACCCTCCATAGAACTGGGTTTGCTTTAGCCATTTTCTGATCATTTGTTTCTTCTTTCTATTTGCACTTTGTGGACTTGGTTGTAAACTTTCATCAGCATTTCTTTTAAAAGGAAAGAAAGAAAAAGAAAGAAAAAAAAGAAAGAAAGAAAGAAAGAAAGAGGAACAGAATGGCTGCCAAAGCCCATATAATCACTGCACACTGTACAGTATTTTCTCTTTTATTTTGTTCTACAAAACCATAAACTGTATAATGTTTCCCCTTACAGTGGGATGAACCTGGCATTTTTAAACAGCCCCGGATTAGCTTTTCTGTGTGCTCATGAAGCATTAAAGCTTTACTGTACAAAGCAGCTTGCTCTGACCTCTGCTAGGGAAAATAGAATAACTTCAAGCATGCCCTCTTAACTAATAGATTTTTCCATTTGTAATTCTCTTTACAAATCCCTCCCCTGCTACTTCCATGGCTAAGCCTTGCCTGCTAGTCAATGCCTTACTGGATCACTAGTTCATTTCTTAAGGGCTCTTTTTATGGTGCCACGGAGAGAATTGGCCCAATAAAACCATGCCTGTCTTTCACTCTGTTGTTATTTGTTTCTTAAATGGTTTCAAGTTCCCCCCACCTCTTTCAGTCAACAGATGGACAAAAAGTGTAACATCAAAATGTGATGCTGCTTTTAAAAACAAAACAAATCATAGTGACCTAAGTCTACTAGGACCTGACTCTCACACACTAATGCTGCTTGCATTCTCTTCTCTGTCTTTGTAGGAAAGTAGCAACTTTTCAGGTCTTCTCATCCATTTGATCCTGAAGAAAGGCCATCTAGTTTACTCTAATACCAACTCCCAATGGCAGTTCTGAGACTGAACATCTCTTTGAACCTCATTCTCTGTCCCTCTGCACAGTACATATGGTCAGCAAGTAAAATTTCCAAGAGTTCAATCCTAGGTAAGTCTAGACAAAATAAAGTCCCATGATTGCCAGTATACTGACAGGGGACTGCTGAAAGTGATAGGCCCTTTTTCTGTATAAATTGTATATTTCATAGGATTGTTCCTTAAGGAGTTACTGCTATTGAAATTTGACTTACTGCTGCTGAAATTTGACTTGAAAAAGAAAGAATTCCCTACCCCATGGATAGATGTGTCCATGTTTCCCTTTTTTTCCTTTTGAACATGAGACTTCAGAGGGACCCATATAGTTTAGCCACAACAAAGGCAAAACAATGGACCTTGCTCCGGTGTTAGATTCATGTATATATCCAAATCTAGTGCCTAGTAGATCTTTCACCTTCACATGAACACCAGCATCACTGGAGCAAGATAAATGAAAAAATAATCTTACTAGAAATTTTGGGCTAAAATTATCTAGGAACTTAGCCACGAGAAGCATATGTACAGAACACCATTTAACTCATTCACTCTGGCATCTAATGGCAGCACTAAGCACTTCAATCATGTATCACAACACTTATCTGCATAATTTGCAAAATAGATACGGTCCTGGAACAGGGTTCCAGCCAGAACAGCCCACCCAGGTCCCCGTCAAAATTTTGGCTGTACCTCTATACCACCACTGCTCACTTCTGCTTTACCAAGATAAATGCTTGCAATGTCTTGAACTAGATTGACTATATGAAATTATCCTAAAGTTCGCCATAGACCACTTGTGGAAAATTATTTATTTATTTATTTGTTATTTATTTTATTAGGGGAACTTCTATGCCGCCCCATTCACCGAAGCCTCGGGGTGGCTCACAACCATAAATATGCATTCAATGCACTTCTGATCTGCCCAATAATCTATGTTATCTGGAAAGATTACAACCAGTTAAAGAACCTAAAATCCCATTTTAGTACAACATAAAATCTAAAATGCAATGTAAATATTTAAAATAATAAAATACAATTTAACTCCCCCCCCCCCAAATGCACAGGAATAGGTAGTCATAATTGGGCTCGAAAATTCCTGAAAATGAATCTGAAATGAGAACACTGGTGCTGAGTGAACCTCTTTAGAGAATTTATTCCATAAGTGAGGCTGGCACCACTGAGAAGGCCTTCTCTCTTGTAACTTTGTCAACAGATTTGCTTGTACAGGATTACGTACAGGTGGTTGGCAAAATCACTAATAAAAGTCTTACTATGCAAACCTATGGACTTCTGGGTGGCTGTAGGATACTTTGGAGTCCCTGCTCCAAGATCCTATGATCTCAGAGCTGGAAGACAGAAGAGCAGTCCCTGACCCTGCCTGGACCACAGTCTCATTAGAAACATGCTGGCTTTCCCTGACAGGGTCAGGGCAAGCACGCACATAAACATGTCAACCTTTTCTACCTGGAATACTCCAGATGTGTTGGACTACCATTCTCATCATTCCGACTCTGTATTGCCATAATTCAATGTTATTTTTATGTAGAAAAGTTATACTCATGACACATACATTCTATTTTTTCCATGTGAAAACAATGAAAGAGTGTTCATGCATTCATGGGACATGTGGCATTCGTATACAGATGTGATATCCATGTAGGAAATCATTTTGAATAAAGACACTTTGATAAAGAAAACTGAAAATGGGCAAAAAATTCCTGAAGTGTATAGTGCTGCAGTGCTCATTAAATGGCTGCTAAAGTATAGGTTCAAAAATATTTAAGATTAACTTTAATGCCTTAAACATGGGTAGAGTAATGCTATGCTACCCTAGTCAGTGGGATGCTTTGGGCTACCCAGTTTGAGGCTCAAAAAGAGCCTCAGTCTGGAGCTTCACTCTGCTCACTCTCTTTACCCTTTTTAGCCAGCACGGAAAGAACTGCATGGGATACTTCTCTGAAGTGATAAAAGAAGCCTCAGGGAAGGGCTCAAGTGGGTATTATGAGGATTGCGATGGAAGGACACCAGGATATAACATATCCCACTGGTGCTCCAGGCTTCTCCCCTCTTTGTTTGAACAGCACTTCTGAACTATCTCTGCCCTGCACAGAGACCCATAATCCTCTGATCTTATGTGTTTGTTTGCCTTTTTCCCTTTCATTTCCTTCCTCCTACTTTCAATCTTATGTTCCCAACAATAGCCCTGTGAAAAGGGTTGAGCTAAGAGTCTATGACAGACCCAAAGTCACCCAGTGAACATAATAGCTGAGTGCAGGCTAGAACCCAGATCGCTTGAGTTCTGACCTTCACTCTTAACCACTACACCACGTTGGCTTTCAAACAAAAAACAACCCCCATCCCCACACCACCAGTTCTAAGGCTTTCAGTTACCTCACTGTACTGCTCCTTGAATCAATTGAATCTGAAAAATTGGTCAAATACACTGTAAAGTTTTTGTTCTCAGTGATGGCAGGATATTCTAAAACTTATTAGTTGTAGAAAACAATCTGATAGAAATTTGCCATTTTAAGCATGGTGACTGATAAGAACATGCATTTGGATAATATGCAGGGAAAAAGCCACTTCAGTGCAAATCAATCAACACAATGCATTATACGCATGTTAATATATTCAGTGCATTTGACATTTACATTAATTGGAGGTAATGAAGAAAATATTTTTGTTGTTTAGTGGAGGAAGCTAAATGGGCTGGAAACTCAGATGAATTAAACAATGAGTACATTCACTGTACACCTGTTCAGGGTGCTGTTGACAGCTTGAGGATTTTATTAGGCACATGCATGACAATACAACAAGAACAAACAACCATTTTTACACTCACACGATAAAAGTAAACAGTCGATGCTTTGTGCATGGCAGTTGCTTTAACCACTGCGATGACAAATGGTTAACTAGCCCCCAAACGCCTCCACTTAGTCATGGCTTCTAGTTTTATTAATTATTTACAGTTTGCTAGGTGCAAAGCTGGTGGAAAATGCCTTCCTTAGCTGTTTGATCGACAGTATAATTATACCGTGTTTTTGTTTTAAGCACTGTTATGCAGAATCATAATGCCATAAAAAGTAAATAGGAATTTTATGAGCTTTTAACTTTGACAAGGTCATGCTGAAGCACACCAGAGAGGTGGCGTGAAAAACTATAGCCTTTATCATCCATGTCCTGTAAGTACAGCTGCACCTCCAATTGGATTTAGATAAGAATGCAGGCTTGCTTAGCAATTCTCATGGTGAGCTCTCACACTTGAGCGTATGCCCACATTGTTTAAATGAGTGCAACTGATTCATCTCTTACACATTTCTCTCTTTCTTCTTTTAGAACTTAAATTGATATTCCTGCAGAAGTAAATGGGAAAACTAGCAAGTATCCGGGTCTGAAATGAACACTAGAATAGCATGTATGCAAGTCAGATGCTCCATGTCACTTTCCAGTTGTGTCATCTTAAAGGCTCACAACAACATCCCTGCTTGCTTCTGCTTAACACCTACAGTAACAGGAGGTATTAAGTACAGTATTCCTTGCTCTGTACTCACTATCTACCAGCGTGCATTGTGCAAATATTCATGTGCCAAGAAATGAAAATGTCTACCATCATACCATTCTGTAGGGGCATTAATGGAAAGAAGAGTTAAGGAGTTCAGGCATACCAAATAGTCAATGATCTGTGCTTATTCAATTTAAGTATGAGGGTGAAGCCTATAGAGGAACAAGGCCCAGTGGTGGCAAAGAAAGCACTTGGAGTGCTGACAAGGGAAAACTTAGGAATTGCCCAGGTGACAGGTAGAACTTTTATGGCAAAATCAAATAAGGCCTTAACTGGCTGGTTGAACCTAATGGCTTAGGTAACATGCACCTATTTTGCTATGTGAATAAGAGCTGTAGCAAATACTGGCTAGCCCTGAGGTTGCAGGGTGGGAGGGAGAGCTTAACCCAAAAGGCTGCCCCCCTGCCAAAAAAAAAAAAAAAAAAAGGAAGATATATGGATTTTCACAGTAATAGACTCACATCTGGCTTTAGAAGAAAGGCCTTGAATCAGGATATTGGAATGAACAGAGCAGGAGCAGGAAGCAGATCCAAAGCCAAGGCTAGTCAGCAGAACCCACGCCAGAGAAAAGAAGCCTGGAGGATCGCCCCAGTGTTCAAAGTCAGAAAAATGTGCTCTACTAAATGTACCTCCAATTATAAACTTTTTTTAAAATCTTGAACATTTGTTCAGGAACATGAGCAAAAACTGTGCTGGATCAGATTAATGGTCAATCCAGTCTGGCACTCTGTTCACATGCTGACAAACCAGCTGCCTGCAGCATCCCTCAAGCAGGAGAGGTGCAAGCATCTCACCTGCCCGAGCTGCTCCACAACTAGCATTTTCAGGCATGCTGCGTCTGATAGTGGAGGTAGCATAAAGGCAGCAAAGCTAGTAGCCTCTGATCTTCTCCTGCCCCAAGAATTTGTCCAATTCATTTTAAAATTAGCAGCCATGACTACTTCCTGTGGCAACAAATTCCATATCTTGATTATGCACTGTGTGAAAGTTGTCCCTTTATCTGCTAAATCTACCACCAATCAGCCTTATGGGTGGTACTGTTGTTGGGTGGTACTTTGACTGGATGGCAGGTGTTCAACCTGTTCTAGATAGATTACACTCCCCTGAAGGAACAGATTCATAACTTGGGGAGGTCTAGTTGATCCATCTTTGTGGCTTCAGTGACTGTTAGCTGCCTGTTAGCTGTTTAAAACCTTTGGATTTTCAAATCTGATTTTATGATATTTTATTGCATGTTTATCATCTGTTATTATGGATTTTTATTAGGAGAGAAAAAGAAAATGTTTCCTCCTGCACTTTATCCACATCATGCATAATTTTAAACATTTCTATCATGTCTTCCTTTACAAGCCTTTTCCCTCCCAAAGCTCAGCAGTTCCAGTTGTTGTAGCCACTCCTCACAGGGGACTTGCTCCAACCTCTTCATCACTTAGTTGCCCCTCTTTACACATTTTTCCACAATGCCCTTTTTCCAGTGCAGCAACCAGAAATGGACCCAATGTTCTAAGCATAGTCACACTATATATTGTGCAAGGGCAAGAAAGTAGTGGTGGTTTAATTTTCAATTTCTTTCCTAATTATGCCCCAGATCAAGTTTATTTTTTCACATCAGCTGCACCTTAGGTTGAAATTTTCATTTGAACTGTCCTCCACCACCACTTCAAGATCCCTTTTTGACAAGTCACTGCTAGCTAAAATCCATCACCCAATCTTGAAGCTGGGATTTTTTGCCCCAACATGTGTTAATCTATCCTTGCTTACATTAAACTACATTTGCCATTGGGATGTGTATTCTCCCCTTCTGGAGAGCCTCATAATGCTTGTTGTCTTTAGCCATCCTGAATAGTTTTGCATCATCAGCAAATATGGCCATTTCACTATTTCGTCCTAATTCCTGATTATGCAATGAAGAGGTTGAAAAGTGCTGGTCCTAATACAGAACCTCTTGGCGCTTTATTGTTTACATCCCTCCATTGGGAGAAATTAACATTTTTGTTCATTGACTAGGAGCTTTTGAAAAATTCTAGGATGCATACCATCTGGCCTTGGTAATTTATTAACTTTTATTTTGTCAATAAAATTGAAAAATTAATCTTTTTTCACTACTATTTTTTTATTTATTTTGAACTATCTGCTTTAATTTCGACTCACTATCTGAATACACAGACATAGGTATCTGTTCTGTATTGTCAGCTGTGAAGATGACTGAAAAGAATACATTCAGCCTCTCTGCAATTGCCTTACTCTCCTTTAGTGTGCCTTTCATTCCATTATTAGCCAATAGTCCAACTGCCTCTCTAGCTGTTTTTTTCCCTCATACATTTCAAAAATTCTTTATTGTTGGCCTTGATAGCATTATTAATTACCAAATATTTATTTCCTTTCTTATTGTCTGCTTGCATCTCCCTTGCATCTCCCTTGCCCACCGCTACCGCCACCGCTGCCTCCTCCTCCTCTCCTCCATCTTTGCCGCCTCCTCCTCCTCCTCCTCCTGATTTGGGCAAGATTTCCATTTCTTGAAGGAAGACATTTTCTCTCTGATAGTTTCCTTGTTACTTGTTATGTCTACTTGTTAACCACGCTGGTGACTTTCTAGACGTTTTGCTATCTTTCTTAACTTGTGATATGCACACTATCTTTGCATCTATCATTGTGGTTTTGCATAATCTCCAAGCATTTTGAAAGCAAATTAACCTTCTTGATGTTCCCTTTCAACTTCTTTCCCGTCCCCCATTTTAGAAGTTTATTTTTTCAAGTGAAACACAAATGTGTTGGACCTCTTTACAATCTTCTACCTAACTATATTAAGTCTGAATGAGATATAACTGAAGTTGGAGTACGCCAATACCTAATCAACATCACATCTTGCATGCAACAGGAAGCAAACAAAATCTATATCTGAGGAATTCAAAGACAGGCAGACTTCTAGAGAAATAGATCACATTCTTTTGGGTCTTGCTTCCAAATGCACAAGACAGTGATTAAAAAATATCCTGGACTGAGAAAGCATGATTCCACAGTAGTTATGAAACACTCAGGTTTTCTTTGCTTAGAGTGAAGGATAAGAATTGATGGTACAGAATTGAAGGATATCTCATCCCTCAAAAAAGCTATAGCGTTATCTTTAAAAGGGCCAACAGCTAAAGGAGTTACTATTAGAAGTGCATTTCTGTCTTCCATAACAAAGGAATGAGACAGGAGCATTTGAATTCCAAAGATTCATTAAGATTCATAACAACATGTTTATGAGTTTGTTAGCTGTATACCTTAAGTCATTATCTAATGCCTAACCATTTATTAACTCTAGTTGATTAATCGTCTGTTGGTTAATCACTAACTTAATCTATTTTGTGATGGTAAATAAGCTATATAATTTAATAAACAAATGCTTCTGCTCTTTGCTAGAACAAAAGGCCATATATATTTGGTTTCAATCCCTAGCACCAAAAAATAAAATAAAAAAAGCTTAAAAAGTATGCTCTTAACATTCAGCCTCCCTATCAAAAGTTGCTCTCACCAATTAAATTGGCCTCACCTATTTAATCAATTAACATTTTAATTGATTAATCTACCAATTAAATGGATTAACAAGCAATCCCATGCGTGCCTGTCTTTATTCCAAGAAGCCTTCCTTGACTAATCAGCCATGGTATTTTATTTTAATATAGTGTTTTATTATTATCTTTATCTTTTTATTGTTCAGAACCTTGCAAAGATTGTTCATTCTCAGGTTCTCAGAATTATTGGAGTTTTTTCTGCCAAAATAGGATTGTTTCTTTAAGCTTACAGTCCTACTTACAATCACCCATTCTGGTATCTACTGACTTTTAATACATAACAAATTTCCTTATATAAGAAACTAAACAAGCATGTTTATTTTTTTCTCTTGAAGACTAACTTAACAGTTGTAATCAATGATTTCTCCCCATTTAAGGGCAAGCTAAACAGTACAAAATGTGAATGCACAAAAACATACATGTACCCCAATTTTACAAAGATGGCATATTTACTTCATGGGATGGGAAAGGAAGGGAAGGGAAGGGAAGAGAGCTGAGAGAGAAACAGTTTTTGTATGTCCAGCTTTACATTTTAGCCAGATTGGTGTTGTTTTTTTAGGTTGGAAGAAAATGCATTATGCGCATCCGTAGTAGAACTGAAGGTCAGGAGGCCATCCAGCTTGCTGTTTCCAGCACTGCAGATATGAATCAGACTCGGGCAATCAGCGGCACTCACACAACAGGGTGAGCCTGAAGTGGGAAGGAGGATTGTTAAGTCACAAAAGCAGGATTCAGTTGCTTGTATTCCTACTTTGAAATAGCTTTCCTTCTTGGAGGGAGCCCTACAGCTCTGCTTCCTTTATAGTGTTAATGTGCTGAACTGCCAAGAAAAATAACATACAGAGAAATGGCTTGGGTTACACCTTTGAGCATCATGAGGCAAGGAACAACAGACTTCTGGAGCAGGGGGCTTCCATGTTTCTGCTAACAAGTCCAACTACAAAGGGCTCAGGCAGTGACCCCAGGGCCTGGGAAGCTCTTGGTGATTGGAATGCCACCCACCAACCAAGGAAGAGTGTGGCTGCTATACACACCACGTCCATCCATTATTATTGTAACCTTAGGTTTCATGCCACAGTATTTTATTCTGTTGCTCCGGTAACATTTTGTCTTATTCTAGATCAAGAATGAAAGTTAAGCCTGATTGAATGTTTGAGGTTATTTCTTCTGTTGATGAATGCTATTTCTTACCTTGATTATCTGTTTAGTTTGCAAGCCTTTAAAATTATGCAATTCATTTGTTAGAAAGCTTTGGGAGTGTGCATTACATGAACATAGGGAGTGTCTATGTTATGGACAAAAACAACAACTTGTAGAAGTATTTAGAATTTCTGGGTACAATTCTATACATATTTATACATGACTGGCTGGGAATTCTGGGAGTTGTAGGAGTTTTTTTCTGTCTAAATATGCATATAATTGCACTCTCAGTGTTTTATTTATTAGAATGAACCTTGCAAAAATGCATGGCAATGGCACCCCCAAATAACCATGATTCATTAGAAGATGTAAAATTTCTGCATGGGAAAAAGAGGTCTGCATACAGAGGTAATACTTAGAAGAGAGAAAGCTCTAAACATTTGCAGGATTGGTTAAAAATAAAGATAGAAGGAAAATGGCCATGTTTTTTGAGGTCATACTTATTTTATTCTATAACCACTCAATTTTGCATCAAAAATCTATACATACCTTTAGATATATATTCTGTAATGCACATATTAATATATGCATTCTTGTGTAGTTGTCAACATGAATACATTTTTATGTATGCACCCACAGAAGTATGTACTTCTTTTGTGATTTTTAAAAGGAATGTTGTTGTTGTTTTGCTAGTCATAAAGTCATGTCCGACCCATCGTGACCTCATGGACAACATCCTTCCAGGTCTTCCTGTCCTCCACCAACCCCCAGAGTCCACTTAAGTTCACATTGACTGCTTCAGTGATGCCATCTAGCCACCTCATTCTTTGCTGTTCCCTTCTTCTTTTGCCATCAATTGTTCCCAGCATTAGGCTCTTCTCCAGGGAGTCCTTCCTTCTCATTAGGTGGCCAAAGTATTTGAGTTTCATCTTCAGTATCTGGCCTTCTAAAGGGTTGATCTTCTCTAGGACTGACCGGTTTGATCACCTTGCAGTCCAAGGGACTTGCAAGAGTCTCCTCCAGCACCACAATTCAAAGGCCTCAGTTCTTTGGCACTCAGCTTTCCTTACGGTCCAACTTTCCCAGCCATACATCACATCTGGGAAAAACATAGCCTTGACTATACGCCCTTTTGTTGGCAGGGTGATGTCTCTGCTTTTTAGTATACTCTCCAGATTTGCCATAGCTTTCTTTCCAAGGAGCAAGCATCTTTTAATTTCTTGCCTGCAATCTCCATCTGCGGTGATCTTGGAACCCAGGAAAATAAGGAAAATTTAAAAGGAATATATATGGTCAAAAGCAAAATGATTATAGTAGACCTTTAACAACTCAAGCACCACATCAAAGAGGTCTTCTGGGTGGCAGTAAGCAGATGAAAAAGTGGTGGATAAATATGATCTCTTTGCTGATATCACTACCACAGGATTGGAATTAGTATGTGTTCTTACCTTGCCTTAATTGTACTTATTACAACCCTTTTTCCATATGTCATTTAGTTACCAGACCTGTTGCTTTGTTGCACTCAGCTTCTCAGAACACCAGGGCACCAATATTGCTCTGTGACTGGTTGAAGGATGTTTGCACATTTGTTTTTATACTGTTTAAATTAACTAAATTAATGGAAGAGATGGGATGAGATGAGGTGAATGGATCATACTGAGAGTCCAGGCCTACCTTAATTTCAGTTGGAGAACAGAGTGTTAGCAGGACCCAGGTAAACTGGAAGGAAATCCCAAAGAGCCTCCAGAAAACTATCAAGATTCTTAAGTCTTTAACGCCTCCCACCCCTTTTGTTATCTCCACAAAAGGAAGTGCATCTACCACAAAATGAAAGAGCTAGTGAAGAGGGCAGAATCTTGCCAGTATGCCAAACAGTTGCACAGAGGAAAGTTCTTATGTTTCCACTGCTTTCCTCCAGCTCTGAAATGAGGACAGGGAATCACATAGATTTCCATCTGCATTTACCACACTATAGAGGCTCCTACTTCCAGGCTGGAGCAGGCAAAGTACCTTTAGAAGCAGCACCAAATGTTTTTCCTCTTTAAGCATTTCTCTAATAAAAGTCTGCTTGGAAGAATCATACAGTGATGGGTGCAGGTACTTGGCTGGATCTCCAGAAAGAACATCCAAATCTCCCATACACCAGAGATTTCCTGAGAAACAGACCTCCTTGAATGGGAAGGCACTTTGGCAGTGAGAAGGCATGCTTACCCCTGCTCCACCCAGCACATCTGGTAGCTGCATCCAGTGCTGCTGTCCCAACCAAGCTTTGCTGTGCTGAAGGCCTGCGTGGAATTGCTTGAGTTGGACCAGCATTGGAAATGATCTGAAGTGTATTAATACAAACGTATTCATACAAGCCAATAAATATCAGTGTTGGCCATTGGACCATCTGCCCTCTCAGTGCTCTTCCACAATATTGTCTGCTGTTCTTTTGCTAGCCAAATGTGTTGAGTAATGCTAGGAACATTCTGGAGTGTCTTAAGGAGTGTTTGCAGTTAACATTTTTCTTCCCTTTGTTCAGACCATCATCATTTTCCTCATCAAAATATTTACAGGTGAACTTGTCTTGCTTCTGAGATTCATGTTTGAATTGTTCACAGTATCTATGGTTACAACATTGTTTTAGATAGTTAGAAACAGTAACCACGTACAGAACTGAAACCAGAGGATTTTGAATATTTGTCTCAGGATTCTTTGAAGTGTTTAAAACTACTTGGGTGCTACTTTATTCATTGACACAAGGACATTTAAATAAAATGAAGAAAGGGGCTCGGTAGGAAAAAAGTGGCAGCCAATGTAATCCAGTGCATAACACAGAAACATAGAAACAGATTGAGGCAGAAGGGGCCTGCTGGGCCTTGTAGTCAGGCTCCACTCATGACATGCCTACCATGTGCATGTCCAGCCTATCCTTAAACACTCCCATTGTTGGGCTTCAACCACCTCCTGTGGAAGCCCATTCCATACCCTCGGGGTCCTAACTTCCAGGAAGTACTTCTTGACATCCACCGTCAATCTTGTTTCCCGAGCTTTGCTCCATTGGAACCTGTCCTGCCCTCCACTGAAGGGAAAATAAAGGTCATGATCCACCTTTGTGTGGCATGCCCTCAGTAACTGTTTGTCACTAACAGGTCCCCTCTAAGTTTCCTCCTCTCAAGGCTGAAAAGACCCAGCTCCCTCAGTGTCTCCTCGTATGGCTTACCCAGCAAACCAACCACCATCCTTGTGGCCCTTCGCTGCACTCATCCAACCTTGCTATATCCCTCTTGTAATGAGGGGCCCAGAACTGAACACAGTACTGCAGCTGCAGGCACACCAGAGTCATATGGAGCGGCAGTAATACCTCTCTTGATCTAGAAGCCACGCTTCTGGCTTTGCATCCAAGGGTGGCATTTGCCCTCCTGGCTGCTGCATCGAACCACTGGCTCATGTTTAGCCTGAGATCTCCATAATAAGATTTCCATGTAGAAAGACACATGTTTTCTTTCCTGTTTAGCAATGAGTTCACTGTAAAAAATCATTATTTCAACCTGAACTACTTTTTTGGGATACATGGGAAGATGACATCATGTAAGAATTCTGAACTACAGTATTCACCACAAGTCTTACAAAAATGATAGGCCAAAAAAGAAAAGAAAAAAAGTAATATCAGTTTGTAACAGTTATTTCCTTAGCAATATATTTGTATAAAATAATGGCAAGAATGTGTGATTTTAACATAAAAGCAAGACAAGCAAATATAAAGATAGAACTTGAGAAGTAGGATTAAGGTGACTTTAACTGACAGGTTGGATTGTCACAACTGTAATGTTGTGTTTGTAGCACTATAAAAATAAGGAAAAAAATGCATATAATAGGGCCTATCATTAATTGTTTTGAACATGTTACAGACCACCAGCCAAGAAATCAAACAGTTAAAGTAAGGTAATATTAATTCCAAGTAATTTCAAGGCATCTCATTTGTCCAACGGTGTATTAGAAAATCACAACCTGAAATCAGGCTAGCATATTAGTTACTGCTGTTACTGCCTCAGCTCATAACCTTCCTGTCTTTTCCAACCAATTGTTCCATCTGATTCCTTACCCTGGAAAAATCCAATGAAGAAGAAATGACAGAAGAGCTTCATAATACCTATGTTAGAGACCTCCTCCTCTCAAAAATTAAGTGGAAGCAATGAACAGAAGAAGGCATTGGTTAGATGTTTTAGTGACAGTCCAACCCAACACTTGTAATAGAGGTGATTTGTTAGCAACACACAATTTAAGAATAGCAAGAATAGACAATGCACAAGACTGCAATGATCTTGGTATGTACCTCACATACAGCGTGGTCCTAATCCAGATAATTTATTCTTATGGAACATAAAGGGTTACTTTTTACTGCACATTGCGTCTGTTGTAATTTTAGAAGAGCCATCTGCTATTTTTGATATAAACAAAGCTAAGTTTATTATTCATTTCTTCAAATTTTAAGACAGTGTTGTTTCTTAATAGAAAATAGCATGTATATTATTCAAGCATCTTTGCATCTCCACAACTGAAGAATGTTTGATTGACGCATGACATTATAAAATATGTGCACCATTTGAATTTCATTAGAAATGTAAACTGATTGCCTACAATAATGCAGGAGAGACCTTTTTTTATGATTACAGTGAAATTCCAGCACTTTTAAAAGAAGCTTTCAAAATTTCAGACTGACCAATGTTGAACTTGAAACAAGAGTAACTGTGAATGAAGTTACTGTTTAAGAGTAGTGACAGTTCATATAATCATGGAGTTAAGGGAGTACATTGCTATTTATTTACATTTAAGGCATCCTGGAAACAGTTTAGGTATCATAGTAAGGAAAAGCAAATTAAAAGTCCATCTCACTGACCTTCTTTGAAGCTTTTCATGCTGCCAGACGATTAACATAGAGTGCACGAAGCTGTCACTGACATATCTAAATTTCAGTGTATCAGAAACGATTTCAGTTCTAAAATTATAATGTCAGAATCTAACACTTTTGCAGTTTCAACTGTGATCACCTCATTGTTTTATTATTATATGGTTCCTAGGCAGCTAAAGCTATTATTTATAAGTGTAAAGAGAAGAAAGCAAAAAATGCAGGCTTTCTAAACAGGGTCAATTGCCCCTTTCCTTTTGAGACTTTTCACTCTTCACAGCGCACATGTTGAAACTCCATAGAGGCAAGTCAAGGACAAGCATCAGTATTATGCATAAGGATGGAACAAATAACTACATTTTTTATTCTTCAGGGAAAATCACATATTTGCCAATGCAAAGTAGTACACTGTACACAGAAATGTATTTTCCAAAGCGAGTGTGGCATAGGGAAACAACCCAAACAGGGACAAATTGATGCACGAGATATTGTGCACAGCTTGCCCACTTTCAAAGTGGCAAATCAGGGATGAAAGTCAGCAGAAGCCGAGCAGTTCTTGACGGTTAGAGCAATGGACCTAATGACTTGGGCAGGTGGTAGGGTCTCTCACACTGATGCAGGCCTTCAGTTGGACAGCCATCTTCCAGGGATGCTTTAACATGGAGTCCTGCATAAGCAGGGAGTTGAACTCAATGGCCTTACAAGCCCCTCCCATCTCTACCGTCCTGATTCTATCAACTGGTGCTCTATAGGTGATGCAGAGGGGTGGATGTTGATGGAAGCTTAACCCTTCCTCCTTCCTTTAGCTATAGTACAGATCAAGGAGCTCATGTCTGAAATAGTGCAAAAGTGAAAGCAATGAATGAATTACAGATAAAGAAGTGGGCCATCCAAATCAGGAATGGAGCCAAGGGGAGGGTGAAAACACCCTACCCACTACGCCAGGCTTCTAATCCAAATCTAGGCCCTTAATCCAAATCTATAGCATGTATTGTACTACCTACTTTTTAAAAGCTACCATATTTTTCTGTGTATAAGACAACACTCTTTCTTAAAAATATTTACTTAAAAATGGAGGGGCATCTTATACACGGAGGGCCGAGAGGAGAACTGTGGGCACGCTGGGGGGAGGGAGACTGGTGCAGGTGCGCTTGGGGGGGAGATGGGTGCAATTTTGGGCACGCTGGGGGGAGAGACTGGCGCAGATGTGGGTGCACTGCGGGGGACTGGCGCTGGCACGGGCACAGGGAGGCAGCAAGGTGGCGGGCACGCGCATGCAGCAGCAGCTTGCTCTCGCTTGGGGATCAGTAAGAAAAGTGGGGGGGCGACTTATAGATGGAAAAATACAGTATGTCTGCTTTGAATCTAAGAGACGGAAAGGTTGTGTAGAAGCAAAGGAGGATTGGAATTTGGAGAACAGTGTGGAAAAGGACAAGGAAAGGGCAAAAAGTATCCAAATAGCAAATGCAGCAGGGTAAAAGGCAAAGAAGGAAAAGTCAACTGAGTTTTCAGTGTTCCCCAGTTCCTAGATTTAAAAGATTGAACCAACCAACCAGAATTTAAAAAAATAAATAAATTAGCTCACTGGCTGTCTAGAACCCCATCACTCCCCGCCCCCCACTTTAATATCACAGTCTTCTCCACCATTGCATTACTGCTAATTCCTTCTTTTCTGAACCTGCTCTGGTGAGTTGGCACAGCCGGGAAACATGAATAAGTCAACTGGCCAAGTAAGTTTAAATTGTGTTTTTTGGCACACACTCACCAGCCAGTTCATTGACTCTCAGCATTACATTTAACAGTGATCACTGTCACTGTCAGCTGACTGAAGAGGGAGTGATGAGATGGAACTAGTCAGACCTTTGAGGGTGAGATGTACGCACACATTCCGATGTGGCGGATGTTCAGGATATTGCTTTCCTACCTACAGAAATAAGCCCTTTCTGCCTTCGACTTTTGAACACCAGGGATATAAATAGGGCCCATTGTTCAACTAATGTGAGTCGGCTATTGTACCAAAGGTTTGCATAGAACTTCCTTTATCTGACATATGAGTTATCTATTACTGGGTTCTGATTGAGTAGTTCATTAGTTTTCCTCACATTTTAGGTGAGACTAACATCTTCCCCTGCTAAGAGTTCCTTCTATTATTCAAAGCTGACCTTCTTAGAGGAGAAGTCACATGATCCATTGAGGCAAGAGTAACAATACTGCAGTGTGCAATGTAAATTCTGCAGATCTTACCCCACAGATGACTTCTGAAGCTCAGGGCCATCACTCACTGAGGCTGCGATTTGCAAGTCCCACTTCTCCTGTGTAACAACTTAACCAGCTATCAGTCAAAGAAGCCATCCTCCTGCTTCCAATGGAGGCAGGAACGTGTGCCTTGACTCCATCAAGAGTGTATTTTACTCTCTCTTGCTTGTTACTAGTGCAATTTTTCTCCTGCCCTATTTGTTACATATTGATTTTTCTTCCATCTGCATTTTCATTTGACTTCCAACAGCTGCCTGATGTGAGCTAAGCAAGAGTGACATCCCTGCCTCAGAGTTCACAGAGAACGAAATTACTGCAGCTCGTGCAGATCTAAACACTGTGCTTGTATATCTTCCTGATCAAATTGTAAATCAGTTTCCCCATGCCAAAGCTCTCGGAGTCTTGTTAGGTTCTTCAATGGCAGAAGGGAATCTTGCATTCTTTGGATATTTAATGTTCTGTTACTCTGCTGTAACTAATGACAATCTTCTTCTCGGAAATGGAGTGGTGAAAATGTTCCTGTACAGTGTGTCATTTTCAGACAATGTTCTCTTAATTTTTTTAATGCAACAATTATTTTGATTTATAATTGCTCTGATCATTTCTTTTTATTCATCCCATTTCAGTATATGCTCCTTTTGATTATGGAAAAAACACACAGAGATGTAATACTCCAAGAGATATTTTGCTCCATACATATATTTTTAATTAACATGATGCATAATATAGTAGGGTGAAACTACCAGCATCTGCATTAATCACAAGCTACAGAGGTGATGTTAGAAATGCTCGGTCAACTTGCTTAGCTCATACAGACAATGTTCTTGCACTTAAGGGCAAGTTTGTATGTTGGTGTTTGTGTCTCGTTGCTTTTCAGAATCGCTGCTTTGCTTCAAATTGCAATATTCACCCATTGCTGCTGAGAGTTACTATGGAGCTGCTACTGATATTTGCGTTGTTTCTTTATTGTGGGAAACTCTTCTTAAAGCTGGCACACAGTTTGTCATTGATTGCAATCAGGCTTGGATAAGCTGTTACTGAACTTTGCAAACACACAAATAATTATTTTATTTTATTTATTACATTTCTAATCTGCCTGATATCTAATACCCAATAACTAATGCTCTCAAATTTCACTTGATTCATGGAATTAAAGGAAAATTGAACATTTTCCTTTGCCTTGATATTATCAAGAGAGTACTTGCAAGAAAAAAAGTATTGCTGCCATGTTGTCCCATATATCTAACAGCCCAGTTTTAAAGACATTAGTTTGAAATCACAAGAATCACAGGTGGAAGAGAAGAAATGCACATGTGTGCTTTCCATGACCTCTTGTCCAGGAACTAACAGAGCATTTGTGCTAACACAAAATTCATCTAGATTTTGGGTAATTTCTTGCACAACAATGATATGCCACAGAAAATCTACACAAGAGCCCCTTTCCATTAGCTACTGCAGTATTTTTGCAGAATGCATTTTCCTGGGTGAGCACTGCTAATGAGTACAGTACAGTTTGTTTGTGTTGCACATGTGTTGCACATAAATGTGATTGCAGGAGAAGTAGGTAGTCTTCGAAAGGGGATGCGTTCATGGAAATCCTCTTTAGGTTTCCTTTTTATTTTTCATCTCTTAAGACATGTACAAATGTGATGGAATAAATGCACTTTTCTTAAAAGAAGAGAATAATAGCACCTCCTGCCCACTTGCACAGTCATGGAAAAGGAGAAGGGGTTGAGGAGCGATGAGAAAGAAGCTGAGGAGCTGCTCACCACAGTCCTCCTGTGAAGTGAAACCAGCAGAATCAGCACCCACAAAAGCAGTTCCCACACTCCCATGCCCTTTTCTCAAGCTGCTTTCATTAAGAGTAAATGCAAGACAAAGTAATGCGATCTACTTTTGGGTAAGCACCACTGCAGATAATGTGCTTTACTTCTGAGTACACATGAAGAGCGACCCATTTTTAGTAGCTGTTTCTTGAAACAAGAAGACAAATGAAACATTTGAAATCATTGCATTTTTTCCCTCCAAGGATAGGTGAGAGGTAGGCAGCTTTGCATTATTATCCAGTTAAGTGGCAAGTCAGGGAGAGACACAGAGACGAATGCCGTGTGGCAGGGAATAGTGACAGAAGCAGAAGAGCAGCTGAAAACTGACTGGGCTTCTTTGAAGGCTCTCCATGCTACACTTAGCCAGGAGGAGCAGCATTTGAAGCAATGCAAAGGTTTTCATTACCCACAGATCCATGCCTCCATATTAGCAAATACTGTCAAAACCAAGCCAAGCCAATCCGAGCCAAGCCAAGCTATTCCCCTCCTATAAGGCACTTCCTCTTGAAGAGCTTCTCTCCCCAGCCTACCAGTTCACTGAAAGAATTCCTCACTCTTCCAGAGCAATATTATGAGTTTAATACACAGTGGAATATATACTTTGCAACATACAAAACATTGATATAACTGGTCTGAAGAAATCCAGGATACAATGGCAGATATAATGCAAGGAGGAGAGTTTGGGGAGACTATCATGTAACAGAGTGGTGATTTAGGCATTAAGGTGGTGTTAAAAATGCCTATTGTAGATTCCCCCATACAGCCTTGATTTGAAGCAACTCTTCAGTCAGTGGAAGGGCACTTTTCAATCCCAGTCGTGTTCTTTCTTTTACTTTTAGTCCAAATACCCTTCTCATTATTTAAGTAAAGAAAAAAAATGTCGAAGAGACCCATTATCTGGACTACAATTACTATAATTCAGTCTCACCTTTTCTCTGATAAACACATTCAAGTTTCGGCTTTCACAAAATTTTTAAAAAAGGTGCACACTGTATTCTCCAGTCCACACCTAGAATGGTGCTGTGGCCTTGGCTTCAGAGGAGCACCTGGACCAGCACAGCTTTCATCTTGCACCCTTGAACGGCAAGCAGGAAAGGGTGGCCCTGTGGCCCTGGGAGGAATGTAAGGATGCAAAGATGATGTGCTGCTCCTTTCTACCTTGCATGGAAAAATGCTGCATATTCAGAGGGTGGTGGGACTTTTAAAGACTCAACCTACAATACTACTCAGGTCACAATGCAGACCCAGGTGACAATGCACTTGCAGTGACCGCCTGGGTCCCGTTCTCCATGTGGGCAGGAGTCACACCTCTAATGGATGTTTCTAATGCATGAGCATACCTTCATTTCACAAGGAGATGGATTGCAATAGCACTTTATAAAATGGCTCCATTGTAAAATAAAAATCAACTGGGATATACAAGATGAAAGATGGGATATACAAGATGAAAATTCTTCAGTACTTTCCTGGATTTTTCTTTTTCTTATGCTAAACCCCTAGGTGCAAGGATCATGGTCTAACGTGGTTTGTATAGCCTAACAATATATAATACCTTGTTGTCATACAGGAGAATGGCTGAATATACCCTGCCATTTGAACTACGGTAATTTCAAAAATGAAGACAACATACTATTTTCACTTGCAAATGCAATATATTCATATGTCATTGGTTATTTCCCATATTTTATTGCAAATTTCAGAATCAAAACCTAAACCTAAACATCAAAAAAGGAAAGATTAAACTAAAACATTACCATTTACTTCCATGAGGTTTAAATAATCTATTACACAACACATACACAGAATATGCCCTATGTATTTTATGTATAGCACAATACTATTGTTGAAGATAATTATACACAGACTTCAGTAAAGAAAGCCCAAATAGCCATGTATTTGTTCATTTGTGGTAGAATGGGATCCCATAGGAAATTACAAAACAAAGTATCGAGTTCTCGAAAATACTTGTTCACTATAAATAGAGGACTACCATATAAAACATGAACAACTTAAATTATTGGATTCAGTTTAAGTGTATTCAGCACACCCCACAGACTTAGACATCCATCTCTTAATGTCCTGTGAGAACTTATTGATTGGCTTACATAAATTTAGCTTAATCATTGGAGATATGACTCTAGGTGGAGCACATCACCAGATGAGTACTAGACCTGGGGCAGAGTCTGAACTGCTAGTGAACAAGCTCACAATGGGGTATGATACCTCCAACAGGGTTTAGCTCCTGACCTGTTAATGGAATATAAATATCTAAAATTATTAATTACCTGCATCAAACTGAGCAGATGAATAAAGTTTCAAGATAAAAATAGAAGATAATCTGCAAAAACTATAAGCTTATATATGATACCATTATGCACAGATCTGTGAATATCAACACTCCATAGAACACATGTGCCTTCCAAACATGAATCAAGTATCAATGGAGATAGTAGACATCCTTTCTCAAACGGAGGAAAGAAACCAGTGCAAAAACCAAACCATACCAACCCAAACCAAACTATTGGACCTAACTCTAGCTCTTAGGGTTGAATATAAAATTGCAAACTGCATGTGAAATTCTTCAGGAAAATCAAAATATATCACTGTATTCAAAATAAATTTGCAGAGAATTTTGTCAAAGGCCTTCTCTGCATCCAGGGAAGGAAGGGCAGTGCTTTCTGTTCTATCCCCCTTTAATGAAATCACATTAACAACTAGTATGAAAGTATCAGCCTGCAGTCTGCTTTTAATGAACCCAATTTATAATATTGTATTAACTAATTGTAATCCATCAGCAAAAATTGCAGCTAACATTTTGATGCTGATATTAATCAATGAAATAAGTTGATAATTCACACAGTAAGTATGATCTCTATCAGGTTAGGAATACAGCGATATAAGCATCATTAACCACAGACAAAAGAGAATCTGATTCAAAAATGAAATTATACAGATTATAAAGCCTGGGAACTGAAAAAGCTAGAAAATATTTTATACCACTCAGTTGGAAATCCATACATACCAGGTGATTTTTCAGTTTTCATGTTAATTATTGCTTTTGTAATTTCCTCAATATACAAAGGGGCCAATAAAGATAGATTTTGTAAACTGCCTAAACAGGAAAGATTAATATGAGGAAATAAGCCATTCATATCTTGTTCTGGTATTTTACAACTATAGTATAGTATACTATACTGGATTTTAAAAAATAAAAATTAAAGTTTATTTTTTCATATGAAAATATCTTAACATTATTGTCTTTAATCACCAAAACGGTATTTAGATATTTATGTTGCTTGAGCCAATTTGCCAAAACCATACTGGGGTGTTCACCATTCTTCCACTATGTCTATCAGAAGCAGGCAAAAACGAATTCTGCCCACTATGAAATAATATAGTTCAACTCATACTTAATATGCTCCATCTCCTGAGAAAGTTGTAAATTTGGAAAAAGTAGCAAACTGAGTTATAAACAGCCTGCTGTTTAAAGCTATTAGTTGTGCCTTAAATTTATTTTATGAGATCCGTAAGTGATAATAAACCCCGGTAAAAGTTTTACTAGTATCCTGCTCTGTGAAACAAACATTAAATGGACATTCATCAATTTCAAAATATTCCTGTAACTCAGTGGAAATCTGATTTTGGAAAGGTTTGCCGTTGAACATTGAAATATTAACAAACCAAAACCTGGTAGGCCTTTGCTAATTTGTAAATTTTAAGTCCAAACAAACTAGAATATTGTTTTATATTACCAACAAATTTTACAGCCTCTAATTTGGCAGATCAAGGATGTGGAAACCAAAATGTAACCTTACCAACATAAGTTGTGTGGATGGAACATAAACATACATAATTTCTATTATCTTGATGCATAATTTTCCAAGGACCAATTAGGCTGAATTTGGCTACATCAACCTATATTGCAAGTCCCTGCTATCCTTGGGGGTAGATTATTCCCATCCTGAATAGGATCTGAGATATAATTAAAGCCCCCCCTGCCCCCCCCGCCCCATCTCTCCAGTGTATGTATGCTATATGTAGCAATTTCCTAAAACACTCATGAAACAGCCAGAGAGTTACTGTTGGGCCCATACATGTTAAGCAAATCAAGTAAATCTCATTATGATTTCCAAACACAAACAGAAACTGATTATCAAAATCAATACTAGCCTATTGTTCTGAAAACAAAAGCCATTTATAGATTAATAAATGGATTCTCTTGTCACCTGCTATGTATGTGTTGCCATCAGATGTTTCTTGTAGAAAGGCCAATTAGTGCCATATTCCTTTAGAATGGAAAGCACTTTCTTTTGATTATTTGGATTTTGCAGTCCCTTGAAATTTCAAGAAGTCATTTTAAATGCGAATTAATGGGAAATAAATTGTTTGCCCTTTCCCTTTCTACACAAAATACATACCTCTAAATAAATCACACTTTAATTCATGGATATAATACATGTCAAACTACCTCTGCAGTGCCCTCTATTCTTACAATGAAGGAAAAAGAATGAACTGACAAGAAATAATAGAGAGATAGTAATACTAAAGGAAACAAACTTGAAAAAAAAAACACCATCATCATGACCACCACCATCATAAACTTTTTGGCTTCCAGCAACATCCATCGAAGGCATCCCCTACTCAATTATTTGTTTTGTCACTAAATATTAAGGCCAGCTACTATATACTAATAAAGCATATTGAAAAAACAAACTGAGAGAGGGAAACGAATTAAGACAAAACCAAGCAAAGCAGAAAGTTGCAAGATGTCCAGAATTTTGTTTAGTCAAATTATGTAAACCATGGCCAAACGCCCAGAGCTTTTCATCTCACTTCTAAAAATAAAATTAAGTAGGAGCACTGGAAAGAGCCAAATCTGAAAGTATGTTCTGAACAGGGTAGGTGGCTTGGACTCTGCAGCTTCTGAAGATCTAAATTTTCTTCACTTTTCCTTGAAAACTGATAATGAAGATGGCTAGGAATGTTATATAATAAAGGAGCTCAGTTTTCATGCATTCTTTGTACCCCCACAAAGTGTTGCCTGTTATCAGATATTCTTTCGAGTAATCTGAATAGAACATAACTTTATCATTTTCTGAGCCTCGGTGGAGCTGCCCTTTCTGCCTGGATGCCCAGAGCAGATTTTTTAGTTGACAGCAGTAACAATCTGCCAAAGCATTCCTTCATTTTTAATTTTACTATGTGTACCCATATTTTTATTTTTATTATTTTAGAGCATGAACATTTCTTTAAAGGTCTTTTTGTATATTCCTTTCAGTGGACGATCTAGTTGCACTGATGGGGAACATACTTCATGGGGATAAACACAGCTCTTTGACGGCTGGTGGTGCACATGACTGCATTGCTAAAAGAGCAAGCTTTTGTTCAAATAAAAAACTATTTTGCTTTAAGGCAAGGGATTTGGCTAAATCACAGTGTTTTAATATTCCCTTTAAAAGGGCTCTCTCCCACTTTAGTGTTTCTTTATGTGTTTATATGAACAAGTATGGCATTCTGTGTTAATAAAAGCTTCCAGTCATGTCATGGGCTTATTATTACAGCATTACCAAAATATCTTCCTCAGATCACCTCAAAAATGTGTGGAATTCTTTTCAATACATCAATTCTACTCAGTCTTACATATCAATTTGCCATGATTTGCCATCTTTTATCAGATAGATGAGGGAGGGATGCTGCAGGAAAAAAAATAGCACTTAGGAGTCAAATGAACTTTTATAAAATACTCAGTTCTGAGGCAATTACAGATTCATTTGTAGCACCTTGATACCAAAGCAGTGGTGATAGTGCTTATTAATTAAAGGTATCCTTTCATCACCAAGCCTTTTGTACAGAAAGTGAGAATTAGCCGACTGTTTCTTGGGAATTACAGTTTCCTCTCATTTTAAAAATGAGGGCAACCAGTGTTCCCACTTTCCTGCTTTCATCATCATCATCATCATCATCATCATCATCACCATCATCTTATCTCCTAGAAGCACTGGGGATTATGTAGAGTTGCTTCTGTCACTATGTGCTAGAACATATATGCCAGACTGAATATTTCTGCATAGATCCTGGTTCTCTTTTTCTCCCTACATCAAGCAAACTACTTGCTGCAGCTCTTTTAAAGTGACTTTGCTCTGAGCTTTCAAAAGGACGTGTTGTTTCACTTGCCTCCCTCCCCGCCCCCCAAGAACCTTGGTACATCAAGGAAAATAACATCAAGTGATGCTGGGTTCAAACGTATTTCTAATCTTTATACAGCTCTTCAGTACTTATATTAAAAAGTAAGGCATAATTTATTTCTGATGAAACAGAGTTGCTCTGCTCGCTACTAATAGGATCCTCAGGGCAAAAAAAAAAAAAAAAGGTGGAAAAAGCAAGGATAAAAAGAAGAAAAACTGCACGTTTTTTCTTATCCTGGAAACAATAAATAAATAATAGTGTTTACTCTGATTATGGTTGATTTATGATACATTTCCTTATTTAGCAAATGGCAAAATGAATTCAATTGCCCAAGGAATTCAGGATACATGTTTGCACACAAAGTAATATCTAAAGGTGCAATTGCAGATAATTTGAGAATTCTTGGATTCATTCCAGTCTTTGTTGCCAGAGATGACAGCAAGGATATTTCTGTGGCACTTGGCTGGTTAAATAATGCAAGCTGGTATCCCTACTCCCTCTCTTCTGACACAGGCTCCTTGTGCCTGTAATTTAATCTGTTTTGATTCTTAAAGGTTCACCAGCATTCAGTATGATTTTCTCTCAAGGAGAAAGCTCTATGCATACTTGAAAGTATTATTAGCATAAAGTTCTATGAATGCTGAAACAGAAAAAGGGGCCTACAACTCCCAGCATGCAGCAGCAGCAGCAGCCATGCTGACTGAGGCATGTTGGGAGCTGTAGGCTTGTTTCTGTCTGAACCAGCATAGGTTTATAACTGGAGTAATTTAAGGGTCTTCCAGCAAGATAGCTCCTAGAGCTCCCAACTGAAAGGCCCTGTGTGGCTTAATGGATTTGTGTGTGTACATTTGTGCACATTAAGAAAAAAGTAAGAAGAAAGGGTACAAAATAGAGGAGGTATGCCAATGAGGTATGATATCATCTGGACCTTATAAAATTCTGAGTGAGGCAAGATGATTGCACAATAAAATTTTCCTCTGAAAGCAACCTATGTCAATAGAACCTAAACATAAATGTTCCAAGCTTAAAATTGGCAAGATTTTTGGTTGAATCAAATGTAATACCTTTTCTGTTTATGAGTATCACAAAACAAGGAATAGAATCCAGCAATGGCTATTAGCTTGTACGGATTGAGCTCTGATGGGGAAAGTTTTCAAATCCAGCAGTATGCATCCACTAAATCATCTACCTTTATTTAATAAAGGGTGAAATGAAATCTGTCCAAGAGATCAAGAATGTCCAGGGATGTCCAAAAGTGCAGATAATTTTAGGATATATGGATTTATCTTTATTTCTTCCTCTTAACTGGTTCTAATACGGTGAGAAATGACTTAGCATCCTTTTTCTCCAGCTTGCCACAACCCACTTGCCAAGAAAACAGGGGAAAGAAAGGCTTTGAGCATGTAAAAGGATTTTTTTTTGCACTTGTGATTTCTGGCTGTTTGTGGGTGTGTTATATAACATTATCTTCCTCCAGGGCCTCAGTGCTTTCCAAGCAATTCCACAGCTTTCTTTGGAGCAGGAAAATCTGGTGTTATCTGAAAATGGAAGAATGAACTAGCGCGCGCGCGCGCGCACACACACACACACACAGAGAGAGAGAGAGAGAGAGAGAGAGAGAGAGAGAGAGAGGGAGGGAGAACAGTTCTGCCATGTTGTACAGCTACATTGTGGCTATGTAATGGAATACCTAGAAAGGCAGAGAAAGACTGTCATGGGGGAGAAACACGCATAATAAAGCTGATCTTAATTCTCAAAGGATCTGCAAACAAAAGCCTCAGAAAAGGGATGGGGTAAAACCCTCATGGAGAGAAGCCCTCCTGTTCTAATTTGGACTGGCATCTTTATTCCCCCTACCTTCCCCTTCTGGAAATACTGCAGAATTTGAGAGGTGCACTGCTAGTCACACCATTTTCCTTTTCTCTTCAGCACTGCTCCAAGATTGTGTTTTAGTTCCTTTCTCTCAATACAGCGAAGCAGCTTCTTCTACACAATTGCATTTCCTACTACTCCATCCACCTGGAATTCAGCAACAGTGGATCTTAAACAAGTGCCACAGCCCAACAACAATGCCCCTCACTCTGCAAATATATTTCTCCTGAATGTGCTCAGTCAGTAAGCTCCTGCTACTTCATTCCAAATTCAGGCAGATGTATTTGTTTGCTTAAGAACAAGGACATTTTTGTAACTGAATGAGCAAGCAGTTTCAAGGCTCCAGTCTCATCTGCAACTGCCCCCTCTTCCTCTTCTTCCTCATCCTCATCCTCATCCTTCTCTCTTTTTCTCACTCTCACACACAGATCCATCCCCACTTTCCACACTAGAAAAAGCTCAAATGAAGCAACCCCACAAATTTTGCTGTTCCTTTATTTTGTCCTCCTTCAGATGCAGATTAAGAAACAAATAAGACTGCTGGAAGGAAGGCATCAAGAGTTGGAATGATTTTCTTTGTGTAAGAGCAAAAGACTGAGTCCCTTAGCCTTTTAAACCCTAGTAGGAAAAACAGATGTTTGCTGTGATGGGGCTTGCCAGCAAATTGGCAATGCTTAATTTTTAGAAAGGGACCTGCAAGAAATTGACACTTAAGTGAAACCACATATACTACAACAGGAAGCCATTGGGCTTCCTTCTAATGCCAGGACATAGATCACTGATACACTATGTTCTATATTCTATGCCCTTCTAACTGGGACAAATATATTTGGATGGTTACAAAAATGCTGGGATGGACAAAAGAGGTCACTTTGCTTTCATAGATATATTTTTACTCCTGCCAATTTGCAGGAATGCTTAAGAACTCGAGTGCATCTATGAAATTTTTGTGAAGGTGTTGCCCATTGTGCCACACATTCACCATTCTGTCAGGCAGTAAAGTAAGTTTGTGTATATCACATACCGCATGTAGTGTGTTTGCCCTCCTCTCCCTGCTGCCATGGGACAAGAAAGCAAGCTTTGGTGGGAAGATTTTGCCTAGAAAAATGCTAGGGATAACTCCTTCCCTGAGCAGTGACTTGGTTTGTGCTTCTCCCTGGTTTCATTTAAGTTAAAGTGCACAAAAGAAAAAGCTGAAAATTATAGGATATCCAACCTCATATTTCCTCTATCCCTTATAATTTTGCTCTTAAACTTCCATCATTCTTCACAGAGTCAATTCTGTTTAGAAGTCAGGTAGATGTTGGGGAGGTTGCTCAACTTTGAAAACGAAGTTGGACCTGTCATATCAAGGACTACACAGATGAGCAAAGTTTTAGTTATTCACTATCAGACATATTCTAGAATCAATGGAATTGTGCTCGATACATTTCTGTTTCAATGGAATAAATTATGTGGATGTGATGTGCAGACATTGCTTAAGCTTTCCAACAGAGCAGCAGGCCAATGGAGATCGGGGCTATGTTTGTAGCTAGCCCTTTCACCAATGAAGATATCTGATCATAGAGAACACAGCAGCATACAGTAATGATGCTAGTGTCCATCTAGAATCTAAAGCTCCTTTACAGTTAACCTAAATATAAGAGGCCATTACTTGTGTACATATAAGATGGAAACCTGAAAGCTTGGAAACACTTGGGTCATGATCCAGCTGCTCTAATATGAAACTGCAGGTGTCCAAAGCATACAGACGGTCCTTTGTTCTATGAGCTAAGGAATGCTCTGTGGGTGCAATGAGAAAATTCATGTGAATACACAGAGCATTTCTCAGGCTTTCGACAAGACCAATGTGGATTTCATATTTGAAGAGAGAGATCCATAGGTACATTTAAGCTCCTGTGAGCCATTGGATTTTGCTGTAAATACAATAAAAAAGAAAACACAGGAGATAACAATTGAGATAAGAAAGGCATTTTTGTTCCATCCTGTTACAGTTGTAATGGGGGTTGCAAACCTCTATTGGCAAGCTCAATTTTAGGAAGCAACATGCATGCACTTCTCCTTAGTGCTCTATTTTATTGAGCACTTTGCATGCTTTCAAAAGGAAATAGTGGGGAAACATGTTTCTAGCAGGTTGATCACTGAACTATCAAAATGAAAGCAAAGTTGGCCCCAGATGTTGGGCAAATTGCAGAATATTGGTCTACTTCTTGTGGAAGGAAAAAGAAAAAAAGAAAAGGAATACAATTGCAAGCAAATACAGAAGAAGAAAAAGATGCTCAACAATTGCCAAGATGCTTCCATTTCATCCAATATTTTATTTATCATTGTTTTCTTTAAGTATGACATACAGTGCACCTGGCTACTGTGCAATTGTTCCATTACACTGTTAGCAAGTCTAAATTCTGCTTTCAGCTTTGCTCTTTGATCCTTATGCAGGCTCTGTGCGATTGATGTCAGAGGCAGAGGAGCTTAGAAGTCAGGATGAGGGGACTGGAGCAACAAAACAGCATAGATGAAAAGTAACCTGGATCTTCAATATGAACAAATACATGTCTAGTTCCTAGGAGACTGAAAATGTATGTTCTCATGGAAAATAGCCCACCACAGAAGATAAGTGCCCTCCCTAGCTTGCCTCCCTGCCATGTGTAGAGCTTTCAAAAGAATAGTGAAGTGTGTCTAGACAAAAAGACAGCCATCCCTTTACTCTTAGAAGAAGAAAATGTGAGTCTTCTGTCTGCATAGTAAATGCAGCATATGTAGCTCCGAATAGGTAGATATTCAAATACAAGGGAAGCAAGATCCCTAATAACCTGAGAAGGAGAGAGTGTGGTCTATTCTCCAATGCGCGCACCTGTGTTCTTGGAAGAAATGAACTTGGAAAGTAATAGGCATGCTGTGTTGAGCACCTGCCTTTGCTTTGTGTGAAAGCTGGTATTTGCAGTTGAGTCAAAAGTTCTCAGAGGAGATTTTTGGAAAGAATTTGGATTGAAACAAATGGATCTTTTTTGTGATTTGTTTTTTTTTTTTGTTTGTTTGTTTTTTTTTTTGTCGGTGCACGTTCCAGGAGCCCCCATCTGGCCCAGGGAAGCCTTGCACAGGGAAAACCTGTTTGTTGTTATCTCTTCTCATGTGAAGGAGCTTAGCCACCCCTCTCACTGAGGTGCTTTTAGACAGATAAGGAAGAAAGGTATCACCTGGTGCCCTACTTCTTTCTCCCTTTCCTGATGGCTTTCTGGCTTCTATTACTTGCTCCCCCAGACTCCATGCCAGTGCCATGTAACCGGCTTCATTGGCCACCTACCTCTTTTCTCATCTGCTTTCCTTCTTTCATTTTTTTGGGACAGCCCTTAGTAATTCACTCATAAACTGCTGTGTGCTTAGTATTTCTTTTGTAGAGAAATAAACTCCCTCTGTTCTTGTTTTTCTTGCTCCCTCTCCATATTGTTAGCCTATGTAGCAAAAATCTGTTATATTGTTCCTAATGTTATGCTTGCAGAGTCCCTGTATATTTCGGTAAGCACGTGAGCTTCTGGGACTACCCCGCCAATATGACAACAGCTCTCCTCCTGCAGATTAGAGCAAGGGCTGCAGAAGGAAAAAGGGTTTTCTCAGTCACTTGTCTTCTGGCAGGGCCTATTTCCTGTTTTTCCCCAGCTACTGTGGAAGGACTTAGTCTCTGGCCACAGAAGATTTATTTCAGACATGTAGAGACAACATAGGTAGCAACAGCACCCCACTTTCAGCTGAGTAAGATCAAAATGTTGTTATTTGCCTTGCCTATGGATTCTGTCTTTCCCTGAGACACCTATACAAGCACTTTAGTAATTAGTAACTATCTGGAGCAGTCCCTGGTTTTGAGTTTCTTCAACCTTGACAGAAGGGACATGCAGGAATTATTTTATAAACATCTCTTGGGTAAGATATAGCTTAGCTCCAAGGTTTAAGTTCTTGACTGAGGAGGGATCAGTATAAGTGCTTCAACTGAATGGAGGAAGTGCTGTGCTTGTTAGCATATTTTACGAAGGAATCTAGAATAATAAATTGCATTTTCATCCTTGTTGGTAAAAAGCTTGATATGCTTGAACAAGCATGGAAAAACAGTCCGTCTCACCCCCAAAATGTCATACATACAAACCTAAAACCAACTGAGCCTTGCTTTCTTAATTGGGAAGAAAAGCTTCTCATCCTAACAGTGTAGTTTGTTGTGAGCACTGTTGGTACAATAGCAGATTAAAACTTAATAATAAACATAATTAAATAGCTGCTAGCATCTAAATTAAAGGCTTCAGTTTTCTTTGCAGGGAAAAGGCTTTCATGAAGAAGAACATTCTGGCATGTTTCTTAGAGGAATTGTAGATAATTGTTTCCCCATATAAGAAGTAGAAAGATGAAGCTAAAATCAGAGACATCCCTAAATCCAGTGTTTGGTACCATCTAGTATTTCCATGATTTTATTTGGGGCAGAGGTTAAAAAGAAAAAAAATCCTTGGAACTGAATGGGTCATTTTTCAACTGCAAGAGCAGTGACTGAACAAGGGAATAGGAAAGTATAATATGTACAACAGAAACAAAATGTCCTTTAAGATGCACTTTGCAAATTCACCCTTGTTTGCTGTCGGCTGTCTGTTTTTAAATAATGCACAAATCAACTTCAATACCATGGAAATTATCAACAGAGGATCAAAACCTGGAGCTTCTACTAGAGCACAAATCAAAAGCTGTTGGAATCCAACAGCTGGAGCTGGTCTCATTATTTCAGTAGGCTTTGATGTGCTTTTCAGGCAGCTATCTTAGAGAATTACTTCCAGATTTGTCTATCTGCAAATTTGACATTGCTTACGCATTATAGTTTCCAACAGAGATAAATACTGTAACTGAGTTCTCATTTTCAAAATTATTTTTCCCTTTTAAAAATATTTTCCATTAGGCACAAAATCTTGTAAATAGCACAACTGAAAATCAGCTGTGTCTCATAAAATAATCTAACTTCTTATTGACTCTTAGCTGTTTATTTCCATTAGCTTTATCAATCGTACTTTTATTATGTGATCAACAGCCTAATTAATTTTGTACTGATGTATTTAGGCAGAATATTGTATATTTCAATGGGTTTGCTATAATCCTACACCTGCAGCCTAAGAGATTTAAAAAACTTTCTGTCATAAGTTTGCACTACGCCTATAATCACTTCAGCTGCTGTACATTTCAGCTATTTAGTGTGTTGAAATATAGTGCTGTTTAATTTCAAATGCAGTAGAAAATTTGCATCTGTGGTTCATTTCTTTGGACTTTAATCAGATCAAAGTCAGCGAAAGATATTGAGAGAGTTAGATACAATATTTTGCTTATATACTTTTAGAGGATGAATCAAACACTGTTTTGATTTTCCCTGCTTATCTGTTAATACGAACAGATGCGATCATGCTATTGTATAATGACTGCTGATTGCCAACAGTACTTTACTTTGCATCCATTCCACAGGACTAATTAGAGATAATATACTATTCTATATAGCTATAATTAAGGACTGCTTCATGTGTTGCATCATATAAATAATGTCTTGTATTATGAATAGACCCTGTAGATTATGAATAGAATCTATATAGTCTGCTATACACTATATAATACAGTATGATTAAATCACTAACAATGCAATCCTATACCCATCGACTCAGGAGTAAGCTCCACTGAGTTCAAGAGGTCTTACTCTCAGATATATTTCAGCCTAATCATTCAAAATACCCAGATGCCAAGGAGATCCTCCACCTGGTAATATTGCAACTGCATACTATATAGCATATTCAGCTTCCAAGCAAGCTTCAGATAACAAGAGCTTAATATTTGTTATTGCAGAGTTAACCATTTCCCTAAATGTATATGCTAATGTTAGCTTGTTGTAATGTTTAAGTGAAATTACTAACGGGCATGCTAATACCCACTGGGCATACAACCTAATCCATGTACATAAATCCAATCCATTCTGGGGTTAGAAACCAATTGATTTGCCAATATATAGCATGCTCCCTGTTCCCAGAGAGCAGATCCTACATATATGATAGGTGAATGGTAAACATATAGAATGTCTATGCTGCTGTCTTTTCAAAGGAATGTAGTCTAGGATAAACCTATGATGTGTATGTGAATAAATGTTCTCCACACATAATAAGTGCATAGAAATCCTGCATAATATTTGGAATGAATGTAACAACCTAACAAGATTCTAGGAAGGTGCAAAAGTTTCTCTATTGTTTCCACAGAGATTTTCACATGAAAAAGTACACTGCATATTCAGGACACTTGCTTACAAGAATAAGATTTTCTGAGTTATTCAGTATATTTACTTGCATGTTAGTTCAGATCCTAACATTATTGTGCATTGTTCCCCATTTCATGGCAGCTGTTGAGTAAGTACCCAGTCTAACTAGTGCTCATCATTATTCCCCATTCAGATCAGACTGGCTAGTCTATTGTGGCATCCATCTGGTCTAAGTAGTACTCATAATACTCTCCATTGTTGTACTTCTTCAATCTGTGCAATTGGCTTGATTGCACAAGTTACCACTTCTTTTCTTTTTCTGCAGATCCGCAATAACTGAAATTCATCTGTTTTATTCAGGATGCTTATCCGCAACTATGCATGTGCAATTTTCCCGTAAGGAAATAGAAACAACATATCACTGCTGCATTCATAATACTGACCTAAGTGATATAACTAGTAGATATTATTAAAGCTTTATCATTATATATTACAATCAATGTATGTATATCAAAGAACTGATTGGAAAGGGAAGCTGATATTTTATATACTATAAATACCCCATTGCATTTATTAAATTTCTGCTAGGTTTAACAGATGACATGGAATCAGGTGGTAGTATACTGTCATATTCAATTATTTTAGGGAACACTTTATTAAAACTCTTATATACAAAAGTAGCAATAATTACTATTTGTCAACCTTTCGGACTGTCATAAATGTTCAAAGCTGCTGCACAGCTTTTAAACGGGTAGAAAACTCTCGTGCTATGAGTTTCTGGAGCTGTTCTTAATGTTTGCTTTTACTCCAGAGATAGCAGTCAAGAAAACAACTGGTTTCAGACTCATTTCTCTAACCAGCGAGTCCAATATAACATAAAGTGAAGGAAGTTATTGCACATAGTACTTCTTCCAGTGTCTAAATTGTTCCAGAATCTAAAGCATGTGCCATGCAATGAAAGTTGCCAGTTAATTACTGTCTTTCCTGATGCAGGGCTTTGGTCACCAAGTGTGCAGCAAGAACTGCCAACTCTGGCTGAAATAAGAATTCATATGCAAGCACCTATTGTTCTTTTGCTCATGTCAAACCAGTAAATAACAGCTCTTTCAGTGCTCTCCTATGGTTTTGTTATTTAGGGATCAGAAAGACTATGAAAAGAAGGCTTTTTTATTTCCTGTAAATCCGGACCAGTACTTCCTATAGTGAATGCACTGGGAAGCAAGGAGGGAAGTCTCTGCCTTCTGAAATGGTACTGGTGGGGGCAGCTAGAAAAGCGTGTATAACCACAGTCAGAAAATGCAGTAATGGCATTTGTCAAGGAAGAAAAGAAAGCAACTTAATACAGATTTTACATGTGACTTTAGTTGATTCTCTCCTTCCATTTAGGGTTTGTTTGTTTTTTTAACGCTAGTGCAAGTGGGTGTGACCTTTGCATACTGGGAGTGGAAGATTAAACCTCACCCATTTGCATCCCAGCCTCTCTTCTCAGTGAAGAGGCTAAAAAAGAAAGAGGTTTCCATTGAAGGGAGAGGGGAAGGTTAATCCCTTCTCAGAGCATAAGAGCCTCATGTCAAATAGGGTGAATACACAGACTAACCCCCCTGCACCCCCCACAAGTTTCAGCTACACACTATGCAATTAACATCGCATGTAATGGAAAGGCTTCCAGGCTTTCTGGCCTGTGGATATTTGGCATTTTGGAAAAGTGTCCTGGGAGACCAACAAATTGATTGCTGTTGTAGATGGGGAGGGGTCTATTATCCATAAAATCTCTCTCTCTCTCTCTCTCTCTCTCTCTCTCTCTCTCTCTCTC